>NW_026606065.1:11480000-12045000 GCF_029834395.1 Sorex fumeus | reverse complement strand
CTGGTTAACAGCTGCTGAGGACAGAATCAATGAGCTCTAAGATGAGGAGAAAAGAATCTCCAGACAACAGCAGGAGATGGTAGAGCCTCGAAATAAACCAACAGATAACAGGAGAACACTTGGATGAATTTAAGAAGAACAAAACTGGGGTTCTAGAGAAACAGGAAGAAAACCCTGGTGAAAAAGCAACCATAAAGCCATCATTGCTGAAAAGTTCCCACAGCTGAAGAATGCAAGCACCCGATCAAGGAGGCCTGAAAGAAATTCAAATAAAAGAAATCTAAATAAAAATACTCCACGACACATCCCAATCAGAATGATGAGAAACATAAATACAGATAAATTCAGATTTTGCTGAAAACAGCAAAATCAAAGAAGGAAATTACTTACAAAGGAGAATCCCTAAGATTTACAGCAGACTTATAAGATAAACAAACAGATGGGCCAAAAGATAGTGGTTCAATACGGTTAAAAAAAAAAGAATGCCTCACCAAGAATACTTTACCCAACTAGACTCTCATTCATATTTTAAGGAACAATACACAGCTTCACAGATCAACAACTCAGGAACTTTCTAGACTCAAAATCATTGTCACAAGGGCTAAGTGGGCCACTTTAAGATAAGACAAGCCCCTCAAACACACCAAACTCCTGCAAAAATATGGGGAAAAAAACCATAACAATAATCTCATTCAATGTTGATAGGCTAAAAACATCAAGTAAGAGACAGTGGCTGGATGGATCAGAAAATTGAATCCAACACTCGGCTGCCTTCACGAAACACATCTGAACAGTCAGAGCAAACACAGACTAGAAGGGAAGACTTGGGAAACAATTCTTCAAGCAAATAACCCCTTCAAAAAAAGCCAGGGTTTCCATACTAATATTGGACCACATAAACTTCAAGTTGAATAAGGGATAGTGAGATAGTGAAGTTCATTTCTATACTTCTCTATAAGAGATAGTGAAGTTCATTTCTTAATAATCAAGGGATCTGTATATCAGAAAGAACTCACACTCTTAAATGAATATGCACCTAATAAAGGACCAGGAAGATATCAAAACAACTGCTAGTAGATTTGTAGAAAGACATTAATAGCAACACAATAGTGGTGACTTCAACATTGCCGTGTTACCTCTCAATAGATAAAGCAGACTATATAGCCCAGCAAGAAAATACATCATTTGAGGAAAGAAATGGAAGAAAGGGAGTTAGTAAATATATATAGGACTTTTCATCACCCCATAGCACATTCTTCTCCAGTGCACATGGAATATTCTCCAAAACAGACCACGTGCTGGGCAGTGAAACACAACTCCATAAAATTAAGAGGATATAAATTCTATCAACTGTCTTTTCAGATCATGATGCACTGAAAATAGAAGTGAATCACACATGGAAATGAGAATCAAATCAAACACAGGGAAATTAAACAACTCTTTACTGAAAAAACAGTAAACAGTAATAGTGGGTTGGAGAAAAAAAATCAAAGAATAATTACACTCTTTTGTGAAATGTAAAAAAAAACATAATATGAGACTAATGCCTAAGGACAAGGGGCAGCAGGATTGGTCCATGGTTGAAAGCCTTCTTCAAGTGCTTGGGAAAAGGCACTTGGAATGGAGATGGTACCACCACAGTGATAGTCGGAAATGATCACTCTGGGTAAGAACTGCATACTGAAAGTGATATATATATATGGAGAAATATATATACGGAAAGTGATATATATATATGTATATATATATGTATATATATATATATACATGGAGAAAGAAAGAAGGAAAGGAAAGTGCCTGCCATAGATACAGGCTGGGGTGGATGGGGGCAGGAGAAAAAGGGGGCATTGGTTGTGGTAAATGTACACTGGTAGAGAGATGGGTGTTGGAACATTGCATGACTGGAAACAGATCATGAACAGCCTTGTAACTGTGTATTTCATGATGATTCAATTTCAAAAAACCTTTCTCTAGAGTTGATAGAAATCTATCCTAATAACTATGATTATATTTTTTAAAATTATATGGTCTTTTCTAACTGCCATGAACATGTGCTATTTTGTGTATATCAGCCACAGAAGGGCACAGTATTTAATGCAAGTATAAGTATTTTTCTTCCAAATCATTCCTGTCAATCAGACTCTACAATGATTAGGAAAAGATCACTTCTTTGCCACTTTCTATGGCATTTCTATTTAAAACCTCCATATTTAGGTAAACGAACATTAAGAAATGAGTCTGCTGTTAACTACTATTTCCTAAATCTCTCTTTTTTTAATATTCTGTCAAGGACACAAATTTTTGATCTCTCAAAAGACCACTTTTCTCCATCCAATCGATGAGATAAACCCATTCTTTTGGCCCTGTGGGAATTTGTTGAATTCCTTTTCCTCCTTCTGTTCTCTAGGAGAGACAGAGGAATCAGTTAATGCTTTCAAAATACCTGGATGAGTAAAGTATGCCTGACCACAAACTGCAAAATGGCACCTGACCTGACATAAGCATTTATTATAAATCATGTAACATGTTATCCAATTCTGTTGTTTGTTACTCCTATGAGGGAGCCATTTAATACTTAGTTCAGTCTTTCTTGTCTGTTTCTTTTTCATTTGCCTTCCTGTTTGGACATCCTTCACCACCACAAGCCCTCTCTTTTATTTCTTTTCTACTATTCAGGAAAGGGTCTTAAAACATTGCAGAGATGACAGAGGAGGTCAAGAAATAAATCCGGTGTCCCCAGATTCTCTCCTATCAATAAAAAGTTAGGAAATAAATAAGCAAATAAATTTGATAAAAACAGTGAGGTGAGCACAAGATAAAATTTACAGGAGTATATTGGAGTAATAAAACAGAGAAGACATGCAGAATTTGGATTTACTTGGATGGAAGTTGGGCATTTCTATAGGTAACAGTGTCTCAACAAAATAAAAGCCTCTTGAGACCTGAAGAAATAAATTGCTCTGAACAAGGTTTTTGAGTGTTTTACCAGGCACAAGATGTCCAATATCTTTAAGAATGTGAAAAGACACTCCTAAAGTCTCTCTTGGATTTATACTTTGCTAAAAGTCTAAAAATTAAACTTTAGTTCTATCCCATAACAAAGAGCTTACATGCAACTGTCCCCTGAGGATTTGCCGGATGAGAGTTTAGCTCTCAGGAGACTGGAGGGTAATCTCAAAGTCCTCATTGAAACTGCAAGGGAATAAACATTCTCTGCTTATTGAAAGACTTTAAAAGAATCAAGTGGGTGAGACCATCTGCATATATTTTAATCAAATTATTGTGCTGAATCTTGCTGTTGGAGAATAGAGTTGTTTTTAGTTTTTTAAGTGTTTTCCCCCACTTTAATGTTAGCCTATTCATATCATGCTAAGTGAAATGATTCAGAGAGGGGTAGACATAGAATGATTACACTCATTTGTGAAATATAAAGTAACAGAATGGAAGACTAATAAGGATAATTGAGATTAGGGCCAGGAAGATTGCTTCATGGCTTGGAAGTCAACCTCATATTCTGGGGGAAAAGGCAGCTGGGATAGAAAAGGGACCACTAAATAAATGATGCTTGGAAGGCTAGCTCAGGATAGGATACACATGCTGAAAGTAGACTATAGACCAAACATGATGGCCACTTACTTCCTGTATTGCAAACCATAACACTCAAAAGGAGAGAGAGAGTAAAAGGGAATGTACCTGCCAGAGTCGGGGGTGGGGGGGGAGGGGTCGCAGGAGGGATACTGGAAACATTTGTGGTGGAGAATAGGCACTGGTGGAAGAATGGGTACTTGATCAATATATGACTAAAGCGTAATCATGAAAGTTTATAAGTCTGTAACTGTATCTCACACTGATTTATTAAAAAAATTAAAATTAAAAATTAAAAAAAATAATGTTGACCTCTTCGTTGTGCTTATTAAATAGCATCAGACTGATTTTCACAGCATAGGAAGGATGTAATGTAGTATAGAAAAACATTGTTTTCTTAAATTTAGCACCATACAATTCATACGTAATCACCATTTAAAATTAAGTTAAAAACAGCACCAGTAGACAGTCTTTTAAGTGGTTAATGAATTTCCTTAAAACATAAGTAGTTTCCTGTATGAGCCTACTTATAAAAATTAGCATTTCCCTCCTGGAAAAAAATAGAAAAGCAATAAAAACCTGAAATTTACATTTTTTTGTTTGTAAAAAAATCCACATTCTTTTGTTTGTTGTAAGCCTGTCCGCACTCAGGGTTTATTCCTGGGTCTGTGTTCAGGGTTCTCTTCTGGCAGGATGCCAGGGATTGAACCGGCTATGTAAAAGCAGAAGCACTACCCACTGTACT
Organism: Sorex fumeus; assembly: GCF_029834395.1. NCBI lineage: Eukaryota > Metazoa > Chordata > Mammalia > Eulipotyphla > Soricidae > Sorex > Sorex fumeus. The sequence goes on along the minus strand of NW_026606065.1, from coordinate 12,040,670 downwards.
ATCTGTAGGGCCCTGAAATCTACATTCTTAATGAACTTAAGAATAGATATTTTCCAGATTCAAAACACATGAAATGCTCCAAAAAATACATTATTACAAACTTTCTAGTTATTTTTTCATGCTCTCGATTAGGTATTTACCTAAATTTATCTAATGGCCCTTTCATGTATTTGTTTTTCTTCCATCTGAATATCTTTGGTGAGACATCAGTTAAATTTCTGTCTATTTTTAAATTGGGCTATTTTTCTTATTATTGTTTATAGAGAATTCAAATTTTGCCAATCTGGTGAAAGGGAGGAGGGGTTAGTACTGCTTTTTTCATTATGTTTTCAGCTGGCATTTTTCTGATTATAAATGAGTCATGGCACTATAAATGAGGACTGGGCCTCCTCCACCCAGATCCTCCATTTTCCAGTAGCTTGGCAGTCACACCTACGAACTGCTCCCTGCGCCAGGTAATCCCTTCAACCACCAAGATACAGAGATTATAAAACCAAGCTCCTGGAAGCTTTCATAGTCTAGCCCAATGATGTACCTAAAGCAGCACACATGTGTTTGTTTTTAACATACTTGCTTGTATTCTCTTATATATATTTTCTGTCCTCTCGGAGAGCCCCAAAAGCTACCGAGAATATGTTGCCCACACGGCAGAGCCTGGCAAGCTGCCCTTCGCGTATTTGATATGCTAAAAAAGAGTAACAATAACAGGTCTCATTCCCCTAACCCTGAAAGAGCCTTCAATACGACACCGTTGGGAAGGACGAGTAAGGAGAAGCTGCTAAAATCTCAGGGTTGGGACAAATGGAAGAGTTATTGGTGCCTACTCAGCAAATCGATGAACAGGATGATGGTGATACAGTGATAAATGAGTCGAGGACTTCTGCAAATATTCATTGGTCTTTTTGGACTATTTTGGGGCAGGGGGCATTTTTGAACTTTCCTTAATGGTTTTATGAACTCATTATATTTGTATATTTGATATGAATCTTTTAAATGTTAGCAAATAGCTTCTGCTCTGTGACTTATCTTTTAATCAAGCTTAAAGTTCTTCACGATAAACATAATTCATAATTCTAACATGACCATATTTATCTTTTCCTTTATGGTTTGTGTTTTGGGGTCTTATTTTTAAAATATTTGCCTTCCCAGATGTTGGAATCTATTACGCAAATTTATTTCATTGGCTTTATATATATCTTTTGTGGGGTGGGGGTTTAGACCACACCTGGCTGTGCTGACTTCTGGCTCTGCACTCAGGAATCTCTTCTGGCAGTGCTCCAGGGACCCTATGGAATGCCAAGGATCCAGCCCTGGTCAACAGCAAGCAAGGCAAGCATCCACTCTGCTGTACTATGTCTCCAGTCTCTATCGGTTTATCATTTTACTCATACCACCTAGGTGCCTCATCTTTCTGTCAATAGTATGAGTCAGAGATTGACTTTTCTTTTGCTACATAGTCTATTATTACTGTGCTTTTTATTTAAAGCCTCTGGAATGTTTTGTTTGGGGGTCTCTCATCACCACACAATCTGTAAGTGTGCCCCATTTCTCAAAATGTTCTCTTAAACTATCATCTGTAGTTTCAAAGCTCAAACCTCCAATAAACAGTTTTCTCAACTGCTCTGGTTCCTTTGGATCATGGCCCTTCTCTCTCCCTGCGGCGGCGGCCGGAGTCGGGCTGGGGACTCGCCTCTTCCAACTCGAGTTCAATATGGGACCCTTTTAAAGGCAGTCTCCTGCCCCTGCGCCTGGCTGTTCCTCGCCGGGGTCCTTTGGAGGGGAGCGGGTTGAGCTTTCCTCCCCGCCCCGACCAGGGCTACGGCAGCCGAAGACCTCCAGGACCAGCCACCACCATGCTGAGACCACTCTCCGCACACATGAAGGTACTGGCAGAGGGACAAAGCCACGTGGGTTCCGGGGCTGAGATCTCCAAGCCTACTCGGATTGGAGTCGAGCATCTTCCACCCAGATCCTCCAAATTCCAGTAGGTGGGGGTCACACCCACCACCTGGCCCCCTGGCGCCGTGTAATCCCATCAGCGGCCAAGACTCAGAGACTATAAAATCCAGATCCCGGACGAGAACAGTGCAGTCTTCTGCCCCCGCGCCTGGGTGTTCCTTCCCGGGGCCCCTTGGCCAAGACTCAAAGACTAAAAAACCCAACTCCCGGAAGACATCTTATTAAGTCATTCCTATTTTGGATAAACTGGCAGGCTACTGAATGTAACCTCCCCTGCTGGCAGAGTCTGGCAAACTCCCCGTGGCATACCCAATATGCCAAATACCAGTAACAATGATGACTCTCATTCTCCTAACTCTGAAAGAGTCTTGAATATGGCACTTTTTTAAAAATCTCAGAGCTAGGACAAAGGAGACATTACTGGGGCCTGCTCGAGGCAATCGACGAATAACAGGATGGCCATCGTCGTTGTCGTTTATTTAAAAAATATTCTTTTCTACTGTCCTCCACCACATACATACAGTCTCTTTTCTGTTCCACTGGGCAGTCCTAATTATTTCATATTATTTTAATGTTGCTAGATCTGGTAATTCTATAACTACATCTGCTACTTCATTGTTTCTCACAAATTAACACTTACCACATTTAAAAAAATTCTCAAGTACCTCAAATATTTCTGTGGGTTCATTTTTATTATTATGTACTTCCTTTGCAATTTCTTTTTAATAGTCTTATGGATGGCAAGCACTCAGTTTTCTATTACCTGAAGGGGTCTTACTTTTCTCCATTTTTAAGGCTAGCATCATTGACAATCTATTACAAAACACTGAAGATGTTCTTTGACTCCCAGCATGCCCTGTTGGTCCTAAGGAAAAGCGGTCTAATGAGCTGCTGTCCTTGGAGATAATCTACTTTGTTTTCTCCTATTATGTTTCTGATTCTCTCTTTGTCACAGATATTCTCTTTGTATATCTGTAATGCATGTCCTTACTGGGAACCAAGATGTATATACTTCAATTCAAACTTTATCAAAACAATTGTAGACTTACATGCAGAGTTAAAAGTAATACAAAGCAGTCGCACTCACTATTTCTAGTTTTCTCCAGTAATCTATTTTTCTGAAATGATAGTATAGCATAGCAACCAGAAAATTAAAAGTCATACAACCCTCTGTCTTAAGCAAGTCTGTTCTGTTTTATTGGTATTAGTTGTCTAGTTTTAGCTTTATACAATTTTACCACATATCTGGATGTTAGTCCCAATGAAGATAAATAATAATTCTAATATTACAAAATCCTTCAGTTTGCCTTTGTATAATCATACTCATCTTCTTTTCGGGGGATGGATGCACTACAAAGATTTATTCATACCTGTGGTATTTTAAAATTTAATTTATTTTCTTTGTCTCATAGTATTTACTTCTTTTAATCATTTTATTTTAAATTCTGAGAAATTTATTCTAGCCTATCTTCTATTCATGAATTTTCTTTTGTTATTTATAGCCAGCTGTTGAATGCTTCCAGCGAATTCTCAATTTAAGGTATAGATTTTTTTTAGGTAAAAGGATTGATTTAAAATTTTAAAATAAGTCTCATTTTTAAATTCTTGTGTTTCTTAATCTTGCTATTTAAAATTTTTTGCTTATAAGAGTAAGTTTCCTTTACTTCCAGATTTATAATAAATAAGTCATGGGGATGTACTGTACAGAATACCAACTATAGTCAATAATATTGTATTTCATATTTGAAAGTTGCCAAGAGAGTAAATCTTAAAAGTATTCATCATGGCCAGGAGATAGCTCAGAATGCTACTGCACATGCTCTGTATGATAAAGGATTCCCATGACAGAAGTTCTAGTTTGATCTCAGCATCTCATGGTCTCCTGAGCAATGCTAGGAGCATAACTAGAGTAACCTCTGAGCATCACCATGTTTGAACCCCCAAACAATACAAAATAAAAAATCATAATCACATATGCACAAAATATATAAGTGGTTGCTAACTAGAAACTTTGCTGTGCATGCAAATATTAAATTAAACTAAAAACTAATATAAAAACAAATATAGTAGGATATGTGAATTTTACCTCAATATTTAAAACAGAATAAGTAACTCATTTAAATATCTTCTCTTTTTTAGTCTTTGTGTCATACCTGGCTGTGCTCAATCCTGATCCTTGCTGAGGGCTTACTCCTGATCTGTCTTCAGTGATAACTATTAGTGGTGCTCTGAGAACTGTATGCAGTGCCAGGGACAGAGCCCAGGTCTGCTGTCTGTAAAGTAAACACCTTGCCCATTGTACGATCACTCTGGGCCCCATCCATTTAAATGTTTTAATTCTTAAAAAAAATAATATGCATATATATGTATTTCTATTTTTTAATGTTTTTTTCCAGATTTGGAGCGATAGCACAGCAGTAGGGCGTTCGCCTTACAAGCGGTCAACATGGCTGACCCGAGTTCGATTCCTCCGCCCCTCTCGGAGAGCCCGGCAAGCTACCGAGAGTATTCGATATGCCAAACACAGTAACAACAAAGTCTCCAATGGAGACGTTACTGGGCATGCTTGAGCAAATCGACGATCAACGGGAGGGCCTTCACCTTCACCTTCACCAATGTTTTTTTCCAGATTTATGGTATTTTCCCTTCTTGTTTTCTGCTCATTATGTTTGAGAAAAATAACTGCAGGGACAATTCAAAACCTTAAAGGAAAATTTGCATTTGTTTTATTCCAGAGGCTAGAGGTCACTATAAAAGTATCTATTGACACTGCAGTTTCAAGTAAGGGTTTCTTTGCTTTCCTCTGAGGGTATTGCTCATTTCTGACTGCAATTGGGTAGAAATTGATTTTTGAAGTCTGTCCTATTGCCTCAGGAGGCTGCCCAGACCACAGTTTTGCTCCACAGCAGTTTCTTTCAATAGACAAATACCCTCCAGGCAAAAACAGTTTGTAGTTTTGAGCTTAACCCCGCTGATTTTATTTTTTTGGTTTGAACCAGGTAATTATTTACTATCTTGTTAACCAATCTATAATTTCAAACTTAAAATATTTTATCAATTTAAGCTATTATTTCAAGATATTAAAACCAACTGAATATTATATTAAAACATTTTTATCATAAAAATATGATGTCAATATAGGATTTACATGCATACATCCACGTAAACAGAAGGATTCCAAAAGTGCACTTGTGAGAATAGAACAATTTTAGAGAATTTTATCATAGTTCTACCATAATACTTTGTAGAATCAGACACACAACCATGGAGTCTGTGTTTTGTGATTTTCCTTTGAGGTTTTTTTCTTGTAAGAGATGACAGATTGCCAAAACTTCTTGGCACAAAGACAACTAAAACAGACTGGAGTATGGGGGTGACGGAGAGCAGGCTTTTTTTCCATATTAATCATAAAAATTCATTTACTACTCAAAGTTTCTACGGCACTGGAATTTAAAATAATTCACCAGTTATTCATTCCATCTTTAGTTTAAGAAAGATCTGCCTTTCAATTAGCTAAAAGAAAAGTGACAACTGGTTCTGTTATACTCAATTTGTCTTCAATAGTATGCTGAAATCTGAAAAAGCTACCAAATGAAGTTATTGAGATAAGAGAGAGTAAGAAAGGATTTCAGCACAGGAAAGCACAATCCTTTATTTACAATTAATTGCAGGCTCATCTCTTCAAGGCAACTTCAGAAAGCAGAAGCTCTGTGCTTCTTATACACAACTCCTTAATCAACAGTTGTGTTTTAAGCGAATGGTTATGTATACAAGTGCTCTCTCTGTAGAAGGGAAGAATGAAGACGACAGTAGTAAGGAAAGAGATGGAATGCACATAAAACGAATGGGGGAATGACAAGATTATATAATTGATAAAAATGTTCACACTTAATATCCTGTAAGATAAAGTAGTAATTGTTGGCATGTCATGCTGTTGACTGAAAAATAGGAATACATGTTCAAATTGAATTACAATTTTATTGAGATGAAAAAAGGTGAATAAAGTCTGTAAGTCACATTTTAAGCTCATATAAATGCATCTCCTTAAAATAACTCTAAACAACAAATTCACGTTAGATATCAAGTGTTCTTTATGCTCCAGATATTGTAATCCTACACTGACAGTGATTTTTATTATCTTTTTCAGTCACATCCAGCGATGCACAGGGGTTACTCCTGGCTCTGCACTCAGGAATTACTTCTGGCAGTGCTCAGGGGACCATACGGAATGCTGGGAATTGAACCCAGGTCAGCCACGTGCAAGACAAATGCCCTACCACTGTACTATCGCCCCAGAGATAAAAGGTAAAACATAGTAGACTTTTGTGAATTTTTATTAGTCTATTGTTTGTCATTTCTATCTGCAAAGTTACCCGTGATATATTCAATATGCCAAACACAGTAACAACGAAGTCTCCAATGGAGACGTTACTGGACCCACTCGAGCAAATCGATGAACAACGGGAGGATCGTGACTGTCTATCTGCCAAAAAAAGGCTTCATAATGTAAAGGAGAGTTCTGTATTGAAAAAATGTATTTAGTATTCAATAATTGCCAATGGTATATTTTTAGGTTGTATTAGTGTCTCAGAAAAATTCTCAGCGATTTGGAGAGATAGTGCAAAAGTGAAGGCATTTGCTTTGCACATGGCCAACCCCAGCTCCATCCCATATATTGAACAAGTTCCCAGAGCTCTGCCAGGAGTGATTACTGAGCATAGCAGGGAGTAACTCCTGGTCACATCAAATCCCATTCCCAATAAAGAAATAAAATGAATCAGAAGAAATTTCTTCAGCTTTTGCATTATATAAACTTACCTTCACAACATTAACAGATGACTTTCTGTCAATTAGTTTCATGAAGTATTCTATAGATACAAAAAATATGCAAAAAATATGTAAAATATAAAAATAGAGTAACTCCTGAGTGTAGAGCCAAGAGTAACCTCTGAACATCGCCAGTGTGACCCTAAAAGCCAAATGAATAAATAAATATAGTAATACAATACTTCAGTAAACATATTCTATGAACTACAGTCCATTTTACAAAATCGGCATTGATGCCAGGGAAATAGGTGAAAAGTGTGGTGTGAAGGTTTTTAATACAGAAAATCTGGTTCAATGCCTGGCACCTCATGTGCACTTGTCCTACAAGTGTAAACAGCAGCACAGTTTGGTGTAGACACATATCTCCACCCCACCCCCATCAAAAAATAAATGAGGGGGCTGGAGCGATAGTACATTGGGTAGGTCATTTGCCTTGCATGCGGCCGACCTGAATTCGATCCCTGGCATTCCATATGGTCCCCCAAGCACCGCAAGGAGTGCAAAGCCAGCAGTAACCCCTGAGCATCGCTGGGTGTGATCAAAAAATAAGCAAAAAAAAAAAGAGTAAAATAAATAACAGCAATATTGTCATTTTCTAAGTTTTCTAATGTTGTTTGCCTATTGTTTAATTTCCCCCCATTCAAACTAACTACAATCATATTTTCTGCAGAATTCTTTTTCTTTTTACAAAATTCACTAAACGCACTTATCTATACAAACAGCACAGAGTTTACTTCTTTTGTGACTTCATTCTATATTTAAATAGAATTATCAACTGTCTCAAATTTGGTGTTTTTAGTTCTTATTTATCAATGATGTATGAGGTTATAATTCACTCATTTTACTCATGTTTACAATTTTCCTTGCGTCAATATTCCACAATTTACTTATTCACTCTACTATTGGGTCATTTCCAGGTTTTTTTTTCTGTTAACAAACAGTGCTTCTAAAAACATTCTGGCACATACTTCCTGGTATCCATGTGCATGTGATTTTCGGGAATACAGACAAGAGTGGAATTTGTTGGTCATAGAATTGGTGCATCTTCAACTCAATTGGAAATTATTCAATATTCTTGAAGTGATGGCTTTAGTTTATACTTCCACTAGGAACATAAAGTGCTCTAGTGGCTCCATATAGTAGGAAAAAATACTTTTTTCTTGAATGGGTGGATGGGGGTGAAGGGTGGACCGATAGTACAGTGGTTAAGATACTTGCTTCGCATGCAGCTGACCTCATTCAATTCACCTGAGCACTAACTGGAGTGATCCCTGAGAAAAAATTCAGGATTAAGACTTAAGCACTTTCTGCTATGACTCCTCCCCAAAAACATAGTTTTCTCAGCCTTAGAAGATTTATTTTTTAAATAAAGACAAGGGAAGTTTGCTCATTCTGGTGGGTATGAATTAACTTCTCATCATAATCTTTACTTAATTTCCATTCCCCTGCTTATGAATGAGATTAAACATTCAGAAGTCACTCCTGGCAGTGGCCAGCAATGTTTGAGGGAATCATACGGTGCTGAAAATCCAGCCAGCAGTACTGCATGCAAAGTATGTACTCTGGCTGCTGAATTTTCTCTCCAGCCCATTCCATTTATTTTCTGACTTTTTATTCTCAAATAAAATACCTTTTAGGGTTTTATTGTTCTTTATCGTCTATTTTGTTTGATTTTTAATTTCTTTTCTTTTTAGTTTTTATAATTCCCCTATATACCCTAAATTCAAATTCTTAGCTACTGTCATACATTGCAAATCTCTTTTGCAAACTTGCCTTGTCTATTTAACTACTTGATATTTTGAGCACAAGTTATGGCTTTCTTTTTTAAACTTTAAGGTAACCATTGATTTCAATTTTGGTGTCTTATTTTAAAAGTATGCTGTGAGAAAAAACGTATTTTAGCATTTCATAAACTGGAAATTAATTGTGTGATTGTTTGTAAGCCCACTTTTATTTTACTTACAATTATCCCAATATCTTGACTTAAATTTAATCAGACACAAAAATTGAGAATCAAATTAAATACCAGAAAATTAAACAGCTCACTACTGAAAAACCAGCAGAAGTTAAAGAGAGGAAATTAAAGAATGTATAAAAGACTCCTGGAAACAAGCAAACATGAAGACATGAGTTACCAGAACTTGTGGGACCCAGCAAAAGCAGTGTTAAGAGGAAAGTTTATAGCTCTGCAAGCATTCATTATGAAGGAAGAAAGGACCCATATAAAAAAACTTCACAGCTTAAGATCTTGTAAAATGACCAACAAAAGGAGCCCAAACCATGCAGGAGGAAGGAAATAACAAAACCTAGACCAGAAATTAATGACCTAGAATCCCAAAACACAATCTGAAAGACCATTGTAACCAAAAGCTGGTTCTTTGAGAAAATAAAGAAGATCAATGAACCACTAGCAAGACACTCAGAGAAATAGAATCCTAAAAATCTGAATCAGAAATGAAAGGGTGGACATCACAACAGAAACCACAGAACTTCAACAGATTAGAGAGTAGTTTGAGGAACTTTATGCCATGAAACAACAGAAACTTGAGAAATAAATAAACTCCTGGATTCCTATAACCTCCCAAGACTGAACCAAGAAGATCTGGAATACCTGAAGAGACCTATCACCATAGAGGACATTGAAATGATAATCAAAAGACATCCTCAAAACAAAAGTCAAGGCCCAGATGGATTCACTAGCGAATTCTTTCAAATCTTTAAAGAGGACTTACTGACAATTTTTTTTCAAGCCTTTTCAGGAAATTGAAGGAACAGAAACACTCCCAAACAGTTTCTATGAGACAAATATTATCCTGATACCCAAAACAGACACCACACACACACACACACACACACACACACACACACAAAGACAATTACGGACAGGTATCCCTGAATAATACAAATGCAAATGCAAAGATCCTCAACAAAATACTAGCAAACAGAATCCAATGACTCATCAAAAAGATTATATATCACAAAACCAAGTAAGATTCATCTTAGGGATGTAAAGATGGTTTAACATTCAAAAGTCAATGAAAATAATACACCATATCAATAGAAGGAAAGACAAAACCTTTATGATCACATCAATAGACATATAGGAAACATTTGACAAATCCAGCACCACCTATTTATGATAAAAACTCTCAACAAAATGGCAGCTGAAGGAACTTTCCTCGGTATAGTCAAAGTCATGTACCACAAGCCCAAAGTAAGCATTATTCTCAATGGGGAAAAACTACAAGCCTTCTCTCTAAGATCAGGCATAAGACATGGGTGCCCACTTTCACCACTTTTATTCAATATAGTACTGGAAGTACTTGCCATAGAATTTAGGCAAGAAAAAGATACCAAGAGCATTTAGAGATGAAAGGAAGAAGTCAAGCTATCACTATTTGCATATGACATGATCATGATACTATACTTAGAAATCCTCAAGAGTCTACAAAAGAAGCTCCTAGGGGTCTGGAGCGATAGCACAGCAGGTAGAGAGTTTGCCTTGCATGCTACCGACCCAGTTTGATTCCTGGCATCCCGTGTGGTACCCTGAGCACTGCCAGGACTAATTCCGGAGTGCAGAGCCAGGAGTAAACACTGAGCCGGGTGGAACCCGAAAAAGGGGAAAAAAAGCTCCTAAAAGCAATAGGTTTGTACAGTAAAGTGGCAGTTTACAAAATCAATACCCCAAGGCCCATAATTTTCCTATATACAGATAATGAAAGAGAAGAAAGAGATATTTAAAAAGCAATCCCCTTCAATTGTGTCAAAGAAAATCAATTACCTCAGACCAACTTAACTAAAGGGGTGAAGGACCTATACAAATAGGACTACCAGAAAACTATTTCCAACATCAAAAATGACATGGGAAATGGAGACACAGCCCCTGTTCGTGATTGGGAGCATTAATATTATCAAAACGGCAATAATCCATAAATCATTATGCAGACTCAATGCAGTCCCTATTAGAACACCCATGATCTTTTTCAAAGAAGTAGTTCAAATACTCCTGAAATTCATATAGAACAAACCACCATGAATAACTAAAGCAATCCTTAGGGAAAAGAAGATGGGAGGCATCACCTTCCCCAACTTCAAACTGTACTAAAAGCATTAGTAATTAAGACAGCATGACATTGGAATAAAGACAGACCCCAAAACCAATGGAATAGTGTTGAATATCCTGACACAAACTCTCAAATATATGCTCACTTAATCTTTGATGAAAGAGCAAAAAATATGATATGGATCAAAGAAAGCCTCTCCAACAAGTGATGCTGGGAATTTGGGCAGCTACATGCAAAAATAATAATAATAAATCAACTCATATGTCTCTAATACCAGGCACGGAATTCAGGTCAAAATGGTTAAAGCCTCAATATCAGACCTCAATCCATAAGGTAAACAGAGGAAAATGTGGGCAGAAACATCCTTGACATTGAAGCTAAAGACATCGTCAAAGATGAAACTCCATTGATCAAGCGAGTGAAAGAAAAGATAAACAAGTGGGACTACCTTAAACTAAAAAACTTCTGCACTTAAAGGACAGTGGACACAAGGTCCAGGAAGATTGCTCCATAGTTGGAAGCCTGGAAGCCTGCGTCATAAGCGGGGGGATGGGGGGAAGAAGGGGAGGGAAGACAGCTGGAATAGAGAAGAGATCACTAATTAAATGATGGTTGGAAGAATCCGTCGGAATGGGAGCTGTATGCCGAAAGTAGATAAAAGGAGCAAGCAAGATAACCTCTCAGGATGCAGATCAAAACCACAATGAGATATCATTTCACACCACAGAGACTGGCCCACATCCACAAGAACAAAAGCAACCGGTGCTGGCGCAGATGTGGCCAGAAAGGGACCCTCCTTCATTGCTGGTGGGAATGCCGGCTGGTCCAACCCTTTTGGAAAACAGTATGGACGACTCTCAAAAAATTAGAATTTGATCTGCCATTTGACCCAGCTATAGCACTCCTGGGAATATATCCCAGAGAGGCAAAAAGGTATAGTCGAAGTGACATCTGCAATTGTTTGTTCATAGCAGCACTCTTTACAATAGCCAGAATCTGGAAAAAACCTGAGTGCCCAAGAACAGATGACTGGTTAAAGAAACTTTGGTACATTTACACAATGGAGTACTATGTAGCTGTTAGAAAAGATGAAGTCATGAAATTTACATACAAGTGGTACGATATGGAAAGTATCATGTTAAGCGAAATGAGTCAGAAAGAGCGGGATAGACACAGAAAGATTGCATTCATCTGGGGAACATAAAGCAACAAAACGGGAGACTAACACCCAGGAATGGCTGAGATTAGTACCAGGAATTTTGCTCCATGAATGGAAGGCCAGCCACAGGCTCTAGGTGAAAAGGAAGCTCAGATAGAGAAGAGAGTACCAAATGAAGGGTGTTGTGAGGACCCTCTCAGGGTGGGAGAAGCATGCTAAAAGTAGTCGATAGACCAAACATGATTGCCACTCAAAGCCTCTCTTGCAAAACACAGTACCCAAAAGAAGAGAGAGAGAACAAGGGGGAATACCCTGCCACAGAGGCAGGATGGGACGGGGGGGGGGATGAGGGGTGGGTGGGGGATGCTGGGACCCATGGGGATGGATGACAGGCACTGGTGGAGGGATGGGCACTTGATCATTGTATAACTGAAACCCAAGCACAAAATTTGTAAGCCTATAACTGTACCTCATGGTTTTTCACTAATAAAAAAAGAAAAAAAATAAGAAAAAAAAAAGATAACCTCTCAGCATCTGTATTGCAAACTATACTGCCCCAAAGTAGAGAGAGAGTATGGGGAATATTGTCTGCCATGGAGGTAGTGGGAGGGTGGGAAAGTGGAGGTATATGGAAGATATTGGTGGTAGGGAATGTGTTTGAGGGGTGGGTGGAGGGGTGGGTGTTTGATTATTGTGTGATTGTAACTCAAACATGAAAGCTTGTAACTATATCTCATGGTGATTCAAGAAAATAAAAATATTTAAAATTTTAAAAAAACATAAAGGTGACCAAGATACAGAGAAAGTCCATGGATTGGAAAAATTCATTTACCTAATACTCATCAAATAAGAGATCAATATTCAAGATATATAAGACACTGGTAGAAACGACTTTGCAAGAAAAAGCCATGCAGATCTATAAAATAATGGTAAGAAGAAATGAACAGAAACTTCCTCAAAAAAGAAATTTAAATGACCAAAAGGCACATGAAAAAATGCTCCACAAGGCTAATCATCAGGAAGATGCAGATCAAAACAACAATGAGATATCATCTCACACCACAGAGCCAGGCACACATCCAAAAGAACAAGAACAACCAGTGCTAGTGTGGATGAGGGGAGAAAGGGACTCTCCATCGCTGTTAGTGGGAATGTTGACTGGTCCAACAATTTTGGAAAATGATATGAGCATTCCTCAAAAAGCTAGAAATTGAACTTCCATTTGACCCAGCAATACTACTTCTGGGAATATACCCCAGGGGCACAAAAGCACACAGAATAAATGACATGTGCACTTTTATTTTTATTGCAGCACTATCTATTCACAATAAAAACTGGAAACAACCTGAGTGTTCAAGAACAGACCAATGGATAAAAAAACTATGGTACAACTACACAATGGAATGCTATGCAACTGTTAAGGGAAAAAATGAAGTCATGAAATTTACTTATAAATGGATAGATATGGAGAGTACCATGGTGAGTGAAGTGAGTCAGAAGGAAAGGGACAGACATAGAATAGATTGTACTCATTGTTGGATATTTAAGTAAGTAAGTAAAGGCCCTCCCGTTGATCATCGATTTGCTTGAGTGGGCCCAGTAAAGTCTCCATTGGAGACTTTGTTGTTACTGTGTCTGGCATATCGAATACTCTCGGTAGCTTGCCGGGCTCTCTGAGAGGGGCGGAGGAATCGAACTCGGGTCGGCCATGTTGGCTGCGTGCAAGGCAGACGCCCTACCCGCTGTGCTATCGCTCCAGTTGGATATTAAAACAACCCATAATATGAGACTAATACCCAAAGACATTAGAAACAAGGTCCAGGAGAATTATTCCATGATTGGAAGCCTGCCTCAAGTGCTGGGAAGAAGGAAGTTGGGATAGAGAAGGGACCACTATGACAGTGATAGTGCAAATGATCACTCTGGATAAGAACTATGTGTCTGTGTGTGAGAGAGAGAGACAGAGACAGAGAGAGAGAGAGAGAGACAGAGACAGAGACAGAGACAGAGAGACAGAGACAGAAACTAAAGTTCGTGGTGGGAGGGGAGATGGCCAGAGGGAAATTGGGGATACTGGTGATAGGAAATGTACACTGGTGAAGGGATGGGGGTTGAAACATTACATGACTGAAATACAGTCATGAACATCTTTCTAAATGCATATATCACGAAGATTCAATAAAAAAGAAAAATAAGTAAGTCCCTTTATTATCATTAATATAAAATATAATCTTATTATAATCAAACATATATGCTTCAAGTTTTATCTGAGAACTCCCATTTGTTCACTTGCTCTATGATTATAATTTTTAACTATTCTTTTAAACTTTTCCCTGTAAACTAAGCTTATTCTTTCTAGGAATAACTTAAGTCTTAGCTATTATGGGTGGAGAGAGTGGAGAGGGGCTTTTGTTTCGGTTTTTATTTCGGTATTGGCTTGAGAGCTACATCAGGTATTGGTCAGGAGTCATTCTCAATGGTGCTCAGGGGATCATGTACTGGGAATAGAATCAGGTTTCTCCACATGCAAAGTATGAAGTCCAGTCTTTTGAACTATTTCCATAATCCTTTGCTCTTTTAGAAACTTTGCTCTTCAATATGAATTTTAGAACGTTTAAATTCTTCAATAATTACCAACACAAAACAGCAACATTTACTACAATGTTTATAAGAGTTACGATGACTGAATAACTAAAGGGAAAGCTAATGTTCTAATAATGTATTTAAATTTATGTGTGGCATTTCTTTCAGTTAATTTATTTCACTCAATATACTTCAATTAAGGTTTATAGTTTTCTCCATGATCGTTCTACATATTTAAAAAGAATTTAATCATAGATGGTCTTTTGATGCTGTGTAAAAGATTATATTTGTTTGATTCCATTTTCTAATTTTTTGCTGTTAATGTATAAAAATATGATAAAGAGAGTTTTCCCGCCAGTATTCAAATCCGGGACTTGGCTTTCGCCATACAAAGCCCAGGCGTCCTGCAGGACCCTGGAACAAAAGCAGACCTGAGCCTCTTACACTTTGCACCCAACACTCTGCTGGTCTTCTTCCCCACCCAGGTCAGTTTGACCGCCAGTATTCGAACCCGGGAGCTGGCTTTTGCCATTAAAAGCTCCAGGGATCCTCTAGGACCCTGGGAAAAACGTGGACCTGAGCATCTTCCTCTTCGTCACCAACGCTCAGCCTTTACCCCTGCACGCACCAGGTTCCCTTGGGGGCGTGGCCTCTTCAGAGGTGGGCGTGGCCTATTTTAGCCTCAGGTAGTTTACTCATACTAAGAAATCTAGTGTAACATCACAGTTCACATACCTACACACCAACATGAAGAAACAATGCAAATCCTCACCACGTGGGGACAAAGATGAAAAGCCTGCAGAAGCCACAGTAGGGGCTACTCACCTAAAGGACCTCTCTGACAAAGAATTTAGATAATAATTCATGAAGATGTACAATGATCTCAATGAAATAGACAGATATCCAGTACCATGACAGAAAAAATCGACAAATTACGGGAAGAAATGAGAGCAGAAATGTCACGAATAAAAGATATAATAGATGAAATAAAAAACTCAGTCAGAATAAGTGAGCTGGAAGATCAGCTACACCAAGTCAATAGGCAGCAATAAACAATGGCAAGAGACCTCAAAAATAGCTCTAGAGGGAATCAGAGTCCTAGGAGATGATTCCAAGAGGAACAACATTAGAATCATTGGAGTAACAGAAGCTCAGGGAAACAATCCCAGTGAAAAAACACAGTTAAACAAATTATTCCTGAAAAATTCCCAGAGCTGGATAATGCAGCCATTCAGATTCAAGGAGCCCAAAGGGTTCCAGTTAAAAGAGACCCTAACAAAAACACTCCAAGACATATCATAGTTAGAATGATTGATGCCGCCGATAGAGACACAATACTGCAAGGAGCAAGGTCAAAGAAGGAAATCTCATACAAAGGAGCACCCCTTATATTCACAGCAGACCTATCAGAAGAAACCCACTAGGCCTGAAGGTTTGGTGGAATATAGTGGAAAAACTCACTGAAATGAATGCTTCACCAAGAATACTCTATCCAGCTAAACTCTCACTCAAACTCGAAGGAACAGTACACTATTTTATGGATAAACAGCATCTCAGGAACTTCATAGACTCAAAACCAAACCTAAAAGAAGGGCTAAAGGGGCCAATACATGATAAGAGAAACCCTACAAGCACAACAAACCCCTACAGAAAGATGACAAAAACCCCATAACAATAATCTTTTTCAGTGTCAACAGTCTAAATTCACCAATTGAGAGACACAGAGTGGCAAAATGGATTCAGAGAAAGAACCCAACATTCTTCTGCCTAGAAGAAACTCATCTTAACAGTCAGAGCAAACACAGACTGAAAGTCAAAGGATGGAAAACAATCCTGCAAGCAAACAGCTCCCTCAAAAAAGCTGGGGTAGCCATACTAGTATCCGACAACATCAATTTCAGTTTGAAAAAGATTAGAAGGCACAGTGAAGGCTATTTTCTCTTCATCAAGGGATATGTACAACAGGAAGAAATCACACTCCTAAATGTATACTCACCTAATGAGGGAACAGCTAAATATTTAAAACTATTGCTAACAGATTTTGAGGAGGACATAGCTAGCAAAACAATAGTAGCCATAGACTTCAATATCGCCTTATCACCTCTGTATAGATCAACAAGAACAAAATTCAGCAAGGAAAAATTGGCTTTGAAAGAAGAAATAGAAGAGAGAGGGCTTATAGACCTATATAGGGCTTTAGACCCCCAAAAGAAAGAATACACACACATTCTTCACAGTGCACACGGAACATTTTCCAAAATAGACCATGTGATAGGACGCAAAACATATCTCAATAGAATCTGAAAGATAGAAATAGTATCAACACTCTTTTCAGACCACGATGCACTGAAAATAGAAGTGAATCACACACAGACACGAAGAACCAAGTCAAACACCTGGAAATTAAACCATTCAATGTTAAACAATGAGAGGGTTAGGAAGGAAGGCAAGGACTAAATCAAAAGATACCTGGAAACAAATGAGAATAAAGACACGAGGTACCAGAACCTATGGGATGCAGCAAAAGCCATGTTAAGGGGAAAACTTATAGCTTTGCAAGCATTTCTTAGGAAGGAAGAAAGGGTCCACATAAACAACTTGAATTCACAGCTCAAGATCTTAGAAAAGGATCAACAAAAGGAACCCAAATCAGGCAGAAGAAAAGAGATCATAAAACTAAGGGAGAAATCAACAACATGGAAACAAACAACAACAACAACAACAAAAAAATCCGAAAGATCAATGAAACCAAGAGCTGGTTCTTCGAGAAAATAAATAAGATAGATAAACCACTAGCAACACTCACAAAAACAGAGAGAGATAGAACCCTATTAAATGAGAAGGGGGATATCACAACAGAAACCAAAGAAATTCAAAAGATCATCAGAAACTACTTTGAAAGTCTGTATGCCATGAAACAAGAGAAACTAGAAGAAATGGATAAATTCCTGGATTCCTATAATCTCACAAAGCTGAATCAAGAAGATATAGAGTACATTAATAGACCTATTAACATCAAGGAAATTGAAACTTTAATCAAAAGTCTTCCCAAAAACAAAAGCCCAGGTCCAGATGGATTCACTAGCGAATTTTTCCAAACATTTAAAAAGGACATATTGCCAGTTCTTCTAAAGCTTTTCCAGGAAATTGAAGAAACAGAAACTTTCCCAAACAGTTTCTATGAAGCCCATATCTCTCTAGTACTAAAAGGAAACAAAGACACCACAAGAAAATAAAACTACAGGCCGATATCCCTGATGAACATGAATGCAAAGATTCTCAATAAAATACTAGAAAATAGAACTACAACTCATCAGAAAGATCATACACCGTGACAAAGTGGGATTCATCCTGCGGATGAAAGGATGGTTTAACATTTGGAAATCAATCAACATAATCCATTATATCACCAAAAAAGATAAAAACCATATTACCATATAAAGAGATGCAGAGAAAGCATTTGACAAGATCCAGCACCCATTTATGATGAAAGCCTTGCGAAAATGGGTATAGAGGAGACTTTTCTCAATATAGTTAAAGTCATCTACCACAATCCTACAGCAAACATTATCCTCAATAGGGAAAAACTGAGAGCCTTCCCCCTAAGATCAGGGACAAGACAAGAATGCCCACTCTGTCCACTGCTGTTCAATATAGTACTGGAAGTACTTGCAACAGTGATTAGGCAAGAAAAAGATATTAAGAGAAACCAGGTAGGAAAGGAAGAAATCAAGCTCTCACTATTCGCAGATGATATGATACTATACTTAGAGAACCCTAAAATCTCTACCAAGAAACTCCTAGAAACAATAGACTTGTATAGTAGTTGCAGGCTATAAAATCAATACCCAAAAGTCCATCACTTTCCTATATGCAAATAGTGAGAGAGAAGAAAGTGACATGAAAAAAACAATCCTGTTCACAATTGTGCGCCAGAAAAATCTACCTAAGAATTAGCTTAACTAAGTAAGTAAAGGACTTGTACAAAGAAAACTACAAAACACTACTTTAGGATATAAAAGAGGACACGAGGAAATGGAAAGATATCCCCTGCTCATGGATCGGGAGAATTAACATTGTCAAAATGGCAATACTTCCCAAAGCATTGTACAAATTCAGTGCAATCCCTATAATGATATCCACGACATTCTTCAAAGAAATGGAGCAAACACTCCTGAAATTCATATGGAACAATAAGCCCCCACAAACAGCTAAAGCAATTCTTGGGGAACAGAAAATGGGATGAATCAATCTCCCTAACTTCAAACTCTACTACAAAGCAGTAATAATTAAAACAGCATGGTACTGGAACAAAGGGCAGAGCTGTAGACCAATGGAACAGAGTTAAATATACTGACCTCTCCCCACAAGCATATAATCATTTAATCTTTGAAAAGGGAGCAGAAATGTGAAGTGGAGCAAGAAAAGCCTCTTCAACAAACTGTGCTGGCAAAACTGGACAACTACATG
Source organism: Sorex fumeus (assembly GCF_029834395.1). NCBI lineage: Eukaryota > Metazoa > Chordata > Mammalia > Eulipotyphla > Soricidae > Sorex > Sorex fumeus. Next base: position 12,021,605 of record NW_026606065.1, on the reverse strand, counting down.
CAAAAAGCTGGGCTCAGATCTTTGCCTAACACCATATACAAAAGTAAGATAAAAATGGATTAAAGACCTCAACATCAGACCAGAATCTATAAGGTACATTGGAGACAAAGTTGGCAAAATCTTCCATGACATTGAAGCTAATGGTATCTTCAAAGATGTCACACCACTGACCAAGAAAGTGAAAACAGAGAAAAACAAATGGGGCTATATTAAACTAGGAAGCTTCTGCACATCAAAAGAAACAGTGACCAAAATACAAAGACAGTCTACAGAATGGAAAAATACAAAGACATTCTACAGAAGGGGAAAGGATATTCCCCGAATACACATCTAACAAGGGGTTGATATCAAGGATATAAAAAGTTCTGGTTGAACCCTACAAGAAGAAAACATCAAATCCCATCAGAAAATGGGGCAATAAAATGAACAGAAACTTTTTCAAAGAAGAAATCCGAATGTCTAAAACACACATGAGAAAATGCTCTACTTCATTAATCATCAGGGAGATGCAGATCAAAACAACAATGAGATATCATTTCACACCACAGAGCCTGACCCACATCCAAAAGAACAAAAGCAACCTGTGTTGGTGCGGATGCGGAGGGAAAGGGACCCTCCTTCACTTCTGGTGGGAATGTCGACTGGTTCAGCCCTTTTGGAAAACAGTATGGACGATTCTCAAAAAACTAGAAATTGAGCTCCCATTTGACCCAGCAATACCACTCCTGGGAATATATCCCAGAGAGACAAAAAAGTATAGTTGAAGTGACATCTGCAGTTTTTTGTTCATTGTAGCTCTGTTTACAGTAGCCAGAATCTGGAAAAAACCCTGAGTGCCCAAGAACAGATGACTGGTTAAAGAAACTTTAACCAGTGGAGTACTATGTAGCTGTTAGAAAAGATGAAGTCATGAAATTTGCATACAAGTGGTATTACATGGAAAGTATCATGCTAAGCGAAATGAGTCAGAAAGAGAGGGACAGACATAGAAAGATTGCATTCATCTGGGGAACATAAAGTAGCAAAATAGGAGATTAACACCCAAGAATAGCCAAGATAAGTACCAGGAGGCTCCCTCCATGGCTTGGAGGCCAGCCACACACTGTAGGAGAAAAGGCCACTCAGATAGAGAAGGGAGCACCAAATAAAGAGTTTGGGGGGGGGAATACTCCCAGGATGGGAGATGCGTGCTGAGAGTAGAGTATAGACCGAACATGATTGCCACTCAATTCCTCTTTTGCAAACTACAGCACCCAAAAGAAGGTAGAGAACAAAAGGGAATACCCTGCCACAGGATCAGGGTGAGATGGGGGGTATGGGGGGTATGAGGGGGATGGGGGATGGGAGGATACTGGGATCAGTGGTGGTGGAGAATGAGCATTGGCGGAGGGATGGTGTTTGATCATTGTATAACTGAAACCCAAGCACAAAAATGTGTAAGTCTACAACTGTACCTCATGTTGTTTCACTAATAAAAAATTTTTAAAATGCTAAAGAATTTTATTCATTTCTTCATGACCTTTGTTCAATCTAATATACATATATACACATATTTACATTTTAAAAATAAATAAAGTTCTGTGTCTTTGCTTATGACACAAAACTTGGCTAATTTTGAAGGTATTCTAAGAGAGTTCAAACAGAATTAACACTTCGCATCCAGTTCATTAGGTTACATTTATTAATCGTGTTATTTAGATATTTTGTACTCGAATTTAATACCTGGTCTTAGTTACAAGACAAATATGTTCAATTCTCTCACATGATATTTTTTAAATTATGTCATTTCATATATATGCATTATTAGCAAAACAGTATATGTTTTATTGCATGTATATGTATATACATGCAGTCACTATCGCTATAACTATCTTCCCGTTGTTCATCAATTTGCTAGAGTGGGCTTAGTAACATTGTGAAACTTGTTACTGTGTTTGGCATATTGCATACATCACGGGGGACCTTGCCAGGCTTTGCCGGGCAGGCGAGATCCTCTAGGTAGCTTGCCGGGCTCTCTGAGAGGGGCGGAGGAATCGAACCCGGGTCGGCCATGTTGGCTGCATGCAAGGCAAACACTCTGCCCATTATTCTATCACTTCAGCCCATATGTGCACACTATATTTAATAATATTATACTATAAACTAGAGGCACACGAATTAACATTCCTAAAATTTTCTCTTCTTTTTCTCTTTTTATCCTCTTAAATTTTTCTCTTCTCATCATCCCTTCTTTTTAATATCTACTGTTTCTTGACCTAAAATATATTTCCTTTTGGACTTGGAGTGATAATACAGTCGGTAGGACATTTGTCTTGCACAAAGTCTACCTGGGATTGATTCCCAGCATCCCAAAATATACCTGAGCACCACCGGGAATAATTTCTGATGGCAGAGTCAGGAGTAACCTGAGTACCGATGGGTATGACCCGCCCCCCCCCCAGATAAAACAAAACAAAACTATATGTAGCACTGTCACTGTCCTCCTGTTGTTATTGATTTGCTCGAGAGGGCACCAGTAACGTCTCCATTGTGAGTCTTGTTGAAAACAGTAGTTTTCTTTGCATATCGAATATGCCTCAGGGAGCTTGCCAGACTCTGTCATGTGGGCTGGATACTCTCGGTAGCCTGCCAGGCTCTCTGGGAGGTATGGAGGAATCAAACCTGGGTTGGCCACATGCAAGGCAAATGCACCACCAGCTATGCTATCGCTCCAGCCCAAAACTATATGTATATTTCCTTTTTTTAATTATCATTTTCTCAATGTGTTTTTGTTCTATCTACCAAGTTTCAAAGTTTGAAAACTGTAAGCTTAATCAATTGCTGAATAAATAGCAGTACTCCTACATTTAAAAGACAAGCCATTTCTTCAAATAAGTAAATAACTGATGTGTATATCATTGCCATTAAAGTGTATCACAAATATAGGATCTATCGATTTGCAAATCCTTATATAATTTTAATTAAATCATGCTTAGTTTTTCAACCCCAAGAACAAAGAAACTTGTTCACAATAAAACATAAGGAAGGCCTCATAAACAAAAAAATCAATCAATCAATCAATAATAAAAAAATAAAAAACAAAGTTTGAAAACTGGTTCTTTTATATTATGTTTGTATTTATACCCTTTTCCAAAGATTATTTTTTAAATTGCATTAATTTATTTATGTGAAAGTGGCACCAGTGACTTTGACCAGCTGGGTCAGTGGTACAATGCCAAAAATTAAGAATATCACTGCTTCAGCCCTGGGTTTCTGCTGTCATCGGGGCCATCCAAACAGAGTTAGGGGCCTTGAGGGATGTTCCAGGTCAAGTTCTGGCAAACATATGGTCCTAGGAAAAGAACCCAACATGCTCCCTAACTGCTATTCTATCTGCTATTCTAAAAATCTTCATAGAAGGAGTTTTAATTTGAATAGAATTGAAATTTCTTGTATTTTGTTTAAAACTCATTCAAATAAGCTAAAAGCTATAACTGGCTTTTATTCAATGAAATATGGATGAGAAACACCCCATTTAGCAAAGTGAAAATTATCTGCAAAGGGTTGTGAAAATGGATGTTGATTTTTTTTAAATTCATCTGTCACTTTCCCCTTGTTGCCATCATTGCAGTGGACTGAGGGGTCCCACTTCCTGAGCAGAAACACTGAGTATGATTCCAGAGACTCTACTCTCTGGGAGCTCCTGATCCACACCAGTGTGAGATCTCTTGTGTACTGTAGCCAGGTATATGCTAACATCACATACATCTGGTTGTACCCCCAATTGTACCCCCAGTAAGCACTGCACTAAAGATGTGTGAAGACTACTCAGTGGGAACAGACCATCTCCTCCACAATTGGTCTCCCACATGGTAGGTTTCTAAACTCAGAAACAGGGTGAGACAAGGCTATATGCACTGGAAAAGAAAGATTTTACCTGGCAAAGCCAATTTTTTTCTGGGAAGTCTGGAGAGGATCTTATGCAGATTTCACTACCAGAGCTGACCAGGAAATTCCACATTAATTGGTTTAGAGTTTTCCTTTTGAACGAGGCTCAACCTGCAATTTGGTTGGGTATTAAGTATGTCTTGCTACAAAATGAATCAATTTGAGGTCTGTTACCTCATTCTTTAAGCACTTCTGAGTATATTTTCATATTTTTATATTTCTGCAAAAAATTTGCAATAATAGTAATATATACTAACTATAGCAATACAAATAGTAATATAAAGGCTCAGGTTAATTTTCCCAAACATCACTATAAAGCATTACTTATAACAAAAGCACTTAAGAGTTTTATATTACACAGAAAATTTAAAGCCCTACTTATCTTATTCAATACTGCTTATTGCAGCATTGAATGCAATTTACCTTGACTTTCTATACTTCATAACCAGGTACAATTCTATAACTGAACATCATATGTTAAAAGATATATGTTAAATAAGGTAGGGTTGCTATCTAAATTAAATCTAGGTGTTAACTCCACAAAATGATTGGCAGAAGCAAACACGGAAGCTAAGCCCTTAGGAAAATAACTTTAGCCAGGGATAATATCTTATCAGGAAAACAGATAATTCTGCAAGAACTCTAAAATCTCTTTCTTGCACATACATTGAACTTAAAATTTTTGCTGGTGTATCTGTGACTATATCAGTTGATTTTCAGTTATGGTAGTAAATTCTTGGTAAAACACATGTAAGTCATTACTGCAAAATGCTAAATATTGAAAGTTTGAAAGTGCAGAATATTTCTATTTGGAATTAGTCCAACAATACTATTTGTGAGCTTTCCATTTGCCCCACATTATCTGTTTCTTTATTGTTTGTTTTGCTTTTTAAATTATTGATTAGACTTTTCACTCATTTTTTTTTATCTTCAGATTTCTTAGTATTTTCCAGCATTGCAGCCTCTCAAGTCAGGGATTAAATTCTCAACTCCTTTTAAGTAGGGCTTTATTAAACCTTTAAATCTTATCATTATTTCTGACCTATTTTTAATTATTTTTGAATGTCATAATTCTACCCTATTTTTTTGGTGGGGTTATACCTTGTGATACTCTGGAGTTACTCCTTCCTCTGCGTTCAGGTATATTCCTGAAAATACTCGGGGGACCATATGGGTTCCGGGAATGGAACCCAGGTCAGCCTGATTGCAACTCAAATGCTCTATCCATTGTTCTATCACCCTGACCCCTGATGCTATTTTAATCCCAGAAAGAAGTATTGTTTTATATTACTCATGTTTATAGATAGGTTATGTTATAGGTAGGTCAGTTTCCTTTTTTTCCACTTTTGGCCTAGAGTACATCTTTTAATTGTTTTAGATTTTTTTATTTTGGGGCCACACCCATCAGTGATGGGGAGATCACTCCTAGAAATGCTCAAGTCACGTATGTGATGTCAGGAATTGAACCCAGATAAATCACATGCAAGGCAAGTGCCTTATCCAATGTATTACCTCTTGAGCCCCATTTTTTAGATGTTTGGAAGAAAACACCTTTTCCCTCCTCTAACAATATCCTTGTTTTTTTCTTTCTTTAATTTTATTCTTCCTAAATCTATAATTCTAGATTGATAGACTGAAAATAAGAAAAATTCTGATTTTCTATCAGCACAATGAGTACAGCGGTAGGGCCTGGCTGAGCCAGGTTCGCTTCCTCCGCCCCTCTTGGAGAGCCCAGCAAGCTACCGAGAGTATCACGCCTGCACGGCAAAGCCTGGCAAGCTCCCCGTGACATATTCAATATGCCAAACACAGTAACAATGAAGTCTCACGATGGGGACGTTACTGGGCCCACTCGAGCAAATCGATGAACAACGGGAGGACCGTGATACAGTGCTACAATGAAATATTTCATTATTTTCTGGCTTTCTATTGCTATAAAATTAATCATCAACCTAAGTATGCTTCCTTTTTCTCTGGTAGTCTTTAAGGATTTTCTGTTAGTCTATGGAATTTTGTGCTTTAATTAAGGTACTCTTGTCAATTTATTTTTATTTATTCTTCTTGAGATTAATAAATCTGAGACTTGATAATGTCATTAAATTGGCAATATTTTTAGTATTTTCCTTTTGCTTCTACCTCATTCTATAGAATTCTAATTATTTGAATGACATTAGAAGTTTATACTATTTCAGCTGCCTCTTTAACACAAAATTTGGACATTAGGGTAAATTCTTCAGCTCTACCATCTTATCTCTTAATCTCATGATGCATCTATGCAAAAAAATTTTATTTTAATATATCATTTATTTCTGAGTGTTATTTTACTTATTAGGGGACCACATCATTGGTGCTCAGGACTTCTTCCTGGCTTGCATTCAGGGATCTCTCTTGGCTCTGTTCTCAAGGATTACTCCTGGCGAGACTTAAGGAACCAGGTACAGAGTTGAGGGACCAAATGGCAGTTGACTATGTGCAAGGCAGTGCTGTATCTCTGTAATATCTGTCTAACGAGGTTCTATTTTTTCAACTATGCTTCTTTAATGTCATAGAAATTCATATTTTAATTCCCCTTCTATTAAAACAAGGACTTGGACTTGGGCCACCCACAAGCGGGGGCTGGAGCGACAGCACAGCTGTAGGGCATTTGCCTTACTAAGCGGCCAACATGGCCGACCCGAGTTCGATTCCTCTGCCCCTCTCAGAGAGCCTGGCTCAAGCTATCGAGAGGATCTCGCCCGCAGGGCAGAGCCTGGCAAGCTCACTGTGAAGTATTCGATATGCCAAACACAGTAACAACAAAGTCTCCAATGGAGACGTTACTGGGCCCGCTCGAGCAAATCGATGAACAATGGGAGTACCGTGACCGTGATTAAAACAAATTTTGGCCACATTTTAGAATTATTTTATTTGGGTACCTCCTCAGCCTCAGAGATACATGGGACCATCTGTAGAAGTGCTCAGGATTCCATAATGCACCAGGGGCTAATCTCAGAACCTTGAACATGCAAGAATGCACTCCACTCAAGATTGCATTCAAATTCGTGCCCCACTACTTTGGTAAAACAAATACTTTTTAAATTTTTAGCCTCAGCAATTTTCTCATTTATTTTTACAGTTAAACCTTTCTTGATTTTGATTCAGTTGCTTTGTTTCCCTATGTGTGTGTGATTTTGACAGAATGTTGCATTTTTGAGAAAGCCATCTGCAGCAATCCTTGAGTTATAATTTGATAGTACCTGGCATGTTTGCATTTACTTCTTCAAATTCCTGAGAACTTTAAAATCCAAAGATAACTTTCAAATAAAATACTACTTGCAATCTATCTTAAACTTCCTAGATGATAGAGCTTCAGTTTGCATGTACTTGTGTGCTGATCTGTTAACCATTACTGGGAAAACCTCATTTCCCATAGAGCTAATGCAAAGTCTTAAAATCAGGTGTTTTTCTTCTCAGTTTCTTCATATTATACCTTTAACTGAAGGTTTGGCCCTCAGAGGTTCTTTTTTTATGTATTTTTTTTAATAATCGCCCCAACCCCTGTCATTTCTTTGATATATCTATTTTTTTAAATAATGTAGGAGTACTGCTGTTTATTCAGCCATTGATTAAGCTGATTGACTTGGACATGAACTCCACATAACTTTTTTTTAAAAAATCTATTCTGAATGTTAACTCTGTTTTATTATTTTATTATTATTCCCCAACCCCTTTTATTGATTCACCATGAGATACAGCTACAAAGCTTTCGTGTTTGAGCTTCGGTCATACAATCATCAAACACCCATCCCTTCACCAGTGCAAATTTTCCACCTCTAAAATCCCCAGTATATTGGGGGTAAGGTGCCGCCAGCAGGTCAGTCTGTACCTGTGAGGTAAGTGCATAAGCAAGCTGATGGGCCTTCAGACTTCCAAAACCCCAAAATTGCTGCTGTGCCTTTGGCCAAACCCCAACCACTTGGGGCCAAGTTTACCAAGAAAGTAAAAGGCCAAAAGTTAGGTATGTGGGAGACATACCCAAAAACCACCTCCGGCTCAGCTATATAATTGAAGGCATGGCCTCTCTGGTTCCTGATCAAACTGCTCAATGGCCATGATCCAAGAGACTCAGAAACAAATCTCGGAACCCAGTGGCTTTTGGCAGAAATGTGTTTGGTCCCCGCAGTAGGTTACCGGCGCTCGTCCACACCAGGGGGTTTCATGCCTTGGCCTGTTCCCCCTGGTGGTTCAGTGGCTGCCATCCTCCAGAGCCCAGTGGACAGTCAGATTTGGGTCCGCAGTGACATGAGACACACGGGACCTCATGGGATGGGGATGGAGATGGTCCTTTCCTCCCTGTCCCAACAAGACCCCGAGTCACTGCCACTGAACGGCCTCTCTCTGGCTCCTGATCAAGCTGCTTAATAGTCATGATCCAAGAGACTCAGGAACAAATCTTGGAACCCAGCAGGTTTTGTCAAAAATCCCTCAAGATTTAGTTGTTAAAATTTTGGAATTTCAAAATCACTCAGCCACTACTGCAGCCGCACAACATCATTATGTTATTCATAACCAGCAATAGAAAAAAAATTTTTATTGTTGACTTTTTGGCAGATCTGAGTGTTGGGGTAAAATCCCAAATAATAATGGTGGGTCTGGTGTCAAAATATTGAATGTGGGGCTGGAGCAATAGCACAGCAGGTAGGGCATTTGCCTTGCACGTGACCGACCTGAGTTCGATTCCCAGCATCCCATATGGTCCCCTGAGCACCTCCCGGAGTAATTCCTGAGTGCATGAACCAGGAGTAACTCCTGTGCATCCCGGGTGTGACCCAAAAAGCAAATAAAAAAGTATTAAATGTAATCAAAGTAGAGAGAGAGTAATGTGGAAATCATCTGCCCCACAGGTAGGGTGAGGGTGAGGGAAGTGGGTATACTGGGGTTTTTGGTGGTGGAGAATGGGCACTGGTGAAGGTATGAGTGTTTCGTTGTATGGCCGAGACCTAAACCCAAAAGTTTTATAACTGCTTTCATGGTGATTCAATAAATAAAATTATAAAAAATGAAAAAAAGTAAGGTGAAGTTCTGCCCAATTCAATCAGCCTAATTAGTGGTTGAATAAATAGGAGTACTCCTACATAATAAATAAATAAATAAATAAATAAATAAATAAAATAAAATGCCCAGTATTTCCCCCACCACACCCCCACCCCCATTCCAACCCTTCCACTGCCTGTGTGGCAGACAATTTCTCCCATTCTCTCTCTCTCTCTCTCTCTCTCTCTCTCTCTCTCTCTCTCTCTCTCTCTCTCTCTCTCTCTCTCTTTCTCTCTCTATTTTGGTTACATTTGATATTTTGACACCAGCCTCACCACTATTCAAACCTGCTGAAAAGGGAATGCTACATGATTTGTTTTATACATAAAGAGAATATAATGTCCAGTAAATTCTGTGTCTTTCTCTTCCAGGAGTTTTTCCAGGGTCTTGGCCATTGATGAGATTACATGGTTCCAGGGACAGTTTGTGGGTGTGACTGCCAAGCTACTGGAAAACTGGGGACCTGGGGGTTAGGATCAGCCCAGTGCTGATCCAAGTAGGCCTGGAGCTCTCAGTCATGGGTCCCCTCCTACCACTGTGCAACAGGTCCTAAGTGCATCTTTTGATCTCTTTCGAGATTTATGGGTCTCTGAAATAGACCAAAAAATGAGCTGATATAGCTGAGCCAGAGGTGGTTTGTGGGTGTGTCTCCCACACACCTAACTTCTGCCGTTTTCTTTCTTGGTAAACTTTTCCCCAAGTTTCTGGGGTCTGGCCAAAGACACAGCAGCAATTTGGGGGTATCTGGAAGTCTGAAGGCACGCACCATGAGGCTGCTGATGCACTTGCCTCACAGGTACAGATTGACCTGCTGGTGGCACCATACCCCCCCTCAGAGGTTCATTTTTGTATGTTTGTTTTGTTTTGAAGTCATACCCAGGAATGCTCAGGGATTACCCCTGACTCTGCATTCAGAAATTTCTCCTGGCCGTGCTCAAGGGACTATATGGGATGCTAGGAAGGAATTAAACCCAGGTGTACCACATGCAAGGAAAGCATCCTGCCTGCTGTAACATTGGTCCTGCCCTTACTTAGAGGCTTTCTATATTGCGAGAATTACCAGTAAACCTCCATTTAGGTAGTTTTGCTTCCTGACACTTCGCACTAAACTCAAATACCTTATGAAACTGAAGTTTCAAGTTCCCTTGAATTCGGCAAATATATTTAGAGTGGAAACTCTACTATAAGATTTCTTGATTTCATTAGTTTTTAGGCTAACTCAGAATGTTTCTTCTTCCACAATGGCATGAATAGTACACTAGCAATATTTTTACTATGACTTCAAGTACCATATATGTGTATATTAATTTGTATATATGTATATATATGTGTGTGTGTTTGTGTGTATAAAAACATGTGCTCTAGGGACTAAAGAGATAATGTAGCAGGAAAGGCACATTTTTGCATGCAGTTGACCGTGGTTTAAACCCTGGCATCATATATGGTCCGGATCCTGAGCCCACTCATGAGTGAGCCCTGAGCACAGAGTCAGGATTAAGCCCTGGAGCACAGCTAAATATGACACAAAAAACAAAACCAGAACAAAATATCTGTTCTATATTGCAAGTTAAAAAGTGAATAATAGTTAAAAACCTACAATTCAGATACCTGGAATTTTAACTCATGTCTAATTGCATTTTTAATTGTGTTATTCCAGTTTCAGTAGCATTGAAATTCATAGGAGTGACTCACGAAATCTTCTCTTCCACTTAGAGAAACAACTTAAAGCACCAGGTAGTGGTTTCTCCTTCTAGAAAACAGAATAAAATAAAATTCAATTTCTTACGGCCTTTCCTAGAAGAAAAAGACTATAAATGATCAAATATCATTCCTTTCTTACTCATTTATTTTATTTGCTTACCTTTGAAATGGGCACAGTGATAGTACAAAGGGTAGGGCATTTGCCTTGCCTGCCGCGGACCCGGGTTTGATTCCTCTGTCCCTCCCGGAGAGCCGGGCAAGCTACCGAGAGTATCCCACACGCACAGAATAGCCTGGCAAGCTACCCGTGATGTATTTGATATGCCAAAAACAGTAACAACAGGCCTTACAATAGAGACGTTACTGGTGCCTTCTTGAGCAAAATTGGTGAACAATGGGAGGGCAGTGCTACCTTTGAAACAATACTTTCTTATAAAATGATGGACATAAACAAATACCTCAGTATTCCAAATGAGGCAAGAAAGTTTTATTTGAATATCACTATAATCCTACAATATCTGTTCTTGGAGATGTGATTTCAAGAATCTAGACATCTTCCATGTCAGACTCATGGCTCATTTTGGCTAAAAAGACAAAGCCCAGGGAGTCTACAAATATAAAGCTGCAAGCAAAATAAAACAAATAACAACATAAAGTAGGAGGGTAAAATTGTTGAATGTTGCCTTTTATCGACTATAATTTAAAACTAACAAAACTTTCTTATTATGAGACATAAAAATGGCCAACAGGTACATCAAAAAATATTCATCTTTAGAGCTGGAGCAATAGTAAAACCTTGCACATGACCAACCCAAGGTTTGATCTCTGGCATATGGTCTTCTGAGCCTGCCAGGAATGGTCCCTGAGTGCAGTCAGAAGTTAGCTCTGAGCACTACAGGGCATGGCCCAGAGACAAATAAACAAAAAGTTTATTAGTACTGATTATCTGAGAAATGCAAATCAAAATAACAGTGATATATCTCTAGCATTATTGAGAATGGTCTATGTGAAAAAAACCAGAAACAATAGTTGCTGACTGAGTGAAAAAGGAATATTCACCTTTGCTGATGGGACTGTTTCACGCCCCAATCACTCTGGAAAATGGTTTGGTGATTTCACAAAACGTTATCAATTGAACTTTGATATGACTCAGTAATTCTGCTCCAGGGTATCTACCCTGAGATTACAAAAACATGAATCTGAAAAGACTTACACACACCTATGTTCATTGCAGCATTATTTGTGATAACCAAGATCTTAAATTTCAATCCAACTGCTCAACAACAAAGAAGTGCATAAGGAAATTCAACTGTGTATTCACACACAATGGAATACTAATCGGCTGTCATTTGATCACTTGTCTTCCTGTTGTTCTTTGATTTGCTTGAGCGGGCGCCAGTAATGTCTCCATTTGTCCTACAGCTACAAGAGAATCTAGGACCCCAATAACCTGCAGAATTTGGCTATAAGAAAATATAAAATTTTGTAGTTTTCTGTAACTTGGATGGGGTTGGAGGGTGTCATGCTAGGTCAAATGAGTCAGAAAGCAAAAGACAAATACCAGATGATCTTGCTAATATGCAGAATGTGAAAAAATAAAGAAACGGTTCATGCAGTCCCTGACACAAATAACCCCTGAGACATGATCAACAGAACTGAGAAGTTCAGGGGAGATGAGGTGGGAGGGCAGAAAGGACCATGGGAAAATTTTGGCAGGATGTTGAACTAGGGGTGGAAATTTCCAGTAGCTTTGCAACTATAAAACAGTGACTTCAATGGTATTGTAAACTATGATGCCACAATAAAAGTAAGGATTTTTTTCCCCCAAAACCATATCAATTTGTATGCCTTAGAATTATTGGATCTGCTACTTAACCTGCTGGCATAGCAGGTAGGGTGTTGCACATGACCGACCCGGGTTCTTTTCCTCCGCCCCTCTCGGAGAGCCCGGCAAGCTACCGAGAGTATCCTGCCCGCCTGGCAGAGCCTGGCAAGCTACCCATGACGTATTTGATAAGCCAAAAACAGTAAAACAAGTCTCACAATGAAGACGTTACTGGTGCCAGCTGATGCAAATCAATGAACAACGGGAGGACAGTGCTACAGTGCTATAGTTAACTGTGTTCCTCTGCAGGCTGGGAAGAGAACTGAAAGTGGGGAGCAAATGCAAGATAGGGACTGTATCTGGGTTCCATTGTTGGCTCCACATTGATCCCCAAGCTAGCCCAGGGAGGGCACTGCTGGGGAGACCCCCCCCGTCACGAACACGATCACGATCATGACCATCCTGTTGTTCGTTGATTTCCTGGAGCAGGCCCCAGTAATGTCTCCTTCGTCCTAGCCCTGAGATTTTTTAAAAAGTGCCATATTCCAGGCTTTTTCAGGGTTAGGAGAATGAGACAAATCATTGTTGCTGGTATTTGGCATATTGGGTACACCACAGGGAGTTTGCCAGACTCTGCCGTGTGGGCAGGTTACATTCGGTAGCCTGCCAGGTTGTCCAAAGAATAAGATAGTAAGATGCTGCATGGCTGTGAATGTGGCCATGCACTTCCAGGAGCTGAGTTTTATAGTCTCTGAGTCTTGGCCGTTGATGGGATTACACGGCGCCAGGGGGCCAGTTGGTGGGTGTGACCCCTGCCTACTGGAAGATGGAGGATCTGGGTGGAGGATGCTCAGCCCCAATCTGAGCAGGCTTGGAGATCTCAGCCCCGGGACCCGCATGCCTTTGTTCCTCTGCCGGTACCTTCATGCGTGTGGGAGTGGTCTCAGCATGGTGGTGGCTGGTTCTGGAGGTCTTTGGCTGCTGGAGCCCCCCCTCCTCAAGAAAAGCCAAAAAAGTTCCTTTGAGAGAGAAAAAAAGTGTAATAAACATTCTAATGTATTCTGACTTAATATTTTCTCCAAAGTACTTTTCATATTTTCCCATAACAGAAATTAAAGGAAATTTTTGTTGTTTTCCAACATGTATATAGCACCCACTAGATACAAGGTACTTTGCATGCTATATATTGCTTAATTTGTCCCAATTTCTCTTCATTATTTCCCATTTTAAAAAGAAAATTTAAGAACAAAGAGATTAAATAATATAACTTAACTTACTCAACTTACATATACTGTGATATAAATTAATGTGGGTAAACTGCCTTTCTAGTATGATTCACGATTTCAAATTTGAGAAATTTTAAATATAATAACTTTCTTTTACAGATAAAGGAAGCTTAAGCATCTCGGTAGGCTAGTGGAGGTGAAAATGAAACTAATGGAGGCCAGAGTAATCATACAGCTAGTAGGGCACTTACCTTGCCCGTTGCTGATCCTGGCACCACATATGGTCCCCCAAGCCTCACCAGGAGTGACCCCTGAGCACAGAGCAAGAAGTAAGCCCTGTGTACTACTGGATGTGGCCCAAAAAGAAAAGAAATGAAAAATAAAGTAAAACTAATATTTTAGAGACTCTATATACCTATGTCTCTAGAACAAAATTAAATACACCTGTATTAAAAAATAAATACTATCTATATAGAACTTAAAACAAAATAAACTTTGACCAGAGCAATAGTGTACTGGGTAGGGCACTTGCCTTGTGGCCTACTGGGGTTTGATCTCCAGCACCCCATATGGTCCCCCTGAGCCTACCAGGAGTGATCCCTGAACATAGACCCAGTAGTAAGCTCTGAGAACTAGATATGGCTCTCACTCATTCCTTCAAAAAATGCTTTGACACGAAAGTATAGATGAACATGTTCACAGAACATTGACATTAGGAAAATATGCTGTAATTTATTCCTTATTTGATTACTTTCCTACTTCAACAGATTTCTTATGCAGAAATTCCTGTTGTAGAAGAAAACTGATAGCAACTATAATACAGTTATAAATTCTTATCAAAGTATAATTGACATTATTATACTCATTGTGGGTGTATAATATAATGATTCACTATTTGTATACATTGCAAAATAATCACTGCAATGTGTTTATTTACCATATTTTATAGTTTTCAAATTTGTAGTATTCTACTATTGATCATAGTTCCCATGCTGTACATCATATTCCTATGACTTATTTATTTTATAACTGGAAGTTTGTACTCATGTATTATTAATTGGAGTAAAAGCGTATTGTTCATTTGATAGAGATCTTCTAAAATATTGTTCATTTGATAGAGTTCTATTAAGATTATGATTGCCACAAAGAATGTGTTTTTATCAAATTTCTCAAAAAAGTCGCAGTAACAATGGACATATATTATATTGACCCTCAGACCAAACATCATTATCAAATATTTAAAAAATATTCCTGCTAAAGATATAAACAAATAAATATCTTTATTTCTTAGTAATTTTAATTTTCTGATTTTCATTATACCATCAGCCTTAAAGAGCACTTATATAAATTTATGAATATATATTAGATAAAGTTTAAATAACCAATGGTGTCATTTATCTGTGTTCTACTGACATTAAAATAGTTTGTTTCAAAGAAACTTTGAAATGCCAAATTCACCTTCATTTGGTCTCTGACTTGCTATCTTTTTCATGCCTGTCCAATAGTAGAAATATCAGGTGTTTTGTTTGCTAGCTCTTGATTCTGTTTTTATTAGATGAGGGGAGCTGATGTTTGGGGGCTTCTATCAGTTCAGTGATCAGGGATCACTTCTAGCAGTACCAGAGATCAAACCTAGATCTCTGGCATCGAAAGCAGGTACTTAACACTTTGAGATATCTCCCCATCCCAAGATATAACAGTTTGTTTTTTTAATTATGTATTTTTTGTTTGGGTACATATATGGGGAATCTCAGGGATTACTCCTGGCTCTATACTTAGGAATTAATTATTTTCTTGGGGTCAGGGGGAGGGATGGCTTGAGCGACCTTATGGGATGCAAGGATCAAACCCAAGTCAACTGTGTGCAAGGCAAGTGCCTTAGCTACTGTACTATCTCTCCATTCCCTAAAACAGTTTTTAGGTATAAATAATACTGATAATATTTTTTGCATTCTAAGCTATTACTGAAATAGATATTCTTACTTATTGACCCTCTCTGGTATTAGGAACATTGGAAGACTTTATTTTCATTGGAAAAATACTTTTTTCCATTAGAATATCTAGCTTTATTTCTCTGGTTACATACTAGAAACTATTTTTTAAAAACGTTTAGATGCAGAGATACATGGGAAATATACTAACACGTATTGCTAAATTACGGCAAGCAAAATTTTCTATCAAAATATTTTCAAATTTTGTCTTTATGGATTTGACTAAAACTGGCTTTCTCAGCCTCAGTACTTTGATAGTGGGATGCGATTTAAGGCCTCTAATGGACACAATCCCTCCAGCTCCTCTGCCCTGTTTCCAAAATTGATTCCAGATCTTGCAACTGCTCCTAGAGGAGCAAAATCACCAATGGAGTAAAGAATTAGTCCTGTATAAATAGATAACGTTCTAACGTTCATTGATTTAAAGAAGGCCTTTGATTCTGTTGAGACGGAAGCGGTCATTGAAGCCCTAGCCAATCAGGGCATTCAAACTCAATACATCAGGATCCTTCGTGAGCTGTATTGTGGATTCACTACCAGGATGTCACCATTCTACAAAGAAGTGATCATCGATGTCAAGAGAGGGGTTCGGCAGGGTGATACCATTTCACCGAAACTCTTCAGTGCCACCCTCGAGAACATCATGCGACGACTGGAATGGGAAGGAATGGGAGTGAAGATAGATGATCGGCAACTACACCACCTCCGCTTTGCTGATGACATTGTTTTAATAACACCAAACATCAGCCAAGCGGCACAAATGCTGGCCGACTTTGACTGTGAGTGTGGAAAGGTCAGACCAGCTGAATTTCACGAAGACAATGGTTATGAGAAACGGTCTTGTTCCTGACGTTCCATTTGCTCTCAACGGAACAACCATCTCCGAATGCAATGGTTATGTGTACCTAGGTTGAGAAGTCAACATGACGAATAACCTGGCATCTGAGTTGCACAGGAGGAAGAGAGCGGCTTGGAACGACTTCAGGAGTGTCGAGGAAATAGCTAAGAGGATGAAGAAACTTTGGCTCTGGGCACATCTCTTTGATTCCACTGTTCTTCCTGCATTAACATATGCCTCAGAGACCTGGACCCTACGAAAACAGAATGAGAACGCTATTTGGAACTCTCAAAGAGGAATCGAAAGAGCTATGCTTGGAGTATCACGCTTCACTCAAATGAGAGAAAGAATCCGGAGTTTCGACCTCTGTCGACAGTCAAGAATCAGGGACGCTGTCTCGTTTGCCAAGGTGTCGAAAATTAGATGGGCTGCACACGTAATGAGATTTAGAGACAACCGCTGGACTAAAGCCGTTACCGACTGGATTCCATGGGATGTCAAAAGACCGCATGGCCGCCCACCTACAAGATGGTCAGACTTATTCATCAAGACCCTGAATGATTGCTTTGCGGCTCTTCATGTTCCTAGAACGAACAGACGCCATTGGGCTACACTAGCATGTGACAGGGACAAATGGAGACGTTACTGGTGCCCACTCGAGCAAATCAATGATTAACGGGAAGTCAAGTGATCAAATAGGTAATTTAAAAAAATTGATCCAGAGTTATCAAGTTCTAATTTTTCTTTCATCCATTCATGTACTTAATTATGCTCTTAAAAGTTTTTGAAGCTTTTGGGCTGGAGCAATAGCACAGTGGATAGGGTATTTGCCTCGCACATGGCAAACCCGGGTTTGATTCCCAGCATCCCATATGGTCCCCTGAACAATGCCAGGGCTAATTCCTGAGTGTAAAGCCAGGAGTAATCCCTGTACATCGCTGGGTGTGACCTAAAAAGAAAAAAAAAAACGTTTTGAAGCTTTTGAAAACGTAAACTATAGACTGCATTAGCTAAGAATAATAACTATTCTAGTGTTTGACACCTGGTTGGCACTCAACTCTCGTTGAATGAATTGATGAATGAATAAATTCTCAGAGAATTCGGTAAGATGTCTTGTCAAAACTCAAGCATGTTAAGTAATAACCCTAGTAAGCAGGGTAGAACTGTACACTGAGAGACTTACTTATGAATCAGGCTGACTAGGGAGAATTAAACCATCTTCAAGTGTGAGTAGAGATTGCTTACTGGCCAATAACTGAGTTATTTGAGTACCATGCTGTAGAACAATGAAGTAGGAGGCTATTCAATATGTAGAGCACAGGCACCTTCAGAGGAAGGTTGCCGTTACCATGGCATTCAGAAGGCCAAGAGCAACTGAATCTTGCAAAACCAATGATGGGCCTGTGTCACTATTTCAGGACACATGGTTAAGGGTTCAATTTGGGGGCATTAATGATAAATACAAAAGCTGTCAATTTTTCTGTTCGAGAGTATTAGGAAAGAGTAAAGAAATTTAAGTATACAGATGACTATATATATATCACTTAATCACTTAACTTCCCGTTAGTCGTCGATTTGCTCGAGCGGGTGCCAGTAACGTCTCCATTTGTCCCTGTCGCGTGCTAGTGTAGCCCAATGGCATCTCTTCGCTCCGGGAACATGGAGGGCCTCAAACTGATCGTTCATGATCTTGACAAAGAAGTCTGACCATCTGGTAGGTGGGCGGCCACGCGGTCTCTTGACATCCCGTGGAATCCAATCAGTAACAGCTCTAGTCCAACGGTCGTCTTTAAATCTCATTACGTGACCAGCCCATCTGATTTTCGACACCTTGGCAAATGAGACAGCGTCCCTGATCCTTGATCGTCGACGGATGTCAGAACTCCGGATTCGTTCTCTCATTTGAGTGAAACGTGATATTACAAGCATAGCTCTTTCTATTCTTCTTTGGGAGACCTGAATAGCGTTCTCATCTTGTTTGCGTAGGGCCCAGGTCTCTGAGGCATATGTTAATGCAGGAAGAACAGTGGAATCAAAGAGTTGTGCCCGGAGCCGGAGGTTCTTCGTCCTCTTAGCTATTTCTTTGACGTTCTTGAAGGCGTTCCAAGCCGCTCTCTTCCTCCTGCGCAGCTCGGGTGCCAGGTCATTTGTCATGTTGACCTCTCGACCTAGGTACACATAGCTGTTGCATTCGGAGATGGTCGTTCCATTGAGAGCGAATGGGGCGTCAGGAACAAGGCTGTTTCTCATAAACATTGTCTTCGTAAGATTCAGCTGTAGTCCTACCTTTCCACACTCATGGTGGCATATGTTAATGCAGGAAGAACAGTGGAATCAAAGAGATGTGCCCGGAGCCGGAGGTTCTTTGTCCTCTTAGTTATTTCTTCAAAGCTCTTGAAGGCATTCCAAGCCGCTCTCTTCCTCCTGTGTAACTCAGGTGCCAGGTCATTCATCATATTTATCACTTCACTTGACTTCCCGTTAATCGTTGATTTGCTCGAGTGGGCGCCAGTAACATCTCCATTTGTCCCTGTCGCGTGCTAGTGTAGCCCAATGACGTCTGTTTGTTCTAGGAACATGAAGAGCCTCAAACCGATCATTAATGATCTTGATGAAGAAGTCTGACCATCTGGTAGGTGGGCGGCCATGCGATCTTTTGGCATCCCGTGGAATCCAGTCGGTAACAGCTCTAGTCCAACGGTCGTCTTTAAATCTCATTATGTGACCAGCCCATCTGATTTTTGAAACCTTGGCAAACGAGACAGCGTCCCTGATTCTTGATAGTTGACGGAGGTCGGAACTCCGGATCTTTTCTCTCATTTGAGTGAAACATGATATTCCAAGCACAGCTCTTTCAATTCCTCTTTGGGAGACCCAAATAGCGTTCTCATCCTATTTGCGTAGGGACATCATATATATAAATTGTATATATATAATTTGTATATAAATTGTATATATATAATTTTTTTAAATTAGAACTCAGGTAAGCAGGGCTATAGTAGTGTTTACGTTTATATATTGGTGTACAACGTTGCTGCACATTATCACTGTTGAAATGTCCATGACATTTTACCCCTGTCCTTATGCCATCTCTGGACTGACCTTCCTTCTCTCCTCCCGACCCCCTACAGTTTGTTGATTGACTATTGTTTTGCATCCATACTACTAACAATGGCTAGTGTTTTATATCATACTGTTAGCCAATCATTCCCCTGTGCTACTCACACCCATTTCCCTCTAAATTGGCACCCTCTGATCTATAATCCAGTCCCCAAGGCTTATTATCCATTGATAATCTCTATACCCTTGGCTTGTTTTATATATATACTATGTGTGAGATTATCTTTTTTTTTAAAAATTTTTTTTTAATTTTTATTTATTTATTTATTTATTTATTGAATCACCGTGGGAAAGGTTACAAAGCTTTCAGGTTTAGGTCTCAGTCATGCAAATATCAAACACATTTCCCTTTACCAAAACTTACTTTTTACCATGAAGAACCCCAATAAAACCCCACCCCCCACCCCTCCCAGTCCCTGTGGGGCAGATGAATTCTAGTTAACACTCTATCTGCTTTGATTAGATTCATTGTTTCAATAAAAGATTCACCACTATTATTTAGAGTTTACCCCCCCCCAAATCAGACATGCTGAAAAAGCATTGTGAAGTGATTTGCTTTCTACAGCTGGGTTCAAGAATTATATGTTGGTTTTGGATTTCTGCTATTTTACTTACTGACCCTGGAAGTATTTCTACTGAAAGTCAGATAGTTAAGAAATTGGTTTCTGTGCACTGGAGACGTGGCCGTGCTGGAGAGCCGCTAGTGGGAGGCAACTGATGGCCTCGGTAGGGCGTGAAGGACGGACCGAAACGCCCCCCTTCCCATGAGGTTTTAGTCGCCCCCAGTCCCCCGGCTCATACCTGCTGTCCACAAGGCTCCCATGTGGCCGCCATCTTTCTTTCCAGAGAGGAGAAGGCGACTGGGGCAACACCCTTTCCCCTCTGGACAGACCTCATGGCCTGGATTAACGCATAGTCCATTCACTTTTCTGCTCCAAGCTGCCGGGTTCTGCATTAAGTCCTTGTGCTTCTGGGGCCGTGGCCGTGCTGGAGGGCCGCTCGCGGGGGGCAACTGGTGACCTCAGTAGGGCGTGAAGGACGGACCGGAACGCCCCCCTTCCTATGAGGTTTTAGTCGCCCCCACATCCCCGGCTCATACCTGCTGTCCACAAGGCTCCCATGTGGCCGCCATCTTTCTTTCCAGAGGGAGGAGGGCGGAAGGGACCAACACCCTTTCCCCTCCGGGCAGACATGATGGCCTGGATTAATGCATAGTCCTTTCACTCTTCTGCTCCAAGCTGTTGGGTTCTGCATTAAGTCCTTGTGCTTCTGGGGCTGTGGCCGTGCTGGAGAGCCGCTCGTGGGGGGCAACTGGTGACCTCGGTAGGGCGTGAAGGACGGACTGGAACGCCCCCCTTCCCATGAGGTTTTAGTTGCCCCTACACCCTCGGCACATACCTGCTGTCCACAAGGCTACCATGTGGCCGCCATCTTTCTTTCCAGAGAGGAGAAGGCGACTGGGGCAACACCCTTTCCCCTCCGGACAGACCTGATGGCCTGGATCAATGCATAGTCCGTTCACTTTTCTGCTCCAAGCTGTCGGGTTCTGCATTAAGTCCTTGTGCTTCTGGGGCTGTGGCCGTGCTGGAGAGCCGCTCGTGGGGGGCAACTGGTGACCTCGGTAGGGTGTGAAGGACGGACCGGAACGCCCCCCTTCCCATGAGGTTTTAGTCGCCACCACTCCCCCGGCTCATGCCTGCTGTCCACAAGGCTCCCATGTGGCCGCCATCTTTCTTTCCAGAGAGGAGAGGGCGAATGGGGCAACACCCTTTCCCCTCTGGACAGTCATGATGGCCTGGATTAACGAATAGCCCGTTCACTTTTCTGCTCCAAGCTGCTGGGTTCTGCATTAAGTCCTTGTGTTTCTGGGGCTGTGGCCATGCTCCAAACTTAACTATGATTTTCAGAGAGAAACGTTGGGTGGTTTACTTTGTATATATGGATCACTTTGTATATAGAGAGATGTCGCGCGGCCGCCTAAGCGGCCGCGCGGTTTTGAGGAAAAGTCCTAGTTCCCGCATACTCGAGCTGTGGTTGTAGAGGCTTCTGGTCACCGGGGTTCCATCTGGGGGAGGCGGGATGCGGTACCTACCCCATCTGGGGCTTCCTGATGATCTCGGCTCTTTTTGGAACCTGTTTTTTTTTTTTCCTTCGGGATCTGTGGATCCCGCCCTCCATGTTGTCCTTCTCTTTGGCTGAATGCTGTAAATATGGTGCTGGGGGGGCGGGCTGTGGGTGTGACTTCCGGAATCAGAGGTTACCTGGGAGGTGTAGTCCCGGGAGATTTGAGGAAAAGTCCTAGTTCCCGCATACTCGAGCTGTGGTTGTAGAGGCTTCTGGTCACCAGGGTTCCATCTGGGGGAGGCGGGATGCGGTACCTACCCCATCTGGGTCTTCCCGATGA
Organism: Sorex fumeus; assembly: GCF_029834395.1. Classification (NCBI taxonomy): domain Eukaryota; kingdom Metazoa; phylum Chordata; class Mammalia; order Eulipotyphla; family Soricidae; genus Sorex; species Sorex fumeus. The sequence continues at coordinate 11,999,500 of NW_026606065.1, read as the reverse complement.
TCTCGGCTCTTTTTGGAACCTGTTTTTTTTTTTCCTTCGGGATCTGTGGATCCCGCCCTCCATGTTGTCCTTCTCTTTGGCTGAATCAGATTATCCTTTTTTTAAAATCTGTCTGTCTCTGGTTTATTTCACTCACCATTTTACTCTCCAATTGTGTCCATAATGCTAGTAACAAAAACAAAATTATTTTTCTTTTCTTGTAGCTCCATAGTACATTGTATATTGACCATAGCTTCTTTATCCAATCATCGCATGTTGGCCATTTGGGTGGCTTCCACATCCTGGCTATTATACTTAGAACTGAAATAGATATAGGTGTGCACAAACATAATTGAGCTAATGTTTCTGTGTTTGGGGATGGATTCCTAGCAGTCGCATAGCTGCATCTAATGGGAGCTCTATTCTTACTTTTTAGAGAAATCTCCATATTTTTGTCAGAAAGACTGGATTAGAAAACATCGCTACCAACAGTGGAAGAAGGATTCTTTTTCACCACACTCCTTTCCAACACTTGTTTCCAGTTTTGTTGATACATAACAGTCTCACTGGTGTCAAGTTTTACTTTATTGTTCTTTTGATTTGTATTTAATTGATACAAAGTGGTAATGAAGATTTTTCATGTTAATGTTGTTGTTTTTAGCATCCACATGTCTTTTTTGGTGGAAGTGCCTGTTCATTCATATCTTCTCCCATTCTTTGTGAAATTATTGGGGGGTACTTATGTTGCTGAGCTTTGTGAGTGCTTTATAAGTTTTGGATGTTAGTTCCTTATCTAATGTGTTATGTGCAAATGTCTTCTCCCAATCACTAGGGTGTATTTTAATATTATCCTGAGTTTCCGTTGACATGAAAACCCATTTAACTTCATATAGATCCACTTGCTTCTCATATTTCTTGAATCAGTGTGATTAGGTCATTAAAAAATAATTTTGAAGTTCAGATCCTGAAGAATTCTGCTTATGTTTTTTTAATGTATTTCATGATTTGAAGTGTAATCTCTAGGTTTTTCATCTCCTTTGAGTTAATTTTTGTGAAAAATGGGCCCAGTAAAATTTTTTGTTCAAATGGTTATACAGTTTTCTCAACACTGTTGAAGAAATGACTTGGGTACATTTACCAGAGTTGAAGTTCTATCTGTTTTCATAATTTTCTCTTGTATTGCATTAGCAGATAATTCCCATAGTTTGTATGCACAGATATACTAACACTATAGCATTAAGGTTGTAATTACATGAATGCATATGTTCATATGTCTATGTGACTATATACTTGTATTTAGAATATGCCTAAAATATCTAAACACTTGAAAATTAATTTGGAGAAGAAATATCATTATTTTGTGTAAATGTGTTCCTTCACTAAAACCAGATAAAAAAAAATAGAAAGTTTAATTGACAATTCTGCCAATTAAAAAGCTTTATGATGACCACAAACCTCACTATACTAGGATCCCCTTGGTGTAAGCATCATTAGGGTATTTCTAACTGGAGCTTAAGAAAGACCATGGACAGAAGTCGGAGAGATAGTCCAGCAGGTAAAGTCTTGCATGCGGCTGACCTGGGTTGGACTGCCAGTAGCCTGTGTATCTCACCAGGAGTGATCTCTGAGCAGAGCCAGAAGAAAGCCCTGAGCATAGCTAATTGTGGCCCCCAAGGCAAAATAAAAGCTGGGGTGGGGGAGAAAAAGGAAGAAATGTCACAGCCTAGTTTAGGGAGATCAAGGAAGTTTTTGGTACTCCAAATATTCGATATTGCTATAAGTCTATCTTGAAGACAACCTCAAGAGAATCCTTGTAAAATTTATTCATTAAGATTCTCTCTGAGAACAATCTGGAATCCATAAGTCTTATTGATTCATCAGTGTCTGTGAATCCTTGAAATTGCATGCAAAATTGTAAGCGTGCTTTATTTTATTTTACTTTTTTTAATACTTTTTAAAATCAGATTCCTACGTTTATATCATCCAGCAAAACTCCAGAATCAAAGCTGTGCAGATATTCTAAAATGATGAATTCAACACCTGTCATCAGATATTTATAACACCACAAATATTTTAGAGTGAAGCAATTAAACAACAGTTGCCATTATAATGTGACTGTTAGAAAAACAATACTATCTGAAACCATTGGTGTTAAATTTGTTATATCTAGTAGCATTTTTGTTTTTATTTGGGGGCCATATCTGACGGTGTTCAGGACGACTCCTGGCTCGATGCTCAGGTATCACTCCTGGCAGAGCTTGAGGAACCATATTCTTTGCCAAAATTAAAACCAAGGTCAGAGTTGTGTGCTAGGCAAATGCATTAACTATTCCACGAACTATCTCTCATATATATATATATATTTAATATCAGGATGGAGTAATAGCACATTGGTAGGGCATTTGCCTTGCATGCGGCTGATCTGGCTGACCCAGGTTTGATTCTTCTGCCCCTCTCAGAGAGCCCTCACGGCAAAGCCTAGCAAGCTCCCCGTGACGTATTTGATATGCCAAACACAGTAACAAGTCTCACAATGGAGACATTACTGGGCCCGCTTGAGCAACTCAATGAACAATGGGAGAACAGTGCTATAGTGCTACAGTGCTATTTAATATGTGTATCTAGGGCTGGAGCGATAGCACAGTGGTAGGGCGTTTGCCTTGCACGCAGCCAACATGGCCGACCCGAGTTCGATTCCTCCGCCCCTCTCGGAGAGCCCGGCAAGCTACCGAGAGTATCTCGCCTGCACGGCAGAGCCTGGCAAGCTCCCTGTGACGTATTCGATATGCCAAACACAGTAACAACAAAGTCTCCGATGGAGACGTTACTGGGCCCGCTCGAGCAAATAGATGATCAACGGGAGGGCCTTTACCTTTACCTTACCTTTATCTATATATGTATACATGTATATACATGTATGTATGTATACATATATGTCTGTACATGTATACATATATGTCTGTACATGTATACATGTATACATGTATATGTATACATATAGATATATGTATCTGTTTAAAGGAAACCAGATATAAAAGCAACCAGATACAGTTGCTTTTATTTGCTTTTAAGTTTCACAGATGGTTCATAGGGAAAGCATTATCTGCAAAACTTTAAGTTCGATGTTTGGGCTATCTCAAGGCTTATTCACAAAAAAAATAGAAAGAAAAATGTTATGTTTTGAAAAAGTCACTATTCTACAAATGTCTGTTAAGTTTTAGCTAAATATTCATGATTACAGAATTTACTAATGATTCAGAAAATAGTGGCAACTATTATTTTAAACCCGGGGTTGGCCATGTTGGCTGCGTGCAAGGCAAACACCCTACTACTGTGCTATTGCTCCAGCCTAGCACAGCAGTAGGGCGTTCGCCTTACAAGCGGCCAACATGGCCAACCCGAGTTCGATTCCTCCGCCCCTCTCGGAGAGCCCGGCAAGCTACCGAGAGTATTCGATATGCCAGACACAGTAACAACAAAGTCTCCAATGGAGACGTTACTGGGCCCGCTCGAGCAAATCGACGATCAACGGGAGGGCCTTTACCTTTACCTTTATTATTTTAAAATTTTATTTTAAATCACAAATTTAGACCTAAGGTAAGTCCTAATGTACATGAGCACTAACAATAGAAATTATCATTTATTAGGCAGTAGCTATATGTATGTAAGAGCTATCTAAGACATTTACATAAACAAAGTTATTAAGCCCTTATGAAAGTCCTATGATAGGATGCTTTTAAATTTCACTTTAAACATGAAAGAAAGACAGGGAAAGTCTCCAACCATCAGGAACTGGAACCCCAATTTGTTAAGTCTTCCCTGACTCCAATTCTTAATCACTTTATTTTATTTAGTTAGTTCTGTTTTGGGGGGTCACAGTCGGCATTGCTCAGGTATTACTCCTGGTTCTGTGCTAATGGATTACTTCTTAAGGGCTTGGGGACTATTTGTGATGCTGGGGATCAAACCCAGGTTGGTCACATGCAAGGAAAGCCCCCTGCCTGCTGTGCTATTGCTCAGCCCCCAAAGTCCTGATCAGTTTAAAAGCAATCGACCAATATTTGTTTACCCTCTTTGACTCTCATTCCACATAAGCAATATTGAGTCTTCTGACTTCCCAGTATCTTTCTCATTTGAATCCTCCTACTTTAATCAAACATCTTCCTTAAAAAAATTGTCCTTCATTTTCTGGATATGCTTCATTCCCACATACAAAATGATATGCAAAAACAAAACCACAAACATCGAAAACACGCCTAATAATACTCTTTCTGTTTTTGTTGACCCTATTTTGTGTCATTAAAATTTGACTCTTAGTTACTGGTGCCCGCTCAAGCAAATCGATGAACACTGGGAGGACAGTGCTACTAGCAAAACAAAACAAACTTGGTTGCATACCCATTTTCCCCTTGTCTATTTTTTCTAGAGACTTGACTCTACAGAAAAGTAATTACTTTTTACTTTCAGGAGTCCCACACAAATCCCAGTGACTCTTTGTCTCTGTAGTATTGGAATACTAACCCTATCCTTAATTCAAAGCATCCCAGTGAGAAAGCTCTGGTCTCTTTTTTGCCCCAATGACCTTAATTCTGATTATTTTTATAGCCAAGACTCAAAGAGACAGAAAACATTATTCTAAGTTACTCAGCAAATAGGACAAGTCTATAACACCTTTGTTTCCAATAGTAATTTTGTTTATTTTTGGTTTGCTCCTGGTAGTGTTTGGGACCATATGCAGTACCAGTGCTTTAACCCATGTTGGCAGTATACAAGGCAAGTACTTTGTACTATCTTTCTAGTCCTTAATATAATTTTGGTTAATATCATCTTATTTAGAAGCTTCACATGAAACAGAAAAAAAAACCAATCTCTTGTTAAAAATCCAAGAGCTTTGTGGTGGGAGCAATAGTATAGGAGGTAAAGCATTTGCCTTGCATGTGACTGACCCAGGTTTTGATCCCTAAGACCACAGATGGTCTCCTGAGAACCACCAAGACTCATAAACACAGACCCACCAATGACCAACAGAAGGCGTTAGATGATCAGGGCTGCCTATCCGGTCTGAAAGGATATCCAGCCTATCCAGCTTTCCCTCTAGAGCTCTTAGTAGCGCTCCTTGATAGTGCCACACACTTAAAACACGGCTTTGTTTGTTTTGCTGTATTTCTCTTCTAGAATGATCTGGTTACTTCCTCAGCCTTTATTGCAAATAAAGTTAAATGAAATGTATCTTTAATCCAAAATGCATCTTCCTTACTGATAACACTAAACTGGAAAAATTATATTTATTAAATTGAACTCATGAATATGTAAGACATTTTCAATGGAATAGTTTTAATTTTAAAATGTAGGGTGGAGCTGGAGTGATAGCACAGCGGTAGGGCGTTTGCCTTGCATGCAGCCAGCTCGGAAGAGCCAGGTTCGATTCCTCCGCCCCTCTCAGAGAGCCCAGCAAGCTACCGAGAGTATCTCGCCCCTGTGGCAAAGCCTGGAAAGCTCCCCGTGACGTATTCAATATGCCAAACACAGTAACAAGAAGTCTCACGATGGAGATGTTACTGGGCCCACTCGAACAAATCGATAAACAACGGGAGAACCTTGACCGTAATTTTAACACCCAAAAAGGAGAGAGAGATTACAGGGGATTGCCCTGCCACAGAGGCAGGGGGGGATGGGGGAATGGGGGTGGGGGGGATATTATCCATGGTGGTGGAAAATGGGCACTGGTGGAGGGATGGGTATCTGATCATTGTATAATTGAAACCCAAGCACAAAAAAATTGTAAATCTACAACTGTACCTCATGGTGTTTCACTAATAAAAAAATTAAATTAAATTAAATTAAAAAAATGTAGGGTGAGGAAAATGACCAGGCACATGTTTTGCATGCAGGAGACCCAAGTTTGATACCTGGCATTGCATGGTTCCCTGAGTTTCATCAGGAGCAACCCCTGTACACAGAGATAGGCATGGCGATTAAATATCATTGAGAGAAACAAAACTTAATTTTAAAAATTAGTATGTTAATAAAGTCAAGATATAGTACAAGATTAAAGGAGAAGCTTTTCCTTGCATGCGACTAACCCCATTTGGACTCCTGGTACCTCATATGCACATCTTGTACTCTGTGTGCTGCGTGTAGAATCAGGGTAACCTTTGAGCACTGTCAGATATGACCACAATACCCAAAAACCAAAAACAAAGGCAAAAAATAGCAAGATAAACACATTATAAAAGTCATGTGTAAAATCAACAAGGTTTCACAGGGAAATATCCTTAGTCCAAATTGCAGCTCAGTTGTCCGAACGCCTATGGCCTTGTGAGAGTAATTTGAGCTGGTATCACAATTTAATAGAATCGCCCCAAGTCATCTTCTTGCTGCTATCTCTTCCCAATTTTTCAGGATCATGATTTCACTCCCTTATCATCAAATTCTTGTTTGCCTACTAAGATCTGATGTTTATTTCTACAGTTCTGTAACAAAACAAAGCACAAAAGCTTCTTTGCAAATGACCTCCTTGTTGCCAAATCCAAAATCCTTATCTCGTTTAATCTTTTCCCACCACTTCTATGTTGCTGCTTCTGTTCCAGCTATCTTGGCAATGATCTCAGTGCTTACTCAGATTTCTCTCTTTCAGGATCCTTCCTTTCTTCAGCCTCTCCTCAGCATTAATCTTCTCCACACTAAATGTTCACTTTCAACCAGGACTGGGACTTTTACAAAACATGAACATATCCACTGGGGTGGTCTCCATAAAAACATCTCAAACATAATACAACATAAATTTATAAACAACTGACTATCTTCCCCTTCATCAGAAAACCCTCCTGATATGTAAGCAAACAATACCACTGTCCACTCATTTACTCATGCCTGGTTAGAGTAGATATCTGTCCACCCATATCCATGGATTGGTAGTGCTGGCTAATCTCCAGCAAAAATCTTTTTTTACCTTTTCTTCCTTCTTCCCAGTCAACTTCAAATTGACCTGAACTCTAAAATAACCCTAAATTTGTTCTCAAGACTTCACTTTTTTTTTTCTTTTTGGGTCACACCTGGCGATGCACAGGGATTACTCCTGGCTCTGCACGCAGGGATTACTTTTGGCGGTATTCAGGCGACCATATGGGATGCTGGGAATCGAGCCTGGGTCAGCCACGTGCAAGGCAAATGCCCTACCCGCTGTGCTATCCCTCCAGTCCCAAGACTTCACATTTTTCAATGGTTTCTTTTTTTGAGTACTTTTCCTTCAAGTTGTCACCAAAAATCAAGTACTCATCAAAACTTAGCTCAGCAATGACATTTATCAGAAAAGCATTTGTGGCTTTCTGTAACACCCAGAGCAAACCTTTGTGAACTTATCATCATGTTATAATTACTTGGTCCTTTATCTATCTCTTCCACTGGTCCAAGAATTAGAACTGTTTTTCATCTCTGTATCCACTCCAGTTTGCACCAGGTCTGATGATGAATAATTGCTTTTTGAAGAGATGCAAAAGTTATGGAGATTCATAAAGAATATTTTCTTAATTTCTGTTTGATTTAGTTATGGCAAAATGTCAGTACCACTAGGGGGCACAGAATTATAATAGAATTTTCCAGCACTCTAACTAAACATGTTTTCCTTCTGCATCAACTTATTCATGCAATTTCTAAATATATGGATCTTAAAAAGATCAAATAGCTGCATTCAAATTGCTTCCAAAAAAGAAGTGCTTAAGTAGTTGGCTGAAGAAGGATAGTATTGCATATGAACATGTCAGAAAAAATTGAAACCTGGTATATCCAAATAGAATGAACAGACTTTTATGAATAAAATTCAAGGAAGTGTTAGAAAAAAGATAAAAATGTAAGCATAATTTTGAAAAAAAAAACAAACGAGATACACCAAGATTTTGGACTGTAAAAAATTTCAATACAATTAAGTGTGCAGTATAGTCCTCACTTCTGAAGGGAAAATGAAAATGGATATTGAGATTCATTCCATATTTAGAATATAATTCAAATTTTTGCTGTGAAAGCAGTAGAAACTTTTAAATATTTCTCTTTTGGAAAGAGAAACTGTTATTTCAAAAATTAATATGTTACTGAAAATCAAATCTTTAAAAAATGTTTATTTTTGTTTTTTCTCATAAATTTGAATCTGAGATCAACTACTTAACATTTTTGAAAAACCACTAACTTTCCCACACCTTGGTTTCTTCTCCTCTAAATTGAAGGAGATTGCAGTGTTGACTTAAGAGGTTATTGTCAGTTAAGTGAAATAATTATTGTGAATCCTAGTGTCTAATGTAAATATGGGATAAATGCTTGTTTCTATTTTGCTTTGCAAATGGGATCCCATTATTTTTGTAATTTCTAGGAAAATACATTTTGATAGTTGCTGAAATGAAAGTTATGAGAGTTTTTAAGCCCCTAGGGGATATTACCTGCCTCTCTACCAGCATCACAAAAACCCTCTTCACAATTACACACTTTAGCTTTGCAGCTTCCCTTAGGGCAGAGGTTATGTTGAGGGACACAACCCACTGTGTGGGTGTGGGAGATAGGGATGAGATTTCTATTTTTATTTTTTAGAACTTGAATATAGTCTGGCCTGGTTCAGATATCTTAGGTGATATCGTAGGTTCTATGGTTACTTTCTGCTTGTAGGAGAGGTGATCATATTTTAGCATTATATCACTTACAGATAAGAATTTGTGGGCCAAAGAGACTGGAGCACATTCTTTACATTTTGAAATCCTGGGTTTGAGCTCCAGCCCAGCATAGGTCCCCCAAGCACCAAGTCAGGAATAACCCCTCACAGAGTATGCCTCCCACTCCCCCCCCAAAAAAAAACCCAAAATAAACAAAATTTGTTATTGACTAGAAATGGTACAGTAATACATTATTATGGGAATTTGTCCTCCTAACCATAAATAAATAAATAAATAAATAAATAAATCCCAAGGATGGGATATGTCCCTAAGTAAAATAGTTTAGGTCTTAGAATGCAAAGTATTGGCAAGTGTGTACTCAGGAAAAAACAGAGTAGCAGAAAAAGAGCAGAATAGATGACAAATGTCTTCTGGCGGTAAATGTGCCCCAGGAAAGCATACGATAAAAATTTTAGGGCCTTTTAGATGTAGAGAAAATGGCGGGGGGAAAATCACTGTATCATTGTATCCCTGCCATCTCGGTGTTCATCTATTTACACGAGCGGGCGCCAGTAACGTTTCCAGCCCTGAGATTTCAGCAGCCTCTCCCCATTCGTCTTTCCCAATGCTGCCATATTGGAGGCTCTTTCAGGGTCAGGGGAATGAGGCCCCTTATTGTTACTGATTTTTTTTGGGAAAAAATAGAATGAGAAATTGTCATGACTTTACCCTCTACTTAAAAGGTGTCTGCTGATTAGCTATGTGAAATTCCCCAGCCTCTCATCTCCATATACCTATTTTGTGTTGATATGCTCTGTCTTCTGGGCTGGAGTGATAGCACAGCGGTAAGGCGTTTGCCTTGCACGCAGCCAGCCTGGCCGAGCCGGGTTCGATTCCTCCGCCCTTTTGGAGAGCCCGGCAAGCTACCGAGAGTATCTCACCTGCACGGCAGAGCCTGGCAAGCTACGCATGACGTATTTGATATGCCAAACACAGTAACAACAATTCTCGTGATGGAGACATTACTGGGCCTGCTCGAGCAAATCGATGAACAATGGGAGGACCATGACCGTGATGCTCTGTCGTCTAAAGCAGTGGCTCAGGTGTTGGGAACCTGGGCAGCCTATGAGACTATTTTTGTCTGTCCAAGTTTCCTAAAGCTCGGACTGTCCATGTGTGTTTTCTTTTTCTGTGTTTGTCTCATTCCCAGATTGCCAATCTGATCGCACCTTCAAAATAATAGGAGGTTAATATTTTTACTAAGTCAATGGCTATAGAGACATAATTAACAGACATAGTTAAGGTTGCCATTTTTATTGGTCGGGTTATGGGATGACAGGAAGGAAATGACAGCTAATCAAAGTGTGGCCTGACTTAAAAGAGCATTGTATTTAGGAACGAAGAGATTTCAGTACTAGATTTCCATTTCTTCCCTCTTTATGTTTTGAGAACTCTATGTATTATTATCACTTTGGAAGCTGAACCTTACACGGAATCAAAAAACATCCATAACATTCACAAGTTTATAGAAACCTTGAGTGTAAGCTGTTGTGGTTGGTCTGGAACAAATGGGAAAAACAGAGCGATAGAGGGAATTTTAAAAAGCAGAGAATAAAATAGAGTTTCTGATATTTGGTGTAACTCAGCATAGAGCTATTTATTCTGTCTTCAGAGTGTTTCATGGACATCTCTAGTTCTTGTATAGGATTTTCATTATTTCTCTTTTAGAGTACCCTTCAGAAGGAACAAAATTTAACGGGCAAGAAGATACACTAAAATAAAAATATTTCTTGTAACTGCTTTCAGTTGAAATCATCTCCATGTAAACTTCAGGGAATAAGTTTCCAAGGTCGTAAATTTCAGGCAGGCATCTTACAAAACGTGTAAAGATGGAAGGAATACTTAGAGTGTAAACCCATCTGCAAAGGATGAGGACGGTCTATCACATCACATCTCCCACAGTGACAATTTACTTTGGAAAGGGTGGTTGTCCCTTGTCATCTACACCTCTCTATAATCTCCAAATTGAAATATAGAGCGTGTAAATATCATGTACAGAAACTATGCTGCTTTACTCTGTGAACTATGCCTACCCTCTTTTGATATTTAGGTTTTAGTATTTCACAAAAAAAGAATAGAAGGCAGTCTCCTAGCAACATCTGCATTCAAAGGCACAACAATAACAAAAAGCTTAATCACACTTTGTTTTCCCCACTCTTTAATTCCTGCCTTGTGAGGGAAGTTAGCGGGTTGTAGGCAGTCAAGGAAACACTGCATGAACTGAGAATCTGTTCCTTAAGGCCTCACACTGGGCTCCCTTTCCCCCCTGGACAGGGCAGGATAAGCAGGCTAAGAATTGCAGCTAAGTGCCTCACTCCAAAAGTGCTCTTTTGTAGACTCGCCCAACCCATGCTCTTTTGTAGGCGTCATTGGGAGGCGCCAACAGCTGGGTGGGAGCCAAAGGAAATTGAAAGACAGGATTGATGATTGCTGAAAGACGTAATTGCTGAGTTCTAACCACAGGTAAAGTTCCCGGCAGGTTTGCTGAGCTCTGAAAGGGCAGGTTATGCTAGAAGAACGGATCTCAAAGATCCTTCCCAGCTCTTGAACTGCTACCGTCCAGCGGATCTGTTTTTCACTTTTTAATGCTTTCTGTTTACAAGTTTCATGCTTCCCCAATCTTAATCCTACATCCCCACTCCGGCCCCCAGGTAAGTAACTCTGGGGAAATGAACATCTGGGTCTCTCCCAGGGATACGTGTCAGTATCCCACCTTGACTAGACTTCCTGCCGGTCCAGCAAGTCTGGACCCAACAGCCCCGTATGAGCTGTGGGATGGGAGACACCTGATCTGCACAATCTTGGGGTGGCGTTTGGTAGGAGGAAACCTGTTTGGTTACGTGTGTGTGTGGGGGGGGGAATAGTTTTTATTTTCCTGTCTGCAAATAAAGGGCAAGCTTTTCACAAGCCTGCACGAGAGTCATTTTCAGTCTTTAACTCTTCCACCCTGAAAGTCCCTCCAGGGAAACTCCGCGGGGGAGTCTAAATATAGCCACAGCAAACACCCACCTCCTCCCCCGCCCCCAGAACGCTGGGTCCTCTGCGGCCACAGCAGGGGAGAGCTGGCCTCGGGCGCTGCTGCTCGCAGAATCCGCGTGGAAGAGCAGGGCGCTGAGCAATCGCTCCCGCACTCGCACTCCCCTAGCGCGGGCGTGTGAAGTGTCAAACCCAAGCTGGGGCGCCAAGCGGGAGTGACTCCTCGGGGTGTCAGGGCTTCGAGCGCAGTCACGTGGCGGCGTGGCCAGCTGCGCCCCTGCCTTCCAGGCAGCTCCTGCCTCCCGGAGGGAGGGAGGGGGTCTGGGGGTGGCTTGTGAGAGGGAGGCACGATCCTCTCCAGCGAGCGGCCAGGAGCCGGTGCGAGGGTCCCACCAGGGGGTTTTACGCACGCCACAGCGGTGACAATAAAAAGCAAAAGTAAAGCACCCAACGGGAGCTACTACCGGGCGGAAGAGAGCTGCCGGAGTGGGTGCTTGCACTGCCATAGGGAGTTGGGAGCTTTAGGCAGCTAAGACTAATTGTTTTTTTTATTTGCCCTCCTGCTGCCAGGGTGTTAGGCGTCCGAGAGGGGAAAGGGGGCACATGGAACCACCACCTTGCAAAGACGCCTTTATCACGGCACCCTGGCTCTGTCTTTGCTGTAACTCGGTGACCGTTTTCTAGACATGCGTGGGTGGGTGGGTGGGTGGTGGGGAAAAATCCAGTCCGTAGGAAGAAGTTCCCGAGCCTGGCGTCCTTTCCGTTTTTTTTTTTTTTTCCTGATTGTGATGTTTGACTGCTTATGCTAATAAGGTGGCGCCCAAGGCCAGCGGCCACAGCCAGTGCCACAGCAGCCAACCGCCTAGTCCAGGGCTGTGGGCCGCCGGGGTGCCAGGTGGTGGGAGCACGCATCTTGCACCGTGTAAGTCACAACTCTGCTGGTGCAGTACGGGTGAGGACGCTGCTGGGTTCGCCTGCCTCCAGGATTCCCACTCCCCCCCACCCCCACCCCGTCCATCCACACCCCCCCCCCCCCCCCCCCCGATCCAGGGACCGTCGCCGCCGCTGCCGCGTTGGAGACCTGGCAGTTTAATGACTTTCTCGGACTTCAGTGACAATCTCTGGACCCAGGAAACCGGATTCCCGCTCCCAGGCTTTGAGCGGTGCCCAGGCGGAGCGCGGGCGCCTCCCGCTCATCGCAGAAGGGCCACTTCGGAGTTTTTTCCGCGCCCCGCTGTCACCCCCCGGGGCTGGGAAGATGCCTAGTTGCTCCCGGAGTGACCGCCTGCTTGGAGCACGGAAAGTCTCAGCCTGCTAACAGGAGTGTACCGTGGGGGAGATGCCCCTTGCCTGCCTCCCCCGCGCGGCCGCCGGTTCCTGCGGGTTTGCCGCACCCTGAGCGGTCCAGGGCCCGCGGGAGGGTCCGGGGCGGTCGAGCGCCAGCGCCGGGAGCGTGTTCCCGCGCGGCCGCTCCAAAGTGCCCAGCCGCGCTGTGCCCGCTCGCACACTCCCCGTCGCAGAAGGACAGCAGGACCTGCCGTTGCGACGTAGGGGCGGCCGAGGGCAGCCACCCCGTTTCTCGAGGGACTCCTCCTGGCACCCGGCTGCTCGCACCCTTCCGATCCCCGACGCAGCTCCCGCCTTCTTGGAGAGGGACGCGTCCCCTCGGAGTGCAGCGCGGACGCCGCCGCCGGGAGGTGTGGGTGAAGACGGCGAAGGAACCCACGGGGGGGGAGCAACGGGGCTGGGTGTGCGCGCGTAGGAGCGCGCCTTAGAGCGCCCCGCACTTGCCCGCCCCAACCCGGAGGGCACTTGGCACTCGGAGTGGCAACGGCGGCAAGCAGACGGAGCGAGCCCCGGGACCCCGCGCCGAGTGCCACCCCGCCAGCCCGCACCCGATCGCCGGATTCCCGAGCGACAGGCAGCGAGGAGCCGGGGCTCGTGGGCAGCGTCCGCCCGCCCGGGCACGGGGTGCTGGTGTCGGGGTTGGAGGTGGGGCTGGGGGTGGGGGGCGCGCCCGGCCGGGGCGCCCCGTCGGCCGCCGCTTCCTCCCGGCCACGCCGCGGGCGCGCATGAGGCCGCTGCCCCCGCCGCAGGCGCTGGCGCCCCCTTCGCCGTGCCCGTGGTGATGCCATGCCCCGCCACCACGCGGGAGGAGAGGAGGGCGGCGCCGCCGGGCTCTGGGTGAAGAGCGGCGGGGCGGCGGCGGCGGCGGCGGCGGGCGGGGGGGCGCCCGGGCAGCGGCATGAAGGATGTGGAGTCGGGCCGGGGCCGGGTGCTGCTGAACTCCGCCTCGGCCAGGGGCGACGGGCTGCTGCTGCTCGGCACCCGCGCGGCCGCTCTGGGCGGCGGCGGCGGCGGCCTGCGGGAGAGCCGGCGGGGCAAGCAGGGAGCCCGGATGAGCCTGCTGGGGAAACCGCTCTCCTACCCCAGCGGCCAGAGCTGCCGGCGCAACGTCAAGTACCGGCGGCTGCAGAACTACCTGTACAACGTGCTGGAGAGACCCCGCGGCTGGGCGTTCGTCTACCACGCGTTCGTGTGAGTACCCCGCTGCGCGCGCCCGCTTTGGGGTGTGTGTGTGTTGTGTGCGTTGTGTGTGTGTTGCGGGAGGTCGAGGTGCCTCGCTTTCCCCCAGCCCAGGTCACCCCCTCCGGGTCCCCGCCTTCCCATCCCGCGCCGTCACCCCCCGGGGTCCGGCGTGCGCGAGCGCGCCCCCCAACACACACTCGCGTGCACACGTGGTGCCTTCAATTTCTTTACACGTGTTTACGCTCTTCCTCCTCCTCCTCCTCCTCCTCCTCCTCCTCCTCCTCCTCCTCCTCCTCCTCCTCCTCCTCCGCCTCCTCCAGCCTGCCACTTGTCCCCCGCTCCACCTCTCCAAACCGCTCGCCGTCCCCCCCCCCCCCGCCACTTGCACCCCTGGGAAACGGTCCCGCCGCGCGCACCCCTAGTATTTGAGGGCTGCGCGGATAATTGGGAGCGATTCGGATCCCGACAGGCAGAAAAACTTCCAGCCAGCCGGACGCCGGCGAGCTGGGAGTCGGGCAGGGGGTGGGGGTGGGGGGAAGCCGCTGCGAGTGGGTCGGGTTGGTGAGGGGTGACGGTGCGCTCCGACGGGGTGCGGAGAGGAGGAACCCGGGGCGGAGCTGGGGAAACTGTGGCTCGGGTTTTTTATAAGTTGCACCCGGAAACACGCCTCGCCGACACCACTCTGGCCTGCAACGGAAAATGTGTCTGAGCTTGTACTCTTTCCTGCCACAAAAGGTGGCCGAGGTCTGGCGGGGCCGGGCGAGGGGACGCTCCCGCGCAGACCCAGGCCGGTGGAGCGTCCCGGGCGTGGGAGCTCGAGCTCGAGCGTTAGAAGAAGATGCGCCAACGGGCCGCGCGCCCTGTGATCAGGCTGTGGTTTCAGTGGGCATTTGTGGCAACCAGTGCCAGTGCGTGCACGCGCGCGTGTTTGTGTGTGTGTGTGTGTGTGTGTGTGTGTGTGTAGTAAGATCTCGCCATCTCACAGAAAATGCTTAATGAGAAAATGATTGGAAGCAAATGTTTATTTTCCCCGTAGGCATTTAAAATCTCTCAGTGGCTTTAAAGTTTACTACTGTTCACTCCTCAACCCCCAACAACGTCCATTCATTCAGGCTCTGCACATGTTTAAGGGACTTTGTATGCTGTTATCCCGTCTTGTCCTTTCTCTCCTCGTTTTCTCTTTTCCTTTTAGTGGTTTATCCTCATAGGGTTTGAACGCATGAATTGGGTTTCTTTGGGAATTGAGGTATGCCTTCCAAATAGAGCTTCCCTCCCACCAGGGATAATATTTCTGGTGGCCAAAAACATTTGTTCGAATGACTTGGAAGAAAGAGCTGGTTTTGTAAATAGGTGAACGTAGAATTTGACCCTGTAGAAATCAGAAAATTGATGGAGTCGGCTAAATGTGGCCTAAGGTGTTTGGAGATTTTTAATCTCAGATTGATGTAAACATGTAGCATTCGGTAGAATGGTACAGCCAGTTTTCCATCTTACAAAGCACACAAGGAGAACGCTGTGTCACATCATTATTTCAAAAGGTTAATAACATTTATTCAAATTCACATCAAGTTAGAAGTGGTTGCTGTAATGGATGATAGGTATAGGAAACACTATTGGTACTTTTCATATTCATTCCCCCTGCATTGATATATAATTGATTTTGTTATGAAGTAAACTTGATAAATTACGTTGACCAGTCC
The DNA here is from genome assembly GCF_029834395.1 of Sorex fumeus. Classification (NCBI taxonomy): domain Eukaryota; kingdom Metazoa; phylum Chordata; class Mammalia; order Eulipotyphla; family Soricidae; genus Sorex; species Sorex fumeus. The sequence goes on along the minus strand of NW_026606065.1, from coordinate 11,983,620 downwards.
AGATCTAATAAAATATTTAATAATAATGACCTGAGCTCAGTTTCGCAGCGAAATACATGCTGCAAGAGTAATGATTTTTTTACAAGAATATGAATATCATAGTCATAAGTTTTGGATTTATAATATGATGCCATTTACAACCTCTAATTTTTGCTAAATCATACATAATTTTCAGAGAGGGAGAGGGGCAACTTTAGTTACTGCTCAGACTTTGTACCTACTAAGTGTTGCCCTTGAACTTGGAGACTTTTTACAGTGAAACAAGTTTATCAATGTTTGGTGTTCTATATGTTTTAGTGAACTTAAAGAATTTTAAAAGTTTGAAAAATTGATTTTAAGAGCTTTGAATTCGCCTGATTCTTCAAATGTATTTATTAATGTACTTATTGGTAGCTACACAGTCATGCTCTTGTAAATATGATATGCAAAATTTAAGTCTTGTGTTACAGATTTCTAGAACCAGAAACTGTAATGCTTGAAAATTTAGATAGGGGTTCTAGATCCTCACCAACAGAAAGGGAGACTGGATACTGTCATCTTCTGGGAGGATTTTGTACAAGTACAGCTGACCTGGGGAACAGGCCATCTCTGACAGCTGTTGCTTCTGATTTTAAATGAGCTTTAGAATAGCTGGACTTTACACCTTAAATTATTACGCAAAGTTATTTTGAGCTGTAAGTCTAACAGTACCATTAATAATAAAAGAAATGATTAAAAAAATTAGAGCAGTATAACCAACTAATTCCCTGCCAGTCTGGGAATCCCCAAATCTTACTTTAATAACTATTTTTGTAGCATATTAAGGTTCTTGCCAAGAACAAGTGCACTGTGATTAATGAGGTACTTCAAGGATGGATTTATTTGGTCTGCTAGTATTTTCACTGCCAAGAAGCAAGAAAGTATGTTTAAAGTTAGGTTTCAGGTAAAGAAAAAAATTCTGTTGAGTAAGCAATTATTTTGTACAATTAAAATGGTATTTTAATTGTACAAAATGGGATTTCAAGTTTATACAGCCTAAGTCACTGCCGAGGAAAGTGGCAAGAATGAGATGGCCTACTTTAGGTATTTTCATAAAATCTTTGTAAATTAGCAGAGATTAGGTGAGCCTGTGCCCTTACTGTTTTTTTTTTTACCAGGCAGCCTAGTTTCCTGTCTTCTGTTGTTTAGTTTACCAGATGAGCTACTCAGATATCAGGTAGCATGTTCCTTTCACATGCTTCAAGTCATCCTTGACTCTTCACTTTTACATGCCTCCCACTGGCCATACAAATCATCAGTAAGTTTCTGCATGTTCACTTTATAAATATTTCTCAAATCTTTCCCTTTCTTTTTCTTGTGACTCTCACTCTGCCTTTATCTCTTTCTGTTTTGCAGTTTTTCTCCTTTGGGTCATTTGTAATTTTCTCCTCTCAATCACACTACTCTATTTTTTGGTCTTCCAACTCTCTGATGATGCCATGAAATTTTTCTTAAAACTGCAGATTTTCCCTTTCTCAAAATATTCCCAGGTCACTTTACTTTCTTCTTATTTTTTCATTTTTCCATCTGCAGACATTTGAGTGACTACTAGATGATAATTCCCAAAGTTACAGGGTCTTAGTTTCCACTCTCATGGAGAAGACTCCAGCTTCAGATGACTACAGGACTTTGGATTACTCTTTAAAAATGTTATTCGAGCGATTATAGAAATGAATGAAAAGTTCCATAGAAAAGAGAAGAAAATGGATATGAAGGTAGAAAAATCATCATGGGTTTCAAAAAGGAAGTGAGGCATGAACAGGATTTTAACCAATGAATAATTTTCAGATGGGGAAAGCAAAGGAAAATGAAGTTTTGCTTGGCAGAATATATAAAATGGCAAATTGACACAGTAATTCTAGGTACAGTTAAACTTTTGTCCGAAAAGAATAGGAAAAGGGGCACACATATTGACCTTGGATAACCTCATGCTGAATATGGATTGTGGTCTACTTGTAAGTAGTAGTGACACATAGGTATTAGTATTCTGAATGAATAAATGTGTTAAAAAATTAGACCTTTCAGGGGCTGGAGCAATAGCACAGCGGGTAGGGCGTTTGCCTTGCACGCGACCAACCCGGGTTCGATTCCCAGCATCCCATATGGTCCCCTGAACACCTCCAGGAGTGATTCCTGAGTGCAAAGCCAGGAGTAACCCCTGAGCATCACCGGGTGTGACCCAAAAAGCAAAAAAAAATAGACCTTTATATATATGTCTAGGTTAGATATTTAAACTTGGAAGTTTCTAGGAGTATTATTGTATTGGTAAAGGCCCTCCCGTTGATCGTCGATTTGCTCGAGCGGGCCCAGTAACGTCTCCATTGGAGACTTTGTTGTTACTGTGTTTGGCATATCGAATACTCTCGGTAGCTTGCCGGGCTCTCCGAGAGGGGCGGAGGAATCGAACTCGGGTCGGCCATGTTGGCTGCGTGCAAGGCAGATGCCCTACCCGCTGTGCTATCGCTCCAGCCGCAATGAGTATACCCAGTGAGACAGCCTAGAAATGAAGGGTGTGATGAGGACATGGTGGAGGACACAGTTTAGAGAACACCAAGCTGTGGGTGGGAGAGTAAAAGTGCACAGGAAAATCTGGGAAAGACATGATGAAGCATCCAATAGACCAAAGGATAAAACAGGAAACCTAATTTTCATAAACTCTGAAAAAACAAGGTACGCAGTTAAGGGGTGTGGTTAGTTATTTCCAGGGCTGCAGAAAAGACTAATAAGGGTAAATTAGGCTTAATTGGGTTAGTCATGACGGAGGTTTTTAATGGTATTCTTTATATCAGCTTCTGTGGTGTCATAAGGTTTAGAAATGTGATGTAAGAAGATTCATGAGTCATTAAGAATTGAGAAAATAGATATAGTAGTGTAAAACAACTCCAGATCCCCTGAACAGCTCACAAGACCTTTGGTGATATGGCCTGTACTTGTCTTTCCATGTCCCATCTCTGATAATATGCCCTGAGACCAGCCATAAGGAACAACTCTGTCCTGTGTCTCCTGCTGTTCTCTTGTGTACTTTTAGTCTTGCTGTTCTCTTGGATACTTCCTATTCCTTGCACTTTGACTGTCTAACCCCTACATTTTCTTCATCAAGCAAACCAAGAATTCTTTTTAGGTACATGGTCCCCGTGACAGAATGACTTACTTGTCCTATATGAGGGTTGCATGGCGCTCTGGGAATATCATTATAACAGTTCTTGCCCAAGTTGTTGCCAGTGTGAGCTACTCGATCTGTTTCCCCCTTGAGTGGGTGATTTCCATTCAGAAAATCTACTTCTTTGCATTAGAGGAATTTTACAAGGTGTCTTTTATATAACAGACATGGTCGCATAGTGAATAAGCACAGGAATTTCCATGGAAGTCTCCCATAGAAGAGTTTCAGAGTGAGCTAAAACTGAAGGAATTTCCAAGTATTTTTGACTTTCTTAGACTAAGTGTACTGATGACTCACTTTGAGGAGAAAGGTATGTGTCTAAAAGTGAAAGACCATTGTTTTTCTTCCAATATTCCCATTAATGTTGTGACTTGGAATACTTTTTTCCTTTTTCTTTTTAATTTTATTTATTTAATTATCATCATCATTATTTTTTACCTTTATGGGTCTCTAAATCTTTATTTTAAATAGTTAAATTTTGTCTGTGATCAAGCCAAGAAGGTAAAAGATACTGTGGTTAATCTATGATTCTATCAAAAAAGGGGAGGAATATTTGCAATAAGAAGTGAGGGTCTTTCTGTCACTTGGTGTCCTCCTATCTAAGCTACTTCCTTCGATGAGGCCACTTTCATTCCTATCTCCTGGCAAGGTATGTGTGACACACAGAAGCCAAAGTTATCTTTCTGAAGTGTTAAAATAGAGCAATCTACTTGAGTAGGAATCTGTTTCTTGCTTGTCTCCACGCAGTTACTCAAATGCAGGGGCTTTCTGTTCTCTTCTCTGTTGTGTCATCAGAACTCAGAACAGTGGCTGTCTTCTAGAGATGCTTCACCCATGCAGATCGATTCATTTACTTGTAGCCCAGATCTCCACACTTTTTTTTCTGGGTGTACAATGGAATTTTACTCTGTTGGTCATTCCTTATGTCAGAACTTAAAGTTGAATGAATGAATTTATTAATTACATGCAGATTCTGTTCTGAAGTTGATGTCTATAAAAATTATTGTTCACATTATTTTTGCTCCTGCATTCCTTAAAAACCATTATTTCCCTTAAAAGTAAAGAGGCCTTATGGGGCTTTATGCCCTGCAACAATAGCAACATAAAGTGCTCTTTATCTTTCATATATGTCTGTGCTCAGAAATTTGTACAATGTTAAGTATTTGAGGATTATATTACAATTAGGCATGTTTGAAAGTGGTAATTGTTCAAATATTGGTAATGGGAATATTATGGCCTAAAATAAAACATAAGAATAGTTTAAAGTGTAATGAAGTCTTATTATAAGAAACAATATAAACAAGGAACTCAGCCAGCAACCTTTTGATAATTGCTTGCGAAGATGTGATGCCAGTTTTAATTTTTAATTGCAAATGGCTATTTTGGCAGATGGAAATGCCAGCAAGGCATGTTTTATCCTAGCTCAGTGGTGTGAAACCATTTGAACTCTTATTGTGGAATTACTGCAGCCCATGCTTATGTTTAATGATTTGTTTATGTTACTTTCATAATTTATATTTTCCTCAATCATTCCTAAATATTTTATCAGCAATTTAATTAGTTTGAAACTGTGATACAGGTCAGCTATACCGCTGTGTCTTTTTTGTTGATTTATAATTTTGATGTTTTTGATGGCTTCCAGAGTTTCAGGTGGCCTTGTGACCTTTTGTTGTACGTTTGTCTAAAGAATGAATTTCTGAAATGTAATGAAGTCATTTAGTTAAAGTGTAATGAAGTCTTATTATAAGACTATATGCCTAAACTTACATTTTTTTTAAAGACTGGAAAGATCTCACAGATCCCAATTTGAAACTCTAACACCACATATGGTCTTCTGAGCTCTGTCAGTATTTCCTGAGCATAGAGTCAGGAATAAGCCCTGAGCACCTCTGGTATAGCCCAACCTCTCCACTCTAATACTTTGAATACTTTATGTTGCATATTCACATGTATATATGCATATATTTTTACACACACAGATATTCCACTCACAACACATATGTACACACTATATAGTTTAGCATAGTGATTTTTAGTGAAACCATTTGCACTTCTGTTATTGTCCAAAAGTAAAAAAGACATATGTATGGAATGCAATTTGAAGACTTAAAGAATTCTAAAGTTATTTTCAATAATTTAGAGATTTTTGTCATAATTTAGGAGATATTTAATTTTTGTTTTGTTTTGGAGCCACATCAGGCAGAGCTCAGGTCCTACCCCTGGTTCAGTGCTTCACGTCACTTCCAGCATGGCTCAGAGCATCATATGATGCCAAAGATCTAACTGGAGGTGGCGGATCCAGTGTGCAAATTATGTGCTCCAGTCCTTTGATCTGACTCCCTGGCCAAGAGATATCTAAGTTTAAATAAAATGAAGAGATAACATTAAAAAATATTTATTTTGTATTTTGGGCCACACCTGGATGTGCTCAGGGCTTACTCATGGCTCTGCACTCAGGAATCACTACTGGTGCTGCCCAGGGACCATATGGGATGCCGGTGATTAAACTCAGTTTGGCCATGTGCAAGGCAAACACCTTACCCACTGTACTATGGCTCGTGTCCAAGAAAAGACTTTTTAAAAGCTCGCAGTTTATAGTTTCCTTTTATAACATTGTGATATAAGAAGATAAACTCTTTCTTCTCTGGCTAGTGATGTGAGGATCTTTTATAATTATATTATCATTATTTTTCCTTTCTTTTTAAAAAAGTCAATTCAGTTTAATATTTAATAATAGCCATTCTGTATGCCAGTTACTCTGCTAAGTTCTGGAGGTTGAAAAAAAAAAGGAATGGTGTGGACTTTGACCTCAAAGAAATTCCTTAGGGTAATATGATTTGGTTTCATTTCAGTTACCAACTTTACCTTTCTAATTTGATGACCAAGACAAAGTTGCTTTCAGTTTCATCTTCTAAGTCTGTAGAATAGGAAAAATAGTATTACATCATGGTATTACAATAATTTGTACATACACACTCTCTCTATATAAACCTGTATACATATAAAATAACATATAGCATATGGCTATTAGTGAAATTGGTGAGAAAAATGATAATGAGAGAGAGTGATAATTCGCATTGTTATGTCAAAATCCAGGATTTTATTCTGTAAGTGGTATGCAGTACTTGACAAATATAGGCTTTAGGCTAGTAATAATATCACTGAATTTCCATTTTAGATTGATCTCTTTCCTAGTTTTAATAATTTATTTATTGCCCCTCTCAGAGAGCCCGGCAAGCTACCGAGAGTATCTCACCTGCACGGCAGAGCCTGGCAAGCCCCCCCGTGATGTATTCGATATGCCAAACACAGTAACAACGAAGTCTCCAATGGAGACGTTACTGGGCCCGCTCGAGCAAATCGACGAACAATGGGAGGGCCTTTACCTTACCTTTTTTTGAATACCCATCCCTCCACCAGCGACCATTTCCCACCACCGCAGATCCCAGTATCCCTCCCACCCCCACCCTCCCCAACCCACCCTGTCTCTGTGGCAGGGCATTCCCTTTCGTTCTCTCTCTCCTATTGGGTGTTGTGGTTTGTATAAGAGTTAAGCCTGATTTTCATGGAGAAACGTTGGATGATTTACTTTCTATTGATCACTTTGTATAAATGGAGATGTTGCGCGGCCACTTACGCGGCCACGCGGTTTGGAGGAAAAGTCCTAGTTCCCACATACTCAAGCTATGCTTGTAGAGGCTTCTGGTCACCGGGGTTCCATCTGGAGGAGGCAGGATGCGGCACCTACCCCATCTGGGACTTCCCGGTGATCTCGGCTCTTTTTGGGAGCTGGTGTCTTCTCCGGGAGCTGTGGAGCCCTCCCCCCCCCGCCCCATGCGGCCTTTCTTATCTCATTTTAATAATTTATTAACTTGAAATGAGCAAACTAGAGATAGGATAGTTATGTTAAAAATCATTATTTCAGTACGGGCAAGATAATATTAGTATTTGGTCTGTGACAGTGGTACTAATGATGAAGTGAAAATTATGGCAGTAGAGTTGAATTGTATTAATGAATGAGAAAATAAGGCATACAGTTGGTCCATTAACTGAGATCAAGAATATAGTTGGAACTACAGGTTGATGAGAATATTGGGTGACAAACTGTGCTTAGCTTTGGAGAATCTGATTTTTGTAACTGATCTCCCAGATAGACATGTGAAACAACTGTAAATGAAGATTTAAAAGATACGGTAATACATCCAAAAGTTGAAACTTTAAGGAAAGCATGAAAATTGAAAGGGCAACAGCTCCAGGAAAGGGAATAGCAACATGAACGGGGTGGGCAGAGGAAAAGGGGGATGAAAAGGAATAGATATTGATAGCAAGATGTAAGGAGACGCTAGACAAAAAAGATGTTTAAGTGATCGTAGAGAACAGGAACATTAAGAGTTTAAAAGAAAGTGGTCAACAATGATGTCTAGGTAGTCTTGGATAAGATGGATCTTTAATTAGATCTCTCAGTGTGAAAAGTAACCTCACCAATGTTCATTTTCAACAAAATTGTTACGGTAGAAGTCAGAATGCTGTTAATTTGGAAATGAATCAGAAGTGAAGAGAGGGAATAGGAAATGTATGCCAGGTACTCAATTGTGTTAGGAAGAATGTAAGAAGAGTCACTCGGCACTCTAAAAGGAAATAGAAGACTAAGGAGAGCCAGAAAAGTTAAGTTATAGAAAAGTTATAAGAATAATTATAATAATTGATACACTCCTTTAATACTGTTAGTATTGATATGTCCTTTTAGTAAATGAGAATGATGTATTAAGGAGAGGTTCAATAACCTGTCCAAAGGCAGACACTGAGTTAACAGCAGAACTTCTTGCCAAGGCAAGTTGACTAAGAGCCCGTATTTTTATTATTACATATTTTTTTATTGTGGTTAGTATCTACAGGCCTAGAGATATTATTATCAATGGCTTATATAGTTACAAAAACTGATTTTGGGTAAAGTATAGGTTTAACAGTATAGTATATGCAAACTTAAAGTTCATTAAAAGATGAATGGTAGACTGAATAGATGATTTAAAGAGCTGGAGTGGAAGCTTTGCTTGCAAGAGGCCTAATTTCCTCAGCATCATGTGGGCCCCTGAATACCACCAGAATATAACCTGTGACTGCCACCGTGTGTGACCTTTCCCCCATTAAAACAAAACAGAAAATAATGGTAGTTTAAATCACTTTTAATCTAGTATCAGAGAAATAGTATAATCATCCTATAATAAACATAATTTAGTACTGTTAGTAAAATTTTTAAGAATTCAAGTTCTTACCAACACAAACTATTTTTTTTCTTGGTTTTCCTGATAACTGTACCATTTCCTTTTCTTTATTTACCTCCCTGAGCTTTTATTATTTGGACCAAGTATATTAGCTCTTAGACCACATTATTTATGTGGTCTTTTAATCGGATCATTTATGTAATTCTTCATAAATAATTTGTATCTAAAGTAACAAAAGCACTCTTTTCTTTTCATATCTCTTATGTCATCAAGCTCAGATAACATTCCTTATTTTTAATCTAATTTCACCTAGGTTTTATTGCTACCAGTAGAACACTTTGAATGTTATGACTTTTTTCTTTTCCCCAAAAGGAATTTGTTAAGTAGTAGGTATTTGTAGGTAGCTTGGGGCAGAAAGTGTAACTTAGTGGCAGAGAGATTTCCTCCTGTGAATGAAGCCCTGAGTTTGATCCCTAACAAAGAAAAAGAGAGGAAAGAGAGAGAGAGAGGGAGGGAGAAAAGGAAAAAAGGCAAGAAAGGAAGTTCTCCTAGTTTAAATTGTGGAGCACTTGTATTTTGGATCCATTGCTCTAATTTTTTAAATTCCCTTCTCCATGAACATTAAATTCCTAATTTATATTTACATTGTAGAATATATATACATATATATGTACACACACACACACACACACACACACACACACACACATAGTCATTGTAAATAGCAACTGCTTGATTTATGTCTCACAATGGCTGAATGTATTTGTTCCAAACTGACTTCCCAGGATTTCCTTTCTTTAAACAGATCAATAAAACAGTGTTTTCTTTATGTTGATATAAACACATCCTATTTATTCTTGCTAGCTCTCCTCTTCTTTCCTACATAGGTATTTTTTTTTCTGATCAGTTCTTCCATCCGCCCAATTTGTCCCATCATTATCATCATCATCTTCAGTTAAATTGCTCCAGTTATTTTTCCCCCTTCTATGCACCTATTTTTTTCAGGAATGGAACTTCTACTCATTTCTTTTTTTACTTGTGTTGTATGATTTGATTTCTCTTCCTCTTAAAGCTCTCTGCTATTAATAAAAAGATGCCCTCACCCTGTAATTGTTTACAAGCTTCAAGAGTGCACTTTGCGAGTAGACTGGGCTAGCTAATTGACAGCAGAGTCATTAATGAAAACCTCTAGAAAACTGTGAGGTTTGGAGAACCCAGTTTCTTAGAGGTTTTAGTTATGCTCATATTTCTTAGAAAAAAAGGAGCAAAATCTATTAGTCCTAAAATCAGAGACTAAATGTTCAGTGAATGACTTTTTAAAGATCATAATTTCCATTTTGGAAGTTGTTGAGAAATAAATTAGAAATTATTTTTATTCCAAATGAATTATTCTAGAAAAACAGTACATTAGGGAAGTTTAAATATGCTTGTCACATACACTTAAGTAGCAGTGAACGTAAAAATATTTATCACACAGACATTACACTCATTAAGCGTTTCCTTACTCATGAGCCAAGAAACAGATCTATAATTTGGCAGCAGAGACCCACAGTTTTCCTGTTTAATTGAGAGATTAAGCATGGACTTAAGGAATTTAAGCAACTTGTCATAGGAATACACATGAGATTTAGATTTAAAAAAAACACTATTATTTTCTAGTTTAAAATTTTTTCAACCTTACCTTTGTGGAAGCTATTCGCATAACCTTTTCCACAGAGTGTGAACTAAGTTTAGGACTACCATTTCACTAAATTTGTTTTCTTTCACACTTGAATGAGACTAGAATTGAATACAAATGAGAATGTAGCTGCTTCCCTTTATCTTTTGATTTAGATGCATTTCTGAGTTTTCTGGCGTGTAAAGTTAGGATATACTTAGTCAGTGTTAGTTCAATAACCTGACCTAATTTTATATGTCGGAGTCTTAGTAGTAACTACAAGAGTTGAATGGCTATAAAAAGCCTATTCTTTCAAGTAACGTTTACTCCAAAAGGATTTGCGGTTTACTGAGTTATAAAAACCATCTCTCTGAATTGACTTAGGATGAAAGCAAAGGTTGGCCCTTCTCCAGTGGCATTTAACTGTTGCTCCTATTGAAGGAATTTACAAGGTAAACTTTAGTATCACTATATAGAGAACTGCTAATTGCCAGTTCTTCTGACCCCTTGGGAAACTGGAATTGGTGTTCAGTTGTCTGTGCAGGTGGGCGTTCTGCTCAGGGCATTCCCACACAAAGACCAAACACAGGAGTTCCCACTGATCATAGTAATTTCCAAAGAGTAGTAATTAAATGAGTTAAATTAAATGTTAATAAAACATTCTGAGTATGTTTAATTTACTCCAAAGTATTTTTTAAAATAGAAAAGAAACCAGCGCTGCTTTATAATACTTTGGACATTTTTTTCCCTTTCCAAAATGGCTTGATGTAAGCTAAGAGTATATTTTAATCTAATGAAATTATCTGCCATGTTAAGTGTGCTATCTTAATTTATAATATTTTTAGCTTTAGTGCAAAGAAAAAAACATACCTATACTTACATAGGGTCTAGAATTCTATGACTACTTACTACATACCATGTTCTTGGAACATTTTAGAAATGCTCCTTTTCATTTGGTCAACTTCCTCAAGATGTGGAAAATAACTTTTTTTTTCTTCAACTAGAGAGTTATACTTTGAAGGTAAGGCTAGTAATGTAATAATGTGTTCATTGCAATTCCTAAAGTGCTTTTTGATTCATTTCCTTAGCACTGCCTTTTATTTTTTTTGGACATTCAATAAGTATCAGTTATAACTTCATTATTTTGTTTATTGTAAAATGTACTAAAATATGTTCAAGTAACATATTTCATTCTTAGAACATTTTTGGAAAAGAGTTCATAGTTTTTGTTTTGTTTTGTTTAATTTTTATTAGTGAAACACCATGAGGTACAGTTGTAGACTTACAAATTGTTGTGCTTGGGTTTGTTATACAATGATCGAGTACCCATCCCTCCACCAGTGCCCATTCTCCACCACCACGGATCCCAGTATCCCTCCCACCCCCCATACCCCCACCCCACCCTGTCTCTGTGGCAGGGAATTCCCTTTTGTTCTCTCTCTCCTTTGGGGTGCTGTAGTTTGCAAAATAGGCATTGAGTGCCAATCATGTTCAGTCTATATTCTACTTTCAGGATGCATCTCCCATCCTGGGAGGATCCTCCCAACACCCTTTATTTGGTGCTCCCTTCTCTATCTGAGCTGCTTTTCCCCCAGCATGTGTGGCTGGCCTCCAAGCCATGGAGAGTAAACCTCCTGGTACTTATCTTGGCTATTCTTGGGTGTTAGTCTCCTATTTTGTTACTTTATGTCCCCCCAATGAATGCAATATTTCTATGTCTGTCCCTCTCTTTCTGGCTCATGTAGCTTGGCATGGTACTTTCCATGTAGTACCACTTATATGTAAATTCCATGACTTCATCTTTTCTAACAGCTACATAGTACTCCATTGTGTAAATGTACCAAAGTTTATTTAACCAGTCATCTGTTCTCGGGCACTCAGGTTTTTTCCAGATTCAGTACTGCCTTTTAAACATCAAATATATTCTGTGTTAGATACACAAATTAAGTAATTGCAAGGTGTGATTAAAATAGTTTTGTATTTTAAAATTTGGGGGGTCTTGGGCCACCCCTGGTAATGCTTAGGGGCTACACCTGGCTCTGAACTCAGGAATTACTCCTTGTAGTTCTCAGTGGACCATATGGGATGCCAGGGATAGAACCTGAGTTTGCCTCATTCAAGGCAAGAGCACTACTTATTATACTGCCATTCTGACCCTGAGGATTAAAGCAGTTTTAAATGTATCATGCTAGATGATAAAAGTTATAGAAGTTATAGCTCTGTTTTGTTCAATGAAATGGGAGAGTCAGGGAAGTTGAATGAACAACACAAGACAACTTTAGGGTACCCATTCATGACAGAATCTTGACCCCCCAAGGGCATATACTCTTGTTCATGCAGTCCTTGACAACTAGGAGAAATAACAGTGACTTTATTTAGGGTCCCCTCTCGGAGTGTCTGGCAAGCTACCGAGAGTATTCATTATGCCAAACACAATAGCAAGAAGTCTTACAATGGAGACGTTACTGGGCCCGCTCGAACAAATCGATGAACAATGGGAGGACAATGTGACAGTGTTTATTTAGGGTCAGCATTTTTTACTACATTTACAACATTTTTGAGCATCCAAACTGGCATCTAAGTTTTTTTTGAGCTAGGAGAAATTCGTATGTGTTCCTCTAAAATTCAGATCGACTAAGGAATAAGCATGAGGTGGTTTAAAATCAACCCCAAAGAGCCTGCTTCTCCTTTTCAGTCTTGTATTAAGGTAGTCTGGTAGACTTTCTAAAGGGAAAGCACACCAGGAGAGAAAAAGTTGACTCTCATCACATTTGTGCTAGTCATGTTGACTTATAAATAGTCAGTCAGACCACCAGTTGATTTGACCATACTTAAATGAATTGTTATTCTTTGCTCTTAATAAGAAGAACTAGTAGCCATTCCACTGAAAGTGGGGTCTATTTTTAGCAGGAAAGATTCCCTTACATGGTTCAAGCGCTTTTGCTTCAAGTGTTGGGCTCAATGAGTTATTTGACAGATTACTGTTCCCAAACTAGTTGGGTCATGCTACTAAGAGCTCTTTTTCCAGGGCTTGTGGGTTTCAGGGCAGGAAGTTGCTAATAAAAAGTAAGTTTATAGATGACACTAAGTAAATATCTTAAGACAACCATAAGCAAGAATTGTCAAGTCTCGATGTGCTGGAAAAAATAATATTCTTCCAGTACAAGGGTATCATAATTTAGGATTGTTATCAATGAGAGATCATGATTTTTTATCCATAAAAGGGTATAAGCAATTAGCTGAATTATTTCTGGTTGCTTCAGAGTCCCTTTCTACATTGCACTCTTAATATAGACAACAGAATCTGATAATACATTTAAAAGAGTGGTGCACAATTAAACTATATTCTTTAAAAATCCTTGCTTTAAGAGCCACAGGTAAAGTGAGTCATTATGACGAAATAAGTAGTTTGAAGTATTACAGCAACATAGTATGCCAAGGACCTAGGCTGGACTGTTAACTTTAGGGATATCATGACAGGAAGAATGAAAGAGAGTTGAAAGGGGGCATGAAGTTTTAATTTCTTGATATTTTTTGGTAGAAAAAAACAGAAAACAAAATCCAGAATTTTGAAGAGTTCAAGCAAATGTGACTGTGATCAAGCAGACAGTTCTTAACTCTGTTTGAGGGAGAGACAATCTAAAAACAAGAGGACCTGTAACATGATTATGTTTCAGGTAAGGAAATAAGAGAGTCACTAATTACCAACGTAGAGGTAATGGATGAAGAAATCATAAGGGTATTGGAAGAAAAATATAGTAAGCAAGGTTTAGGGATTTAACATTCGGGGAAAAAGACAGAATAAGTAACTGCAGGTGAGGCTTAAGCGGCAGAGCACATGCATCACATGAGTGAGATTAAGGTCTGGTTCCCAGCACTGTGAGCACTATTGCAAGTGACCTTAGTGAACAGAACCAGGAGTATTCTCCTGCATCACCGGGTGAGGCCCAGAAAAAAAAAAACAAAGAAACAAAAAAGAAGAAGAATGAGAAGTGAAAGATGAAAGCAACGTAGCAAATACAGAATTACAGTAGTGTGAGAGAAATAGAAAGAAAGAAAATGAAGATGCTAATACTAAAAGGCAGTAAAATTATTTTTTAAGGTAAATAATGCCAGGATAAAGGAGGAGGGAGTCGTACTTAAAATTTAGTGGCCTAAGTAAAGATCAACAGCATTCACAGTATCATGTGCTTATGGGGACATTTAGTTTCATGGGGAAGGAAAAAAATCAAGCTTGAAAAGGGACCAAAATAACTTGACAGTTAGGTAGAATGCAGGCACAGCAATCAGCATCTCAACACATACCATACAGGGTGAGAGGTGTTCCAGAAGGTATAACTGGAATGGAGACTCCAAGGGAGAGCCTGGTACTTAGAGAGCCAACTGTGAAGGCAGGAAAATCTGGTCTGATAACCGGTGAAAGATGTATAAGACCTGACGCGTAAATCTGACTTGAAAGCAAACTTTCGGTGTCTAAGAGATGCTGATAAGTGCAAAGCAGTTAGTCCCAAAGAGTTCGCGATAAGGCTCCAGATAGCACTGGAGGAGAGAAGGAGACAGATTGGACTGCATCGTTGAAAATGAGTAGGTGGAGAGGGGAAATGATATCGTTTAGGGAGGAACAGAGTAAAAGGAAACTTGTTTTTATTTCCTTAGGCTGAAAGTCCTACGAATGTAAAAACTTAAGCAATGGCACCCCCTCATCCATCCCCTACTTTTACCCTAGAGAGGAAAGGATTAATTGATTTACTTTCAGGTCCTGTCTCTTTTCCAGAACCTTCTTCCAGGATCTTGTTCCAGTCAATAAGATTTGGGATGGTGGCAGAAAAGGGAGATGAATAATGAGGTTTCTTGACAAAAGGAGTGACCCTGATGGATGACCTAGTAGAAGACTCAATGAGTGTGGTTCTGAGGATTTCTCTACTAGAAGGATGCAAGGGAAATTTAAAAGTAGGTGAAACTATGACCCAGGGCTGGGCAACTCTGCCCAATGTAAAAGAAATGAGAAATTACTCTCATGAAATATGAGTGACTTTGAGCAAATCATTAATCTCTCTAAGCACCAATTATCTGATCAGTGTGGAAATATGCAAGTAGAAAAAACACTTATATGATTGTTGCCCACCGTTCCCACAATTAAAAGGTAAAGGTAACGGCCCTCCCGTTGATCGTCGATTTGCTCGAGCGGGCCCAGTAACGTCTCCATTGGAGACTTTGTTGTTACTGTGTCTGGCATATCGAATACTCTCGGTAGCTTGCCGGGCTCTCCGAGAGGGGCGGAGGAATCGAACTCGGGTCGGCCATGTTGGCCGCTTGTAAGGCGAACGCCCTACCGCTGTGCTATCGATTCCTCCCACAATGATTTATTTATTTTTTTCTACTTCTAACTAAGTGTAGACTTTTAGCATCTTTAGAGTATGGAAATGCTATAATCCTAGTCATATATTAAAATGTGTTTAGCGAATAAGGAAATGAATGAATGTGTTAATGTAATACTTTACTTTGGTGCCCGGGACATATAGCCAAAAATTTTCTGTTATCTACACAAGCTCCCTGAATTTGAACAAAAAGATTTTTTCAGAAATCAGAAATATTTTCTAATCTATTTTTGAACTCATAGATAAATGTGCATTTTTTAATTGCAATTTGAGAGCATTGCCAGGGAGTACCACTGCAACATTGAAATAAAAAAAAATGGAATTGTAAGAACTTTTGGATATTATCACTAGTTTTATTCATTTTTACCTGGAAAATGAAGCAGCAATATTCATTCGCTTGCTCAGGATCAAATGCTCTTAGAGGCCACACTGGTGGTTAGGTCTTCCAACTGTCCCATACAGAAAGGACTTCAGTTTTACCTCTTGTGCATAAGATGTCCCTGCTGAAGGTACTCTGTGTGTGTGTGTTTTAATAATAGTGATGATGATTTGAATTATTACAATTCCATAATATATGGAGAATTCGCCACCAGAAAAGCATTTTAGTTCCATTTTATTCTGTAGAATAAAGAGGAATTATTTCACTCTAATAGACATGCCATAAAGTCCACAAAAGGTAGTAATTTCTATGAAATTTCTTTTTCTTAAGAATTAAAATTCTGAAAAAAAAGAGAATTAAAATTCTAAAGAAGGAGTCTCTTTGGGGATTAAAATGCATTAACTTGCTCCTGAAAAACTCACATACAAAAAAAAGTATGTGAATAGATCAAGCAGGAAAAGTTAATATTTAGTACTTTCAGTTGCAGCACTGTGGTCGCTTTTCAGAAATTCTTACCCCATCCCCTTCTGCCGTTGAGAAATAGCTCTAGAATTCAAGCCAGTGGAAGAATGGAAAAGAGTGTATTTTAAAAAATTATATGGTGCTGGAGCAATAGTACTGTGAGTATGGCGTTTGCCTTGCACGCTGCCGATCTGGGTTCGATCCCCAGCATCCAATATGGTCCCCTGAGCACCGCCAGGAGTAATTCTTTAGTGCAGAGCCAGGAGTAACCCCTGTGCATTGCTAGGTGTGACACAAAAAGCCAAAAGAAAAAAAATATATGAAGATTTCAAAGTAATTACTATTTCTCAATGTCTCTGTCTGCCTCTGTCTCTGTCTCTCTGCACCCTCCCCCCCCACACACACATGATTACACTTGATAAATACTTTAGGGGCAGGAAAGCATTATTATTAAGAAATTTAAATAAATTCAAACATTTTGATGTAAAACTTCTGTGTTAAATAAGCCTGGTACTCAGCTTGTAAACCGAGGTAAGCCTGGGTACAACGTATAGATTTAGGAAGGCACTGAATGATGGGAGAGATGTTCCTAATTCCTGAAAATATTTGCCCTGCTTTGTGAGAGGTGAGGCACATCAGTAGCTTTGAATATCTTTTTTTTCTTTTTGGGTCACACCCGGCGATGCACAGGAGTTACCCCTGGTTCATGCACTCAGGAATTACTCCTGGCGGTGCTTCGGGAACCATATGGAATGCTGGGAATCGAACCTAGGTCGGCTATGTGTAGGGCAAACACCCTACTCGCTGTGCTATTGCTCCAGTCCCAAATATTTAAAAAAAAAATATTAAAGGTTAAAATTACATTCAGTTAGCTAATTCTTTTGTCTGCCTATACTTTATATGCTTTTGTGACTGATATTAGTATTAGAAAGCTAATAGTTTTATTATATATTAAGAAGAGATAGCAGATAGCTATTTAGATGTTTGTTTAAAATTGTTTGTCTAAAATGACCATTCTGTTGCATGAGTCATGTTCATACCTTGAGAAATTGATATTGGCTATATATATTTTTTCAAGCATCTTCTTTTAGCTAGCACAGTTTTGAGGTGGTGAAATTAACAAGAAAGCAAAGTACTTTTATTTATTATTCCATGGAGTCCTGTGTCTTTTCAGTACCTACAATAATCTTTCTCAGTTGTTATAATCTCTCACTGATGGTTGATTCAAAACTATATCATTTGTTACCTAGTTACAGTGCGTGTTTTGGATTTTAGGAGGAAAGAGGTAAAAAAATAAGATGGTTCTCTTTGGCTCATTTTTCCTTAAAGAAGACTGGGTTGCCACCATAAAACAAAGAACACTTCAAAGAGATTTTTGTTCCTTAAGGACCAGATTTGTACACAAATGTAGTGCACTTATTTTTGCTCTTGAATAGAGTGATCTTACTCTATTTTTTAGAACCTTTTAAAAATTTTTTAAAAATATTTTTGAACCCTGACTGTACCTCTCAAAGAAAATTTGACATTTGTTAAAATGTCATCGTTTTGGTAGCTGCAGCTCAATACATCAAACTCACCAACCAAGTCTACAGCAATCATTTTCTAAAAATCTATTATTAATTCATTAAAAGGTTTTGATGGGTACTGAAGATAGTCACAGTTGTTAGGAATTTGCTACAGAGGCCATAGTTTTCTTCATTCAGAGATCCTTACAGTTTGCAAAGATGTAAGTATAAGTTGCTCTTCAAAACATTGTTTTCTTTAAAAAATCCCTCAAACAACCGTTTACTCTGTTACTAGCAACTAGTTAAAAGACAGCAAAGTCATCCAAGGGAAAAATTGCATCCCTCAAAAGGAATGAAGTAGATTGACATGGTGTGGTTTCTTCAAAGAAATATTAGGTAAAGAAATCACTACAACACATTGGATAACTCATGTACAAGTATCCACTGTTGGACATAAAAAAATAAATATAGTAAATTCTCATTATTCATAGTAGTTAAAAGCTATAAAGTCACCATGAGCACTGAATTTGTGGGTCCTAAATCATTGTTTCCAGAGTCAATACAGGATTAGAGTCTTTGGATCCTTTGATCACATTTTGTCAATGAATAGAAACCTAACTTTTTTTCTGTGTGTTTTGTTTAAAGATAAAATGCTTAATATGTAGTGATCTATTAGCATTGTTCTTATAGCCATTAGCACTGTAATTTGTTGTAAAAGATCTTATTTTACATGTGTTTTAGTTGGAAGGCACTTCACAATCTCCTTGCAATTGAGATCACCAAAAGAACATTTGACACTATAGTGGGAACTGTTTCAAAGAGAGACATCGCCTCCGAAAGGACAAAAAAAAAGTGACAAACGGGGCATTAAATGGACCTTGACGATTGGTGGTGAAGAATGGACACTGGTGGAAGGATGGGTACTCGATTATTGTATAACTGAAATCCAAGCATGAAAGTTTGTAAATCTACAACTGTACCTCATGGTCTTTAACTAATAAATGATCACAATCACAATCATCCTGTTGTTCGTCGATTGCCTCGAGCAGGCACCAGTAAGGTCTCCTTCTTACTAGCCCTGAGATTTTAAGAGTCATATTCGATGCTCTTTCAGGGTTAGGAGAATGAGACCCATCATTGTTACGGGTATTTGGCATATTGGGTACACCACAGGGAGTTTGCCAGACTCTGCTGTGTGGGTAGGCTACATTCGGTAGCCTGTCAGGTTCTCCAAAGTAAGAATGAAATAGTAAGATGTCGCACAGCCGCATCCGGGAGCTGGGTTTTATAGTCTCTGGGTCTTGGCATTGATGGGATTAACCTGGCACTGGAGGCAGCTGGTGGGTGTGACGCCTACCTACTGGAAGATGGGGGGTCTGGGTGGAGAAGCCCCAGTCCCGATCCAAGCAGGCTTGGAAGTCTCAGCCCCGGGACCTGCATGCCTGGGTTCCTCTGCCGGTTCCTTCATGCATGAGGCTTGTCTGAACGTGTGGAGAGTGGTCTCAGCATGGCTGTGGCTGATTCTGGAGATCTTCTGCTGCTGCGGCTGTGCTGGGGGTGGCGGGGGGGGGGGAGGGTGGGGGGAGGGAAACTCAACCCACCCCCCTCCAAGGGGCCCTGATGAGGACTGTCAGGCGTGGGGGCAGAAGACTCACTAATAAAAAAAAAGAAAATAGTTAAATAAATGGACTTTGAAAAGTAGTCTTGTTCACAGCGTGAAGCAGAAAAAGAAAGCAGAGAATCAACTTGTTTGATGTCTGTTAGGAAGATGGGCACTGGGAGACTCAGATTTTTGAACTTGATTCTTCTATCTGAAAATGGCCCGGATGCCTTGGGAGCATTAATTTTGGGAAACAAATTTTACCAAGAGGAAAATGTGCAAATATGGAATCCTTTAGTGATGCACATACGCAATATATGTACATGCACATACCTCCCTCATTTATTTGCATACAAATGGAAAGCTTTCAATAGGATTAAGAGGAACTGCTTGATGGAAATGAGACAAGAGGCACTTTTTATCTAGTCCTCTTTGGTCCACATGGCTTAATTTAAAAAAAATTTTATTAGTGAAACACTATGAGGTACAGTTGTAGATTTACAAATTTTTGTGCTTGGGTTTCGATTATACAATGATCAAATACCCATCCCTCCACCAGTGCCCATTTCCCACCACCATGGATCCCAGTATCCCTCCCACCCCACATCCCCCCCATCCCACCCTGCCTCTGTGGCAGGGCAATCCCTTGTGTCCTCTCTCTCCTTTTGGGTGTTTGGTTTGCAACAAAGGCATTGAGTGACAATCGTGTTCGGTCCACAGTCCACAATCAGCACGGATCTCCCATCCTGGGAGGATCCTCCCAACACCCTTTATTTGGTGCTCCCTTCTCTATCTGAGCTGCCCCCCTTTTTTTTAAACTGTTACATAACATATAGCTTCTCTTTACTGTCTTGTCTTCCTTTCCCACTGCCATAGTCTCTGTTCCTCTACAAGTGATGTATATTTTCTGAGGAGTTCTAGGGATAAGATTTATTTGAACTATATTTATTACAGTGAATACACACTGAATCTGGTTTGGGGCAGAGTTTGACGGATCCTGGTTTTGAAAATGATGAGTGTTTTGCAAATGCTAAGTAT
The DNA here is from genome assembly GCF_029834395.1 of Sorex fumeus. Classification (NCBI taxonomy): domain Eukaryota; kingdom Metazoa; phylum Chordata; class Mammalia; order Eulipotyphla; family Soricidae; genus Sorex; species Sorex fumeus. The sequence goes on along the minus strand of NW_026606065.1, from coordinate 11,963,201 downwards.
AATGCTGAGACCAGGAGTTCTTTAGGTAATTTGTTTTGTGAAATAGTACCCTGTACTCCAGCACCCTAGAAAGACCTGGACTTCAGGGTACTTAGGCGTGAGAAATAGCCTGCTTAAATGTTTGCTGCAGATTGTGAGAATGCAAGCTAAAGGGCTGGAGAGAGAATACAGTGGGTGGGAATTTGCCTTGCACATGGCTGACCCTGGGAATTCATATATGATCCCCAGAGCCCTCCAGGATGATCCCTGAGCACGAAGCTAGGAGTAAGCCCTGAGCACAGCTAATGTTTCTAAGCATTTAACTGAAGAATATTAAACAGTAATTTGAAAGCATTTTTTCTATATTCATAGAAGCATTGGGCTGGAGCGATAGCAGAGCGGTAGGGCGTTTGCCTTGCACGCAGCCAGCCTGGCAGAGCCAGGTTCGATTCCTCCGCCCCTCTCGGAGAGCCCGGCAAGCTACCGAGAGTATCTCGCCCGCACGGCAGAGCCTGGCAAGCTCCCCCTGATGTATTCGATATGCCAAACACAGTAACAACAAGTCTAACAATGGAGACATTACTTGGCCCGCTCGAGCAAATCGATGAACAACAGGAGGACAGTGCAGTGCATAGAAGTGTTATGTGCAATAGCTAGAACTTGAAATCAACCTAGATGCACATCAATAGATTACTGGAAGAAGAAGGCGTAGTATAAAGATGCAACAGAATGCTATGATGAGATTGTGCTCTGTATGACAAAAATCGATGGAACTTGAGGTGATTATGCTAAATGAAATTTAAAAAGTGAAGGACAATTACCACGTGGTTTCACTCCTGTGTGGAATATGAATGACTAAGTTAAATGGCTGGCAAAAAAAAAAAAAAAAACTGCTTCCTAGACTAAGTGAGAACTGTCAGAGAAAATTTACCACCTAAAGGGTGGGATAGGATACATGAGCAGAATTTGATAAATGATCATTGATAAATGAGCAGAAGGATCCTTTTGATAATGGGAAGGCACAGACTTACATATGTGTGGAGGTATGAAGCTACCTCACTGAAATTATATAATATTGTGAATCAGTAGTAACCCAATAAAAACTAGGACCATTCACTGTGGTATGACCGAGTGTGAAAATTCTCTTCAGGTAGATTCTAACTTCTCTCATCCTTCCTTGTGAAACCTGAAGAGATAATTACTCTCCTTTGGTTCTGACTGATTTTACGCTGGCTTTAGAGTTCTTAAGTCCTACACTTGCTGGGATGTTTAAAATCCTGGAGCATCTACTTTTGTCTTATCCTCAGCTCTAAGCTTGGTTTTTTGGATTTCTTGTAAATCATCCATTACTTGTATCCTTAGAAAAGAGGGAAATACTTAATTTGATCAATGCTGCTTTCCTTTCAAGTGCCATAGCATTCTTTTCTTTTACCATCTTTGAAAAGTGTTAAGTAGAAATTCAACTCTCAGGAAAACTTTCATCTAATCTGGAGATATTCACTCTGCTACTTCCCCCTACTCCCATACTTTCTTATTTACTATCACCCAGCTGAAAAACAAACTAAAGCTAAGCTGACAGTGCACGAAGGAAAAAATGGGTAAGGGATGACTACATCTAATTATGGTCAGAATTCATTAGTGCTGATGGTCTCCCAAGGACTGTCACCCTATGTCCGTTATTGTAATCTGAAATAATTCATCTTTGTATAATTGGATTTCTGCCAGCATAGATTTATCCATTAGTATATCTCTTCTCAAACACTTAGACTACTGTCCTTTAAATATGTTTGTATGCACACACACATATAATCAAAATATGAGAAACACCCATCATTTGAAAAAATTAACATGATTGTATAAAATAACTTTAGCAACAAATGGTGGGTTTATTTTAAGAATAAACTTGTAGATGTAAAAATAAAAATAGTAAATTTTCCCGAGTATTTCTTTTCCCTAGCAAATAAGACAGTTACCCACAAGTGGAACAGATTGTAGTTATTGCTGAATATATGTATGCAAACCCACAAGATTTTGAAAGTATATGACTATCAGTATAACTACCGTTTGCTTATTTCACAATTACATCTATGCACAGAAGCCCTCAGCAAAAAATTTTTAACCTGGTTAAAACCGGTGTAGTTGAGAACGCTCCTTAAATATAGGCTTCCTTAATAAGAAAGATTCCTACTGGTAACTAGTTAGGATCAATTTATCTGTGATTGGCTTAACATCACTGTTCCATGAGTGTACACTACTTCTCAGGGGTAATCATACAGCTCAGATGCTTTGCCCCAATTACAAATCACCATCTATTCATGTCTGCGACCACTGACATACGGTCACCATTACTTTAAACACTTATTAGCATTATAGAACTCTCTAATTAGAATCCTCAAATGCATGTAACTGTTCCATTTTTTTGTTGTTGGCAGAGAAACATACAAAAAAAATTCATCAGAAATTTCCTTGGCAAGCATAAGTACAGAAAAGTCAGACTCTGTCCAGCTTTATAGATTTGAAATTTCTTACCTATTTCTAATCTGATTCTCTATAAGGGCTTCCAGCAGATCACACACCTGATACCTCTATTGCTTATGCCAAAGAGTCAGTATCTTTGACCCAGGGGCCATATCTGGCCTGCCAGTTTTTAAGATTATTTTGTTTGTTCTATTTTTGGTGGTCACACCCAGCAGTAGTGCCCAGGGCTTACTCCTGACTCTGCACTCAGGAATTACTTTTGGTGGTGCTTGGAGGGTTACATGAGGGGTTGGAGGCTGAACCTGTGTTGACCAAGTGGAAGGCAGATACCCTTTGCTATGGCTCCAGCTCTGGCCTGCCTGTTTTTTAATAGTTTCCCTGAAACCATCATGCAGATATTACTGGTTGCAAAAGTTAACCTTATGTGTGGTTCACCAAGCTGAAAGTCACTGCTGCCTGGCTTCTGTCAGTATCTTGTGTCCTTTCCCAGTTAACCCATGGATTTATGCAAACATGAGATGAGAAGATGTATATGGTGAGTTGTCAGTATAGTGAGGTTGGAAAAGTGTTACTAGTGAGAGTTCAAATCGTGTTCAGTGACAGAGTGAAAAGTGAAGTTATAATGGATCAGAGACTAAAAATTAAGCTCAGAAGAAAGAAGGAAGCCAGAAAAAAAAGCACTGATGTCATTAAATGAGAGAGAAAGACCATTTGGCTCAAGTTAAAAATTTCATATTTCCTCCACCTCCCAAGATCTCTAGCAGTTGTTTGATTCATAGGTAGAAGTAGACAGCTCCTTATTTTTATCTGTAGGAACTTTTCTCTGCAACTAAAAGGTAGGGACTAAAAGAGACCAATAAGCATTTTATATCAAGGGGCAAGTTTATTTTCCGTATGTCTAAATTTCTATGGAAATAACTCCATTTTATATAAGTACTGACAGTCAGCACTAGTAGACCAGCTTGGGTAGAAAAGTCACTGGGTAAAATAAACACCATCTAAGATACCTTGCATTAAATGAAATTAAACTTCACTTTTCCTTTCATTTACTCAGTAAATGAACTTCTAAATATAACAAACTCACACAATTGGATGGATGAGAGCATGAATGTAGCAAGAGACACCACCAAGAAACACAAGCCATCTTTTAAGAAAGTTGTGTCAGGTACACCAAGAACACCCATAGGAAGGAACAAGCTTTGACTGAATGTAGAAAGATTTTATGATTGATTCATTATGAATGAGGCATCGTGCCAGGTTCAGAGGATGCTGGCATAAATGCAGCTGTGCTTTGGAGCTTGGAAGACAGTAGTGCTGTGTACAGAGATGGGAGTATTGCTTCCTGACACAGCCACTAGGAAATTCACCATATGGTGTCCTGCAAATAGGCACATGGTATATATAGTCAGAGTATCCTCTGAAGCATCATTGGTAATAAAACTAAATACATGTCCGTATTTAGTTATGGACTATTATTATGGAAAAATAATGTCTTAATATCTGGGAGTGTCAAAGTCAAGAAAATACCACCCAATAGTTCAATTGACTAGAACTACATAAATCAGTATTAATAAATCTCAGGATCTGCCAAAATAGTATAGGGGACAATGCTCTTGCCTTGCATGCAACAAGCCCCAGTTTAGTCCATGGCTAAAGGTTTAGTCCATGTCTACAAAAGATTCTCTGAGCATGGCCAGAAATGAGGAATGATTCCTGAGTACAGAGCCAGGAGTAATCCCTGAACACATCTTTTTTTTTTTTATCCATGCTTACAAAGTTGCTCTCTTTTTTTTTTTTCTTTTTTTATTAGTGAAACATCATGAGGTACAGTTATAGGCTTACAAATTTTGTGCTTGGGTTTCAGTTATACAATGATCAAGTGCCCATCCCTCCACCAGTGCCCGTCATCCATCACCACGGGCCCCAGCATACCCCCCACCCCCCATCCCCCCCATTCCCCCCATTCCATCCTGCCTCTGTGGCAGGGTATTCCCCCTTGTTCTCTCTCTCTTCTTTTGGGTACTGTGTTTTGCAAGAGAGGCATTGAGTGGCAATCATGTTTGGTCTATAGACTACTTTTAGCATGCTTCACCCACCCTGGGAGGGTCCTCACAACACCCTTCATTTGGTGCTCTCTTCTCTATCTGAGCTTCCTTTTCACCTAGAACGTGTGGCTGGCCTTCCAAGCCATGGAGCAAAATTCCTGGTACTAATCTCAGCCATTCCTGGGTGTTAGTCTCCCTTTTTGTTGCTTTATGTTCCCCAGATGAATGCAATCTTTCTGTGTCTATCCCGCTCTTTCTGACTCATTTCGCTTAACATGATACTTTCCATGTAGTACCACTTGTATGTAAATTTCATAACTTCATCTTTTCTAACAGCTACATAGTTCTCCATTGTGTAAATGTACCAAAGTTTCTTTAACCAGTCATCTGCTCTTGGGCACTCAGGTTGATGTGACCTCAAACCCTAATAATTATATTCATATATACATATACTGGGACCACTCTCCACATGTCTGGACGGGCCTCATGCATGAAAGAACTGGCAGAGGAACCCAGGCGTGCGGGTCCCGGGGTTGAGGTCTCCAAGCCTACTCGGATTGGGACTGGGCCTTCTCCACCCAGACCCCCCATCTTCCAGTAGGTAGGCGTCACACTCACCAGCTGCTGCCAGCGCCAGGTTGGTCCCATCAACAGCCAAGATGCAGAGACTATAAAACCCAGCTCCCGGAAGCACGCGGCCACATTTGCAGCCGTGCGACATCTTATTATCTCATTCTTACTTTGGACAACCTGGCAGGCTACCGAATGTAACCTTCCCACACGGCAGAGTCTGGCAAACTTTCCGTGTCATACTCAATATGCCAAATACCAGTAACAATGATGGGTCTCATTCTCCTAATCCTGAAAGAGCCTTGAATATGGCACTATCAAAGAGCAAAAATTACAGACTATGTAGAATCTGTCTTTTCTCTAACTGTTTGATACAATTTTTTGAGTGGCTTTTGAAGAATGCAGCTACTGGACATATTAAATTAGTTATCCAATTTTCATTGACTGTGAAATCATTTAGGATGGCGTAATCCAGTTGAAGGATTATATGGTAAAGTAAATTCAGATGACAAGCAAATTCTTGGCATCAGATTCTGACCACCAATGCAGAATATGACTAAGAAATAAAACTTTTAGTAAAAGGTCACCAGCAACATCTTTAACACATTTTTATTCACCAGGTGGCAAATAGGAAAGAAATCCCAGAAGATTGGTTCATTGAGTAAATATTGTAGTGACTGATATACCCAAATGTATTTAATAGAGTTAGTCTTTCATTGCTAATGTTTTGTGTTTTTTCATTTCTGTTTTGATCCATGATTTAAATAGCTAACAACACTAATAGTATTAAATTATATATAATATATATTTGTATACATATATTTTTTCTTTTGAGCCATACTTAGAGGTACTCAGGGTTTACTCCCCATTCCGTGCTCAGGGATCACTACAGGCCGGCTCAAGGGATAATTATGAGATGCTGGGGATTGAACCCAGGCTACTTGCATGCAAGGCAAGTGCCCTACCCACTGTACCATCACTCTGTCCTACATTATAAATTTTATTATACGAATTTTTCTGTTCTTGAAATTACATTTTTGTCACTATTGGTTTTATCAGACAAATAAATATACTACATGAGATATGGTATAAACTGCCTCTTTTTCTTTTAACAATCTGTATTACATAATTCATCTTGTAATTATTCTAATAACCTGCCCTAACAATTTTTTCCTGAATTACTTGAACCTGCCTGTGTACTATAGCACAGCGGTAGGGCGTTCGCCTTACAAGCGGCCAACATGGCCAACCCGAGTTTGATTCCTCCGCCCCTCTCGGAGAGCCCGGCAAGCTACCGAGAGTATTCGATATGCCAAACACAGTAACAACAAAGTCTCCAATGGAGATGTTACTGGGCCCGCTCGAGCAAATCGACAATCAACGGGAGGGCCTTTACCTTTACCTTTTTTACTTGACTATATAAAAGCAGTGATTTAAGGGAATTCCCTACCACAGAGGCGGGGTGGGGTGGGGGGATTGGATGGGGGTGGTGGGAGGGATACTGGGATCATTGGTGGTGGGCACTGGTGGAAGCATGGGAATTTGAACATTATGACTGAAATGTAAGCACAAAAGTTTGCAAATCTGTAACTGTACCTCATGGTGATTCATTAAAAAATAAAATTCAATTAAAAAACAGTGACTTATAGACATCTATTTTTAAATAACCGATGTAAATAGGTATAGTCTAGTTATATCACAGTTTTAGTGACTGACTGTCCAGCCGAATGAAATGCTAAAGAAAAAAAAGTACTCATAAATTCCTTGAAATGTGTTTCAAACTGTCTTTCAGAACAGGTCTACATTTATATAACTGTGTAAAAAAGCAAAGAAAAAATCCAAAATTCCAGAATATTTTCAAATTGGCTTAGACATTTTGAAATGTCTTTACTATTTTTCTCTGCCAGGAGAGTAAATGAATCATTTGCTCTGTGAGGAAAAATTCATCTAAAAAAGAAAATATTTAAAATCTGTACCTTTTTAGAAGGAAAAAGTTCTTGAGTGGGGTGGGTGGAATACATGAACAGTATTAAAGTAGGATTTTGTTCACTTGTAATCACTTTATCTCTTTTGTTAATTAGTCACACATTTATGAGATAATTGTTTGAGAATTGAAATAAATGATACCTGCCTTCAATAAGTTAGAGTTTTAAGGCAGATGCTTGGAGAAACAACATTATATACCATGATAATGTAGTGGGTAGGAACTGAGAGGCACATAGAAGGAATAGTCATGAAGTAATGCTTAAAATTCAGTGAATGAAGAATGTCAAGGATGAATCAGTTGGATGTGGGGAATAGGAAGACAGGCCAACAAATGATGAATATTTTGTAAGCTGCTTGTTTTTTTTTGCTTTTGGGTCACACCCGGTGATGCACAGGAGTTACACCTGGTTCATGCACTCAGGAATTACTCTTGGCGGTGCTTGGGGGACCATATGGGATGCTGGGAATAGAACCTAGGTCAGCTGCATGCAAGGCAAACTTCCTACCCGCTGTGCTATTGCTCCAGCCCCAGTAAGTTGCTTTTGTGTGCCGTATATTGCACCTGTGTGTGGAAATAAAGAGGAGAGATTTTTGTCTTCTCAGATATCTACTTATTTAATAAGGTTTTATATTAAATGTACATTTAATGTAAATATCAATTAATACCCTCATTGTACTATAAACGTGGTTGTCTTTTATCCCCTTCACTGTAAAGTCATCAAGAGCAGGAATAGTACCTTATTCATTTTTGTTCCATACTGGCTGTCATAAGTCTAGCCAGATTACCTGGTAGGCAATGAATACTTTCATGGTTGAGCTGAATGAATAAAAGAATGGTGCATATGTATGTATGTATGTATGTATATATGTATGTATATGCTATGCTTTTAGAAAAAATAATATTTAGGCTATGATTGCTTTAGTGGAAAGAGCAACAGAAGAAAAATGCAAAACACTAGGTGAAGTATTATGTAAAAATATTTTTACTAGAAATAGTCTTGGACTTTATTACAAATTAGCAATTTTCTTCTCTTATGTCTGCCTCTTCCAAAATTTAAGACTCATGCAAAATTTAAGACTCATACACTACTATATTTGTTAAATTGTTGAACTAAGCTCTCCTTTGATTTAAAAGTATGTTCTTTCATGGAAATGAAAGTTCTTAACTAGCAAAGAATGTTGTCCAATTAAAACATTATGATTTTGCAATGTGTACCTCAGTCATGTGAAAATAAACTTTTGAGTACCCTGGAAAAAATTTAAATTCCAGTTAAACTCTTTAAAATGGTGTTAGATGTCAAAGAGAACACCTTTGTACCACCAATGGAGGAAAAATAAAATAGTTCTGAAGCCATAAAGAGAGCAAGCTGACAGATGGAATTTTGGGAAAATGTCTGTGGTATTTGAGTTTATTTTTAAGGGAAAGACATTTTTTCGAATAAACTTTGTAGGACAATGCAATGTAAAAACATGAACTCAATAAGAAATTATAATTCAGAGATAAAACTCAGATCATGTTATTTTATGAGTATAAAATATAATATATAGTATTTATATATAGTATGTATATAAATTATATATATAAATTATATGAATAAATTTTCATAATATTATATGTAGTATATAGTATTTGATGGTAATATATAGTATTTGAGGGTAAGAAACAAGTTTTTGTCTCCTTTAATTACCTCCTCCTCTCAATGCTCACAATCACACATGGATACTCACATATTTCAGTTTTGATTTTTTTGTATGGCGTATTGTGAGAAATACAATACTATATGTAAATTTATAAACACTCCAAATATTCACAAGGTCATAAACAGAAATTGAACATAAAATGTTCTGAATGTGTAGGTAACTTTAAAAGGCTACTGACGAGCAAAAAAAAAAAAAAAAAGAAAGAAAATGAAGCTTTCTAGTCTTGAGTCTTTTTTAGTTAGATGTTCCAGAAGAGTAAGAAGTTTTAATTATGTGCTTCCTTAGCAGTGTGGGATATTAACTCCTCTGAATCATTCTTTCCATCTTGGAGTCCCACTCTCATCTTTCTCTCCCATCCCTCCCAACTTCACCCTCTCCCTTTCCCGACCTCTGTCCATCATTCTTCCTGTCCTTCCTGTCCACCAAAAAAATCATAGAGCTTGTAGATTCTTTAGAATTGAGGTGAATAGACATAGAACTAATTTTCTCTTCCTAAAACATATTTGTGAACATAAAGACGATTTGAGTATCCTTGGACCATTTGGATCTTCTGTGATACATATCACAAATCACGTTGGCCAATAATTTTAAAGAAAATCAACCTTCAAGTCTTGATTTTTTCATCATTGAAATGAAAATTGTTAGAACTACATATTGAGTGTCATGAGGAATACATGTAGAAAAGATAGAAAAATTCAGGCTTCCCTTATACATCTTTTATTTCCTCTGTACCATTAGCTAGAGCAACCTGGGAAACAATCTCCTTTGCAGTTGGTATTTTTTTATAATTACATTTATTCACACAAGCAATCACTATTAGGTTATAAGAATCATAGTAACAATTGCTTGCTGTAGTATGTTTTCTCTACAATAAAAATTTTAACATATTTTATTTATTTATTTTATTTATTTATTTTTTGCTTTGGGTCACACCCGGCGATGCACAGGGGTTACTCCTAGCTCATAAACTCAGGAATTAGTCCTGGCAGTTCTCAGGGGACCATATGGGATGCTGGGAATCTAACCCGGGTCTGCTGAGTGCAAGGCAAACACCCTACCCGCTGTGCTATTGCTCTAGCCCCCAAAATTTTAACATATTTTTTCATTTCAAATCATTTCATCATCCTGTTAATCGTCGATTGCCTCGAGCAGGCCCCAGTAACGTCTCTTTCATCCTAGCCCTGAGATTATATTCAGGGCTCTTTAGGAGAATGAGACCCATCATTGTTACTGGTATTTGGCATATTTGGTAGGCCACGGGGAGTTTGCCAGACTCTGCCCTGTGGGCAGGCTACATTCGATAGCCTGCAAGTTTGTCCAAAGTAGGAATGAGATAATAAGATGTCGCGCGGCCGCAAATGCGGCCGCGCGGTTCCGGGATCTGGATTTTATAGTCTCTGAGTCTTGGCTGCTGATGGGATTACACGGCGCCAGGGGGCCAGGTGGTGGGTGTGACCCCCGCCTACTGGAATTTGGAGGATCTGGGTGGAAGATGCTCGACTCCAAATCGAGTAGGCTTGGAGGTCTCGGCCCCGGAACCCGCGTGGCTTTGTCCCTCTGCCAGTACCTTCAGGTGTGCGGAGAGTGGTCTCAGCATGGTGGTGGCTGGTCCTGGAGGTCTTCGGCTGCCGTAGCCCTGGTCGGGGCGGGGAGGAAAGCTCAACCCGCTCCCCTCCAAGGGACTCCAGGAAGGAACACCCAGGCGCGGGGGCAGAGACTGCACTCTTCTCGCCCGGGATCTGGATTTTATAGTCTCTGAGTCTTGGCCGCTGATGGGATTACACATATTTTAAAAGAATCATTTCCCTTGGGTTTTCAATATACTTTAGTGCCACTTTTTTTTCCTGAATTTCCCACATTTTGATGCCTTCAGTTGGCAGAGTGCCAGAAAACAGTGGCGTAAACCATTTACAGTTTGCCTTAGATACACCAAATTAGCTTCCTCTAGTGCTTATTTTTCACTTAAAGAATCCCTTCTGATTGGAGTACTTTAAAAGAAAATCAATAGGTATATCTCTTTCTCTACTTTCAATACTCAGTTCCTGTCCAAAATGATTATTTCTAACTATTATTGTCGTACTGGTCCCTTCTCTATCCTAACGACAGGGATATACCTGATAACCTTTCAGTATTTGTATTGCAAACCATATGGCCCAAAAAGAAAGAGAAAGAATCTTTCTATGTCTATCCCTCTCTTTCTGACTCATTCCACCCAGCATGATACTTTCCAAGTAGTAAGTACCAATTGTATGTAAATTTCATGGCTTCATCCTTTCTAACAGCTACATAGTACTCCATTGTGTAGATGTACCAAAGTTTCTTTAACCAGTCATCTGTTCTCTGGCACTCCGTCCGGTATTTTCCATATTCTAGCTATTGTAAAGAGTGCTGCAATGAACAAACAAGTGCAGATGTCACTTCGACTATACTTTTTTTGCCTCTCTGAGATATATTCCCAGGAGTGAGGGAGTGCCCTGCCACAGAGGCAGGGTGCGATGGGGGATGGGGGGTGGGAAGGAAACTGGGACTGGTGGGGATGGAGAATGGGCACTGGTGGTGGGATGGTTACTCGATCATTGTATAACTGAAACCCAAGGACAAAAACTTGTAAGTCTACAACTGTATCTCATGGTGTTTCACTAATAAAAACAAAAGAGAGAGAAAGAGATAAAGAAAGATAGGGGTGGGGGAGGCGAAGAAAAGTGCTTGCCCATAGAGGCAGGCAGGGGGTGGGGGTGGGGGGACGTGTGCAAGGGAAACTGGAGAAATTGGTGGTAGGAGATGTGCACTGGTGGAGGGATGGATATTGGAGAATTGTATGACTGAAACCTAATCATGAACAATTTTGTACCTATGTGTCTCATTGTGATTAATTTTTTTTTAAAAGACAAAAAAGAAACTCAGTGAGGCTGAAGAGATTGTATAGCTGATAGAACAATTGCCTTGCACACAGCTGCCCAGGGTTCATTCCCCAGCACTCCACACAGTCCCCAACTCAACCAAGTGTGATCCCTGAGAAGAGAGCCAGGAGTATACCCCGAGATTGATGAGTGTAGCTGCAAAACCAGAACGTTAAAATCATTTTTGAAATAAAATAAATATTTATTTTATACAGAGCCTGTGTAGTTTTATCTTCATTTCTAATTGTGATTTTTGTTTCACGAATCTGTTACTTTTCTTTCAGTACTTTTTATAGAGAAGATACTGAAGTGCACCCTCCCAAGAATGAAAGAAGCCAAAATAAGATGATTTGCATTTTTGCTGTCTTTTTATGTTAATAGCTATGATCATTCAAAAATAGGGATTTGTAATTACTGTATTAATGTCAATATCTAAATAACATATTTGCAAATATGGCACTTTATTTTGCCAGTGAAAATTATGATTCTTGTTGCTAAATCTGACGACCAAAACAGCTTTGCTAAAAATAATCGTTTATCAGAGTAACATGACATTTTATTATTTTTCAAAACAACTTTTTAAAATGAAGATAAATTGCTCTTGGTTTATTTCTAACATGTTTTCATATGAAGTTTTTTGGAGGGAGCACACCAGTTGATTCTCAGGACTTAGTCTTAGTTCTGCACTCAGGGATCACTTCCGGTGTTGTTCAGGGGACATTAAGTGGTGCAGGACATGAAACTTGAGTAAAGCATCCTATATCTTGTACTACCTCTCCAGCGCTCATATGAAAAATGTTTTATACTATCTAGTTTAGTATAAAATATTCATTTCATAAAGTAAAGGTATTTATAAACTTTTTCAATAGACAGCAAAAATGTATTTTTTTGCTATAAAAATGTTTTTCCTATATCCTATTGAAGTAAGACAAATGGTAGCAAAATTTGTCAAAGACAGCAAAAATGTCTTTTTTGCTATAAAAAATGTTTTTTCTATATCCTGTTGAAATGAGACAAATGCTAGAAAAATACTTGGTTCTGCAATTTTCTACAATTGGTAGTTGGAAGTAATCCAAACATACCTCTAATAAACAATTCCCCCCTTATGTTTTGAAGCAAGAATTTCTTAAAACTTCTATTTTAATAAGATAATGTAGCACTATAACATTATATATGATCAGGTGGAATCAATGAAAATCAGTATGACCACTTCTGGACATTCGGTTCTGTTATTCACCGTACAATTTTCCCCTATCGCCAGACTTATCCACTCTTTTCATCCTCGAGAGCCTTCTAAACCTAATAGTCCCAAAAGTTTATTTTTGTTTTATTTAGTTTATCTGTTTTTTCTGTATGTGATATTTAAGAAAAGTGGTACGGTCTTTTTCTTTCTCCATATGGCTTGTTTCATTAAACACAGTAACTACTAGGTCCATCATTGTTGTCACGACTGTCATATCTTTTTAAACAGCTGAACAGTATTTCATGTGCATAATATATGCATACATACACATACCATATATTTTTATCCATTGGTCAGGCAACAGGCACTTTAAATTTTTTCCAACTCTTGACTATTGTAAATAATGATGCAGTTAAACCAGGAGTGCATAAAATTCTTTGAATAGTGTATTTGTGTTTGGGGGAATAAAATTTCAGAAGTGGGATAACTGGATCATATGGAATTACTATTTTTAAATTTTGGAGGACTATCCTTACTGCTTTCCTGTTAGCTATGCCAATTTACATTAAACTCAAGGTGAATAAAGTTTCCCTTCTCTCCACATCCTTTTCAACAGCAAGAAATTTTGCGGGGTGTGGAGCGCAGCAGGTAGGGCGTTTGCCTTGCACGCAGCCAGCATGGCCAACCCGAGTTCGATTCCTCCCCCCTCTTGGAGAGCCTGACAAGCTACCGAGAGTACCTCGCCCGCACGGCAAAGCCTGGCAAGCTACCCAGGATGTATTCAATATGCCAAACACAGTAACAATTGTCACAATAGAGACGTTACTGGGCCCGCTTGAGCAAATCGATGAACAACCAGAGGGCAGTGACAGTGACAGGGGAGTGGAGCACATCTTGTGGTGCTCAGGAGTTACTTCTGGCTCTGTGCTCAGGAAATCGCTTTTGGTGGTCTCAGGGACCATGTGAAACGCTGGGAACCCCTATTAGGCTCTTGCAATGTGAGTGCCCTACCAGCTGTCCTATATCTCCTGCCTCCTGGAAGAATTTTTTTTATGCTTTTTGGGTCACATCTGGCGATGCACAGGGGTTACTCCTGGCTCATGCACTCAGGAATTACTCCTAGCAGTGCTCGGAGGACCATATAGGATGCTGGGAATTGAACCCGGGTTGGCCTCATGCAAGGCAATTGCCCTACCCACTGTGCTATCACTCCAACCTACTGGAAGAAATTTTTATAGAGAAAACCCCATTATTTTAGTCAGTGTGTAGGCAATGACAACATAGGGAAAATGGAGAAAAGATCTTCAGACACAACACTAATGAACCTTTGGTATTTGTAATCAGTACATTGTTGTTGCCAAAAGTAAAAGATTCCGCTCATGCAACAAATAAACAATGCCGGTGCAATTTATGGTAATGGGTTAAGGTTAGAAAACCACAAGCTCAGAATATCCAAATACAGGCAGTGATCATACAAATAACTGTGATGCAAAGGAATGCATTTTGATCATCATAAAGCATATGTAAGACTGAAGATTCAAGGAAGTCAATCTCATAGATTGAGAGAAAACAAAAAAGGTTCATGGAGGATGTAGAATGAGAGATAAATGAAGGGTAGGAATGAAGTTTTGGCATATTCTCACCAGTGGGGACAGTAGAATCAACAACATGGAGAAAGTTTTGGTATCTGGCGTTTCTAGTGTTGTTGATTTCTTGTCCTGTTGTTTGGATTGGGAAAAGGACATTAATATGGGGGAATTGTAAAACAAAAGGATAAAGGGGAAGTGTTAAGCATAGTATGAGTGCTGGCATGAGGAAATTCTGGTAGATTCAGTAGGTAACAAAGAGCCATTAATTAATTTTAAACAGGGGAATAATATTACTGGAATAGCAATTTCAAAGGCTGATATGACAACAATGTATAGTATAGTTTTGCAATGAAGATAAATAGGAGCTGGGGAAAATACTTGGGAACCTATTATTATAGCCCAACAGTTAATGGAAGTCTGAACTGGGTATAATGAAAAGTAAAGAATCTATAACTGGGTCTCCCAAAATGCAAATATTTTGGAAGCATTTCACGTGGAATTCTGTAGAGCACATATATGGAATAGTTGCTTTAATTTTCCACTTTGTCTTCAGTTATTTTTTTAAATGTAGGAGTATTGCTATTTATTCAGCCATTGATTAGGCCGATTAAATTGTGCATGAACTAGCCTTACTTTCCCCCCCTTTTTATAATATTATTTATTAAATCTCCATGAGAGCAATTACAAAGCTTTCGGGTTTGATTCTCAGTCATACAATTAAACACCTGTCCCTTCACCAGTACCCATTTTCCACCACCAAAAACCCCAGTATACCCCCCATCCCACACCCTCCCCCTACCTGTGGGACAGATTATTTCCACATTACTCTCTCTCTACTTTGATTACATTCAATATTTCGACACCAGACCCACCATTATTATTTTGTATTTCACCCCAACAACAGATCTGCTGAAAAGTCAACCATAGACAATTTGGTTTCTGTTGCTGATAATGAATAACATATGATGTCACGCAGCCACAAAAGTGGCCCAGTGATTTTGGAATTCCGAAATTTTGACAATTAAATCTGGAAGGATTTCTGCCCAAGCCTGCTGGGTTCAAGATTTGTTCCCAAGTCTCTTGGATCATGGCTATTAAGCACTTTATCGGGAGCCAGAGAGGCCGTTCATGGGCGGAGACTCGGGATCTTGTTGGGGCGGGGAGGAAAGGGCTGGACTCAACCCCATCCCGCAAGGACCTGTGTGTCTCATCACTGCGGGTCATTGGACAATCCTGACTGTCCAATGACCTCTGGAGGATGGTGGCCACTGAGCCGCCAAGGAGCAGCAGGTGGAAGGACAGCAAATGTTCCCCCCTGGGATGGCCTGGTGCCAGTAACCTGTCGCGGGGACCAGACGGATTTCTGCCAAAAGCTGCTGAGTTTCGAGATTTGCTTCTGAGTCTCTTGGATCATTAAGCAGCTAGATCAGGAGCCTTAGAGGCCATTCGTGGGTGGCTACTTGGGGTCTCATTGGGGTGGGGAGGAAAGGACCCGCTCCACCCCCATCCCATGAGGTCCCGCATGTCTCGTCACTGAGGGCTCAAACCTGACTTCCAATGGCTTCTGGAGGATGGTGGCCACTGAGCACCCTAGGGGGAGCAGGCAGAGGGACAGCACCCTTTCCCCCCTGGGGTGGCCCAGTAGCACTAACCTACTGCAGGGTCTGGATGTATTTCTGCCAAAAGCCTCTGGGTTGAGATTTGTTTATGGGTCTCTGGGATCATGGCCATTGAGCAGCTTGATCAGGAGCCAGAGAGGCCATTCATGGGCAGCGACTTGGGATCTTATTGGGACAGGGAGGAAAGGGCCGTCTCCACAACCATCCCATGAGGCCCCACGTGTCTCTTCACTGCGGGTCCAAAGCTGACCATCAAATAGTCTCTGGAGGATGGCGGACACTTAGTCACCAGGGGGAACAGGACAAGGCACGAAACCTATTCCCCCCTGAGTGGACTGGCACCAGTAACCTACTGAAGGGACCGGACGCATTTCTGCCAAAAGCCGCTGGGTTCCGAGATTTGTTTCTGTGTCTCTGGGATCTTGGCCATTAAGCAGCTTGATCAGGAGCCAGAGAGACCATTCATGGGCAGCAACTTGGGGTCTCATTGGGGCGGAGAGGAAAGGGCCAGCTTTACCCCCCATCCTGTGAGGCCCCACATGTCTCCTCACTGCAGGTCCAAACATGACTGTTTACTGGTCTCTGGAGGAGGAGGGGGAGCAGGCAGAGGGACAACACCTTTTCCCCTGCTGTGGTCTTGCACCGGTAAACCATTGAAGGGACTGGATGCATCTCTGCCAAACGCCACTGGGTTTCGAGATTTGTCTCTGAGTCTCTGGGATCATTGACATTAAGCAGTTCAATCAGGAACCAGAGAGGCCTTGCCTCCAATTATATAGCTGAGCTAGAGGTGGTTTGTGGGTGTGTCTCCCACATATCTGACTTTTGGCCATTTGCTTTCATGGTAGACTTTGCCCCAAGTTCTTGGGGTCTGGCCAAAGGCACAGCAGCAATTTTGGGGTTTTGGAAGTCTGAAGACACCATCAGGCTGCTGATGCACTCGCCTCACAGGTACAGATTGACCCGCTGGCAGCACCATACCCCTATGTCTTCAGTTATTTGACACTGTGCTCTGATTTGGCATATATGAGTCTCTGAAGCAGAAGACTTTTTATTCTGTATTAATGGTAGCTTACCACCTTTACTGGGCCATATAAATTAATGCAGAGATAAAAATCAATTGGCTTTTAATCTTCTTGTCCTGATACACGAAGCCAAATAAAACTGGTGATTCAGAACCATATCTCTGTAGTGTTATGAACTAGTTGTCCCAGGAGTTTTAGATATGCATCTAAATTATTATAGATAGACAAGTTCTTTCCTCATGCCCTATAATGTGAACATTCTATGTTTGCCCTATAGATTTTATCTTCAAATGTGTCTCTATCTGGTATTTCTTCAGCAGAGATTAGTCTCCTTTCATTGTTTTGTCAGTATTTCACAAATCCCATTTTCCCAATCAAAAAAGAGGATGGTCTCTGGTAAGAGAGTTTAGTTGGTAATCTAGTATATATTTATCTCTTATATCTTTACAACATATAAGTAATAAGATTATTATAAAACTTCTGACATACATTAAGACTCAAATGTAATATAGTAAGTTGAAAGAAGGCAAGCCTAAGTGGACATTTAGCCATAAGGGAAACTAAATTTCTCTCAACAGAGATCTTTTTTAATAAATAAATAAATAATATGTTCTAATGTTTAATAAATAATAAATAAATATGCCAATAACTATGTTTTATCAGTTACCCTTGGCCTTGCTTTTATATCTCTTTTTTTTTTTGCTTTTTGGGTCACACCTGGCGATGCACAGGGGTTACTCCTGGCTCTGCACTCGGGAGTTACTCCTGGCAGTGCTCAGGGCACCATATGGGATGCT
Organism: Sorex fumeus; assembly: GCF_029834395.1. Classification (NCBI taxonomy): domain Eukaryota; kingdom Metazoa; phylum Chordata; class Mammalia; order Eulipotyphla; family Soricidae; genus Sorex; species Sorex fumeus. The sequence continues at coordinate 11,945,329 of NW_026606065.1, read as the reverse complement.
GGGAATCGAACCTGGGTCTGCCGCATGCAAGGCAAACACCTTACCGGCTGTGCTATCTCTTCAGCCCCGCTTTTATATCTCTTTCACCTAAAAAAAAGTAAATGTAATTTTCCCCTCTGGTCTTAAAATCTATGTCCTCTAGGATGTCTTCTACCAAGTAAATGTGTTTTCACTGGGTTGCTTATCTCTTATCTCTCTCTCTCTCTCTCTGACACTTTTGTCCTCATGCAAGCACTTCTGTTTACCCATGCATCTGAGGTCTATTTGATTGTGTTACTAAGTACTTTAGAATAATATTGCACAGAAAGCTAATTTAAAGCCCCCAACCTAGTAAATACAATGTATTATATGTATTTCATAACATATCAAATTCTTCCTATCCTATCAAAGGAAAAATAAGTCCTGGCTTTTTAAAATATGTGCCATTTTTTAGCCTCCACTCAAATACTGTGATTATTCTGTCAAAGTTTTTTTAATTGAGAGAGGACTTATCAATATAGTATGATTGATGTTTGAATCATGAGTATTTTTCCCATTCTTCTTAAAAATAAATTCCTTCTGTCCCTTTATTTACTCATTCAATTGATAATGAGGGACTTTTTCAATAAAATGGATTTATGTATTGTAATGTACTTTCTCAATCAGAAGAGATGATTTACTTTTGGTGCTTTTGTATTTACCCCAAAAACTGTTGAAGCCTATGGAAAGAAGCAGGTTTTTATTCACCCACTGCGGTTCCTTTGAGATGAGATGCATAATAAGTCTACTCAGAGTTCTAGAATGTACCAACATTCTAAAACACTTTCCTACTACTTTTTTTTAGAACACAGGGAATCTTAACCTTAGTGACTAGCTAACCAAATGTACACAGGTTAATTTCTTTAGAGACAAAAACTAGATACTAGTTGAGTCGCAGAGTTCTTTTAATGTTTGAATCTTGCCACTGAGGAGTGCTTAAGCTTGGCTTGGCCGCTCTCCTTTCTGAGTACTTGTCACTTCCAGTTGTGCTTGTAGGCACTTCTTTGAATTGTGATTGTTTTCCAGACATGTTTAATCACATCCAGGCTGCCAAATTGTGCCATGCATACAATTTAGCAATTATTCTGATGATTTAAGGGTTTTAAAAACAAGATCTCTGTTGAGGGAAATTTAGTTTCCCTTATGGCTAAATGTCCACTTAGGCTTGCCTTCTTTCAACTTACTATCTTACATTTGAGTCTCAGTTCATACACTATAATTGAATTGGTGTGATACTGTTTTCAAACCATCTTTTAGAAGTCTTTTATCTGTCCCTCTTCCTCTTCCCATCCCTCTCACCTGACCCTAATGAGGTATCTTTACGCTTCAAGCTCCATCCTCCATCGGAATACAAAAGAAGGCAAAAACAAGGTGCCATCCCCAAGCAAACATGAGGAAACAATCCCCTCCAAAAAATAATCAAAAATTTTATTACCAATTACTTATTGTTAATAATTTAAATTATATGTAATTAAAATTAATTGTTGATTTTAATAATATATGGTTTATATATCACTGTATCACTGACATCCCCTTTATTGTTGAATTACTCAAGGGGACTCCAGTAACGTCTCTATTCCTCCTAGCCCTGAGATTTTAGCAACCTCTGCTAACTCATCTTTTCCCAACAATTGGAGGCTCTTTCAGCGTCAGGGGAATGAGACCTATTATCGTTACTGTATTTGGCAAATCGAATATGCCATGGGGAGCTTGCCAGGCTCTGCCCATGTTGTCAAGATACTCTTGGTAGCTTGCCAGGCTCTCCGAGAGGCATATATATATATTTATATATTTTTCACTATGATTTGTGGCCTAATGTCTGAACCTCATCAAGATATGGTGTAGTAATAATTGTTTTATAATTAATTTTAATTTTTAATTAAAATTTTTCTTTTAATTACTAACATACTCTTTCTCTCAAATCAAAAGTGTAATCACAAGGTAAATATGATAACTCTCATTTTTTCATTTCTCATCATTTTCACCATACTCAACTTGTTAGTGAAGTGGCCACAAGCAAAGGTTTCCTTTGTTTCTGTCTTGTCCTTTTTTATCTGTCTGCCATACAGAACCTAAGTCGGCTTATATACTTCCCCATTGATAACCCTCCAGTGATATAGAAATATTATGAATATTATTAAAAAAAAATTTGTGTTATTAGTGTATTCCTTGTATTGTCAATATCTTATTATGTGTTGATATCCTTGTGTGGTCAATGTCTTATTATGTGTTTGATAACAAATTACTGTGTAGGACAGCACAAATTATGTGGAACAGCCTGTGCAACCAATGCGCTAAAATTTCTCCATTTCAAACCTACTTACACTTTCATTCCTCTGTTAAACATGAGATAACTAAGCTAAAGCAAGACTAAAAACTTTCTAAGGATTACTCGGTGAGGTTGAAGACCTACTTGGAACTGAAGCTTTCAGATTGCAGAGCATGGACACTTGAAATCTAAGCTCAGTTTTCTCTTCTTTGTAACAGTTTAGCCTCTTCATATGACATATTTTTATAAACAAGATCTATGTGACAAACTATATGTTAATGATTTAATGACACAAATATCACTGTCACTGTCCTCCCGTTGTTCATCGATTTGCTCAAGAGGGCCCAGTAACGTCTCCATTGGAGACTTTGTTGTTACTGTGTTTGACATATCGAACACATCACGGGTCGCTTGCCAGGCTCTGCCATGCAGGCGAGATACTCTTGGTAGCTTGCTGGGCACTCTGAAAGGGGCAAAGGAATCGAACTCGGGTTGGCCATGTTGGCTGCGTGCAAGGCAAATGCCCTACCACTGTGCTATCGCTCCAGCCCGACACAAATATATATAACATAAATACTGTGTTATATACGTGCATATATATCCAGGTGTATATATATGTGTGTGTCTATACCTATATATGTGTGTTTAGATATATGTGTGTATTATATACATACATATATACACACATCTATACATGTATACGTATATTATACACACATATAGATGCCTGGCTGTGTTCAGGCCTTACTTCTGGATCTCTGCTCAGGGAATTTTACTGGTATTCTTGGGGGGATCAAATTCATTGCTGGGAACTGAATTCAGGATGGCTGTGTGCAAGGAAAGTATCTAATCCCTGAATTACCTCTCAGGTCCCAATATGTAGTATATTTTGAAAGAAACTTTATGATGAAGTTAATATAATCGTGTTCTGTAAGAAATAGTTAACAGCGAACCCAGTAACCACTAAATATTTCTCTTGACACTGATGGTCTAGTAGTGATTTGTTCTTGTTGGAGCACTTTAGTATTAATTGAAATTCTATTATCAGTCTTATTCTGCCGTTCCCCCATGACTGTATTTTTAAAAATCATTGTTCATTAGTAAGTGATGATTAATGTTCTCAGAAAAATGCATTCATTAACTCTTTCTGAGAACTATTAGGAACTAAGAAGAATGTAGGGATCAGATAGACAGTGCAGTAGATAGAAGCTCTTACTTTGCACATAAACACTCTAGGTTTGATATGGTTGGCAGACCTCTGCCAGGAGTTGTCCCTGAGCTTAGAGCCAGAAGTAAGTTCTGAGCACATCTGGGTGTGGCCTCCAAACCAATATATATTAATTTACATAAATATGTATATTTAATAATCTTTACAGGTATGTGTAAAATACATGTACACATATATGAATATTACATCACTATCACTGTATCACTGTCATCCCGTTGTTCATCGATTTGCTCAAGCGGGTGCCAATAACATCTCCATTTGTCCCAGCCCTGGGATTTTAGCAGCCTCTCCTTACTCACCCTACCCAACGGTGCCGTATTGGGGGCTCTTTCAGGGTCAGGGGAATGAGACCTGTTATTGTTACTGTATTTGGCTTATCTAATACAGCACGGGGAGGCAGACTCTGCTGTACATGAATATTACATATATATGTAAAAACTCTATATATACATATATGTATATATAATATATACATATGTGTATATATATTATATATACATATATGTATAATATATATATATATTTGACTTTTAGACACACCTAATCCTTGATGCATTTAAAATGGGGCTTAGCCAGGAAGGAATCTACACCAGCTGAGTTCAGAGTGCTTGCTCATTTTTTTTTCACTTTATAGCAATCAACAAATATCTCTCCTTCCTCCAAGAAAATTGTGTCTTTTAGTAATATTCAGTTTCATCATCTAGGAATGCATCTTTTGGTTAGAAATATAATCTAATCTATGGCATCCCATTTCCTGTAACCTGCCACCAAATTCTAACCTAAACATGTGAAAAACAGTATTCCTGATGCCTATCCTTAAAATTTTCATGATTAATTATTTGTTTCTATTTTCATGCTTTCTCTGTGGTTTTTAACTATGGATTGTACTATTGGGGATATGTACCATGAGGAATAGGAATGGGAGAATTAATTTTGGCTGAATAATATTGCTATGTCATTGAAAGAAATTGACAACCAATAACATTTCTGTCTCAATCTGCTATTCTGTAGCTCACAGGCTACAGAAAAAAAAGTGTCTGACAGATTCCCAGATAGTGAATGCGAAATGTCTATAGATCATGTGAGATCAAATGGACATTGTTCAAATGCGTGGCTTTTGGGGTTGATCAAAACAATAGGTAAGTTTGCAATAGCTAGGTTTGGGTTCACAGGTATTTACAGCAAGTAAGGTTTTTGCCTCACGTGTATCAGGCCCCCAGGTTTGATCCAGGCACTGCATGGGGTCCCTTGAGCACCTCCAGAAGTGAGTTCTATGCCTAGAGCATTCTGAGTACGGCTGGGTGTGGCCCAAGAACAAACAAATAAATGAACTGTAACTGTAGAGATCAAGGTTTTTAATTCAATTCAGAGGTATTAGTGTTACTATATTTTGTAATACAGTAATACTAATAATGATGTCTGCACCAAGAGCTATCTGACTTAAATATTGACATGTCGAAGAAAGTTCTGGGAATGTGCAAAAGATTCCTTTTCATGGGTGGCAATATTTTTGATAGCTCATAGTAATTTTTCCATGAAGTTTATCAAGTGTAAATTCCTTCTACTGCTCAGTCCTAATTTATTCCTTCTTTTTAACATGATCAAGAGAATCACATCAAGTAACTATACAGAGAAAACTTGTTTTATATAATGTGATGAAATCTCCTGCCTAGAACTGTCATTTAATATAACTTCAGTTCTTACTGCTTTTAGATTTGTGAAAGTCTACAGTTTATATTTAATTTATAGTAATCACACATTTTTAATTTACAGAATGGAGTCCAACATAAAATTGACAAGATTTATGTCAATATTTTTTTAGAACTTAATTTTTCTTTGGTTTTATCCTGCGATCCTATCAACTTACTTTAACATTATCAGTGTTACACAATTATATAATCAAAATTTAAAAAGTGATAGACTGACTCAAGGTGATATTTTCAAATTAAAAATAACTCTTGGAAAAATTCCAGTTAAATATGATTCCTAATATTACCAAATTACTATTGCATAGCTAAAAACACATACATTTTCTCTCCTTCCACATTTGTTTTTTTCAGACATGTTACCATTTATTGGATTTAAGTTTTTGGTATTATTTTGGGTTTGGAAATGTTTTCAATATTATTCTGTATTTTCAAAGACCTAATGGAAAACTAGAATAATAATGGATAGAAGAGTTTGAGAAGTATAGACATGGGTTTAATTGCTGACTTACCACTTTACTAGTTACATTGACTTTACTTGATCAAGGTATTTGACATTTGAAGTGTGTTCTCCATGGGTTCATTTATGTAAAATATTTAGCTTACTAACTGACACATGCCCAGTGATTTTTCTCTGTTTATTGAATTTCATTATGGGATCAAATAAACCTCACAAAACAAAATAATGCTTCAAAATTGTTTATTTTTTTTTATTCAGAAAGAAAGGGATAGACATAGAAAGATTGCATTCATCTGGGGAACATAAAGTAACAAAATTGGAAACTAACACCCAAGAATGGCTGAGATTAGTACCAGGAATTTTACTCCATGACTTGGAGGCCAACCACACATACTAGGGGAAAAGGGAACTCAGATAAAGAGGGGAACACCAAATAAATGTGTTGGGAGGATCCTCCCAGGATGGGAGAAGCATGCTGAAAGTAGACTATAGACCGAACATGATTGCCACTCAATGCCTCTTTTGCAAACCACAACACCCAAAAGGAGAGAGAGAGAACAAAAGGGAATGCCCTGCCACAGAGGCAGGGTGGGATGGGGGAATGGGGGTTGGGAGGGATACTGGGACCTGTGGTGGTGGGAAATGGGCGATGGTGGAGGGATGGTATTTGATCATTGTATAATTGAAACCCAAGCACAAACTTGTGTAAGTCTGCAACTGTACCTCATGATGTCTCACTATTAAAAATTTTTTTAATAAAAAATTGTTTCTTTTTATCCATCAATTAAACTAGTATCATGGAGAAGACTACATTTAACATGTCTGGTATAGAAAGCTTGTGTTTACATTTATGACACACTTATGTTTTGCTTGTTTTGACGCTTTAGGGCCACATTTATAAGTGTTCAGGGGCTACTCCTGAATCAATGCCCATGGGTCTCTGGAGATTGTGTGGTGTTAGGGATGGAGCCTGGCCTCCTGTGTAGAAAGCATGCTCTCTTCCTCATGAGCTCTCACTCTGACCCACATTTAAACATTTCCTTTACTCCGTGTCTATTTTATGTAACATCTTTATGTTTCTTTTATAATCCGATGCATAGTGCTTACCTACTTTGAAAATATTACTTACTATTCTTTTTTCCTCTTTACATTTATATTTCTAATCTTGTGGCATAGCTGAGAACAATTTATATTAAATCATTTAAGTATACATTTGCTTTAGTCACAGTTACTATTTAATATTTTAAATGATTAACAGTAACACACGTGAAAATAGATATTCATATTCTAAGGCTATGAGAAAAAAATAAATAAAATTTTGATCATTTTCTTATGCCACTATATTTCTTTCTTTTGACTAATTTCCGAATTATTCTTCTTAGTTACGCAGAAGAATGGTAGTTATGTGATGGCATAAACGACTTTTGTCTGGAATGTTTTTATTTATTGCAAGGCAGGTGTGGAGCAGCTACTCGATGGATTGCATTACACTGTGTCCAGGAGAGACAAAAAAAGAAATTAAAAATTAAATGATGTTCACAAATCATCAAACAGAAAGAAGTGATCAAAAACTCAGGTTACCTTCTGGAATAGAAAGAACATTTTCTTTTACATTCCTTAAGTAATTTTGCCCTTTTGTCTCTAGAAAGAGCTCATGATGCCATTTAGGAAATATACAGTGTGTTGTGCAACTTAAGAAATGATCTGCTCTTCGTCTTGTGGGGAGATCATATTTTTGTTGTTATTCTTTTATTTGTATAATTTTTATATACTCCACCCTAATTATTGGTAAAGGAAGTCTACTTTTGATAGCTAAAATCTGTAATTATGATGACCTAGACATTTTCAAACTTACTCTGAACTTACTAAGGGATAGAGAGTAGTAATATTGGTGGGTTTTATATTACTCTCTTAAAAAATCTGCCAAGATGAAATGTTTTAAAGGTCTCCCGGAAGTCTCATGTATGGTACAAGAGTGGTTGCCTGGTCATTAAAATAATCATTTCTGAGGAGGCTTAAAGTTTCCTTTCATTAAGATTTGTTAAGAATATGAAGTGCCACATACTGAAATTACGATCATACCTGGTATTTAAGAGTATTTCATTTCTTGAAGGGTACACTTTCAGGTCAGAGGTTTCAAAATATTTTGTCTTCTGAATATAAATAAGGACACTGAGCTGTACAGAGGATCTCTTTCTCTTAAAGCTCTCCTTCTTTCGTTCTTCTCATGTCCAAGGCCCTATTTCATAGTCTGCAGCCTGCCCTCCAGTGGCTGTCCCCTCATTGGTGGTGGCTTCTCTGAACAGATATGACTAACAGCCTTATAAAGTATAAGACAGAGAAGTGAGGACAATTTTTGGATGGCAAACCCACATCTTCAAGACCAGTCAATATTACTTTAGTTCTGAGTCTCACTAACTTTTCCCATTTTTCACTTCTCACTAGAATTGCTTCCCAGAGAAGTATTCTACTATCAAGTCATTAGAAGGCCTATCAATATTTATAAGAAATGGCATGGCATTGGACCAGGGATAGTTTGTGTGGTAAAGAACAAGCAGAACCATAAGACCAAGCTCTGAGGGGAGGAGCGTTGAGTCACACCCCTACCCCAGCCAGCACTGTTGGGTGTGACTCCTGTTTGAAAAATGGCCCAGTTCCTCTGTGATCTCACACCTTGACCAGAATTCATCTTTGGGATGCTTCTCTTCTGATTTCACAAGAACTACTAATAAACTCATTATTTTTCTTATTTTCCTCACACCCAAAAGTGAAATCAGAAGAAAGTCTCGTGAGTTGTCACTGCCACTATATTGTATAATTTCAGCAGGTAAGGAATCTATCCAGTAAGGGAAGACTCTGCAGAAAATATCAATTTGGGGACTGAGGAGATAACACAGGGAGTAAGGTACCTGCTTTGCATGTGGTTGACCCTGGTTTGAGTCTAGCACTGCATATGGGCTCCTGAGCACTGCCTGGGGTGGCCCCAGTCTCTTCTCTACAAAATATTACTGCATCAAAGGACAAAACTTTGGCTCTTTCTGCTCCGGGGAAGCTTCTGTTCTCTCTTGAACGTGTATTTCTCTTTCCCCTCTCATTTCTCTAAATTTCTTCAGATAGAACTATTTTGCTTCACACACAAAATCAATGTGGTTGTTTCATGGAGCAATGATGGCTCCTAGTTAGGTAGCAGTGTTCTTTGGAAGTAAAAAGGAGCCCTTAAATGCATACAGTAATTAATTCCAAACTTGTCCTCATATGACACTGTTTGTAGCTCGCATAAAAGAACTCAACACATTTTGGTGGTACCTGAGAGTCTAGGATTTATGGAAGAATATTTTTAGACAGAATAAAAAATACAGCAATATGTCTACTTTTCTACAAAGATGTATGTGAGAGAGAGAGAGACCTTAACGCAAAGTGAATGAGCTATATGTTTACAGTGCCTCAGTTTCACAACATTTCCCAGGCCCTGAATATAATTTTTTTCAATTTTGGTATTTTAATTTTCTCAAAGAACAGTCTACCTTTAGATTGACTTTTTGGTTCTAGCTAGTTTTAATGTAACCTTAGTCAGAAGACACTCTAAGAAACAATCACATTGATTTTCTGAAAAGTCTAATTTTATCTACAACACAAAAAATTGTTGCATTGAAATTTAAAGTCTGAGATGACCTAAACCACTGTTGCTTCAGGAATACTTCCCATTAGATTCTGCCCTCTGCCTCCCTCTTCTGGTATTTTTGGCAGCTACAATGTTAACTAAAACTAAACTGGGGTCCTAGAAGTCAATATTTGAAATACACCCATGCTGCCATAAATATTCCCAACTTTGAATTGTTAGGATGTCAAAATTCTCTTAAATTAAATATTTCATTAATGTAATATTCAGATTTTTAAAGCCAAGAATGAACCAGAAACTAGCATACCATGTCAAAAGAGATCTAAATTACAAGTTACCAAGTAAAGGAACTAAGGTTTATAGAAATAATCTAAAATCTAGAATTTCCCCAAAACTAAGTGCTTTGGAAATGCATATTCCAACTGTACAAGATTTTCTTTCAAAGGAACATCTTTTTCAAATTTTGTTTGATGAAATGCTAGTGTATTCCATAAAATACAGCTCATTAATAAAATTTTTTTAACCTGTATGAAGGACAATTACAGTGTAAAAGTGCATTGAAAACTTTTGAAAACTCAGGTGGAGAAAAACATGTCCAGTGCTTGATTTAAGGCCCTCACTTAAAAGAACAGTTGTAGAATAATGTAAAATACTTTTTTTTTCACATTTTAAAAAATTAAAGCACTGTGATTTACAAGTTATATATAGTTGGGTTTTATTTTATTTTATTTTGCTTTTTGGGTCACACAGGGAGATGCACAGGGGTTACTCCTGGCTCTGTACTCAGGAGTTACTCCTGGCGGTGCTCAGGGGACCATATGGGATGCTGGGAATCGAACCTGGGTCAGCCGCGTGCAAGGCAAACACCCTACCCGCTGTGCTATCTCTCCAGCCCTATAGCTGGGTTTTAAACATATAACATTGCAGCACTGTTCCCACCACCAGTGTCAACTTCCCTTCATTGTTTCAAGGCTCCTTCCCGTATTCCCCATACCTCTCCAGCCTGCCCTCTTGACAGGCACCATTCTAAGTTTGGTTGTTAAATTTTGGGTCTCTTGATTTCAGTGTTGTTAATTATGTGCTTTGAATATTTGGCTGTGTCATTCCTTAACACCACCTTTGGAGCTGATTCCCCTGACCTGGCCCCATTGCTTCTAATCTGTCTCTTCTCCCCTTCCCCTCCTCTCTCACTTTCCTTCTCCTCCCCACACTCTGGGGCCTAGGTTAATAAGGGCATCCCTCTTCCCCTCTGAAACATTGCACTTCCTCATCCAGTTATTCTAAGTACCATGCATGTTTTCGTACTGTGTATATCCTTCTTCTTCTGGCTTACTGCATTTAACACGATGTCTGCTTAAAAATTACCAGGCCCTGATTTGATTAACATAAGACTTGCTTGAATTTTTGTAAAGACAATCAGTAGCATCCTTGTAAACTTGTCATTAGTGTTGTGTTGGATTATCTAAATTGTGGAAGAATTATCTATATTTCTTTTATTAGTGTGGCTGTAATAGAAGAAACCACTTTTGAATCAGGAACTGAAGCAGTGTTTTCAACGTACTTTCTTCCTTTCTATATATTTTTCATGTATAAGTCTCTTTTTCAAATTTCCATTTGTTTATCCTTTCTTTGGTGCCATTTGTCAAGAGCAGCCTGTGTGAGAGTGAGTACAGTATGTCATAGGTTATGTAACTCACACATTGTTATCTTTAAGGTTAAAAAAAGCACCTTGAAAATCCTGGTACATATGATGGAACACGATTTTTGCACCTCTGTGGAATTGTTTTTAGGGCCTTTGAATGACCATATGAATTTCACTCATTCTTGCTTTTGCTCCCTTTACCATTAGAATTCTGTCTCTAAATACATTGCTGATATTGAGCTTCTAAAAATTATCACTTGTTTTCTTTCATGTATTTTATGGTTTCAGGTTTGATTCTTCAAAACTTGGAGTTAATTTTTATACATGGTGTTACAAAGGGTCAGGTTTTGTTTGTTGTTTGTTTTAGGTTTTTTGCATGTTTTGCTAAGAACATTTGTTAAATTGGCTTTCTTTTTTCCCATTTTATGGATGTGGTTTCTTTATGACATATTAGATGTCTTTTCTTTTTCTTTTTAGTGAAACACCATGAGATACAGTGGTAGACTTAACAAACTTTCATGCTTGGGTATCAGTTATATAACGATTGAGTACCCATCCCTCCACCAGTGCCCATTCTCCACTACCAACGATCCTAGTAGTCCCCCCTCCATCCCCCCACCCCGCACCGCCTCTGTGGCAGGGCATTCCCTTTTGCTCTCTCTTTCCTTTAGGGTGTTGTGGTTTGCAATAGAGGCATTGAGCGGTCATCGTGTTCGGTCTATAGTCTACTTTCAGCCCACACCTCGCATCCCAGGCGAATCCTCCAAATAAACTTTCCTTGGTTTTCCCTTCTCTGAGATTAGATGTCTTTTAGGCATATACTTTATTTCTCGACTTTCTATTCTGTCATTAATCTGTTTTCTTGTTTTTATTCCACTGTTTCAGTTTTCATTTCACTCTAACTTTGTAATAAATTTTAGAGTGAAATAAACAAGACTTCAAATTCAAAAGCATTTACACAAGAACAAAATAAGAAAAACTAAAAAGGCAGCCTAACAATTGGGAGAGCTATTGTAACATAATATATGTTGACACAATCCTCCCGTTGTTCATTGATTTTGCTCCAGCGGGCCCAGTAACGTTTCCATTTTGAGACTTCTTGTTACTGTGTTTGGCATATCGGATACAACATCACGAGTAGCTTGCCAGGCTTTGCCATGCGGGTGACATACTCTCGGTAGCTTGCCGGGCTCTCTGAGAGGGGCAGAGAAATCGAACCCGGCTCAGCCGGGCTGGCTGCGTGCAAGGCAAATGCCCTACCGCTATGTTATTGCTACTATACAAGGAACTAATATGTCCAGGATATATATAGAAAACCCACACAACAAGGCTACCGATTAAAAATTATAAAATTTATCAATTGAAAAATTAACAAAAGGTGTGAATAAATCGATACGTTTGCACTGTATGTCTTCTATGGGAAGACATACAGCTAGCCCATAGACACATAAAAAAAACTTCAAAATCATATACTATTAAGGAAATACATACAAAACCTCAGTGAGAGGACAACACATATGAGAATGCCTTATATAAAAAAAAACTAGAAACAATAGAAGTTTATTAATATGGAGGAAAAGAAACGTTTTGTTGGTGGGTATGTAAATTGGTACAGTATCAATGGAAAAAGTGGATAATTATTTTAAAATTAAAATGGATCTTCATATGTACCAGCAACACTACTCATAGTTTTTTATCAAAAGGATATAAAAACACTAATTTCAAATGATATTTGCACCACTAGATTCAAAGTAGCATTATTCACAACAGCCAAAATATAGAATCAACTTAAGTACCCATCGACAGGACTTGATAAAGAAGATGAAATACTAATTTATCATTAAAAAGGTGAAATTACGCTACTTAGTTCAAAATGGGTGGCTCTGATTATGCTAACTAAAATAAATAAATGAAAGAAAATTGCCAGATGTTTTCACTTAGAGAAGGATTATGGATACTAAAGCAAATGAACTGGAATGATACCACAGAACTCACTTGTAGACTTTTTTGAAAACTATAGTGGTTATTAGAAGGAAAAGGGAGGAGAGATGGGAAAAATGGGTAGAAGGGCTTTTTTTTTTCTTTTTGGGTCACACCTGGCAATGCACAGGGGTTAGTCCTGGCTCTACACTTAGTAATTACTCCTGGTGGTGCTCAGGGAACCATATTGGATGCTGGGAATCGAACCCTGGTCGGCAGCGTGCAAGGCAAACACCCTACCCACTGTGCTATTGCTCCAGCCCCCTAGAATGGCTTTTTTGTTGTGGTATGGTGCTGAAACTTTGATGTTAGGAGTGGTGAGAATTACACTTAAAGCAACATGAAGCTAACAGATATTAAGTTCTTAATATTATTTAGTCAGTGCAAGCAATTTCTAATTGATCGTTATTTGGCTTCTGGTCATGAATATTACCCAAACCTGTCACGTAGCTACCTAACAACTCTATTTCTAATGGTTTGTCTTTGTTTCCATCACTGTATCACTGTATCATGGTCATCCCATTGTTCATCGATTTACTCAAATTGGGTGCCAGTAAGTGCGGGTGCCAGTAATGTCTCCCTTCGTCCCAGCTCTGAGATTTTAGCAGCCTCTCTTTACTCGTCTTTCCCAACAAAACTGCCGTCTTGGAGGCTCTTTCAGGGTCAGGGGAATGAGACCCGTTATTGTTACTGTTTTTGGCATATCGAATACGCCACGGGTAGCTTGCCAGGCTCTGGTTGTTTCCATAATCAAAATAAAAGAAAATAGTCACAAGTTAGGAATTTCTAAGGCTGTGGTCATACAAAGGGAAAAAATTTAGTTTTTCCATGTGACTGCACTTTATTAGTGAGAGCAGAAGACTTGAATCTCAAAGGATTTAAGGAAGTTATTTCTATATCTTAAAATGTGATATCAGATATCATTCATTTTTCCAGAAGTTAATAATAATAAAGTGAAATAAATAGAATCATGTATCATATTATAAGGTCTTTAATGTCATTAAAAATAAACCTCCAGTTCTAAACTTGTATTCATTTTAGCAGTCTATAAAAAGAATTTAGCAAATGGAATAAATTTACATATTAATTTATGGGGAAGCCAAATCTTAACTCAACTTTTTTACATTAACAAAACATCAGTATCTATATCATAAAATTGACACTGTAGCACTGTAGCACTGTCCTCCCATAAAATTGAAATATTTAAAATAAAAGAGGATTTAAACTTTCTAACATTAGCAAAAACATCAGCATTAAAATTATGAAATATAAATATTTTAAAGAGGATTTAAGTTTTTCACTAATAGTATAGTAAGTAATCTGTTTCTATTTTGAATTCCTTTAGATCTATAAGTTTTATCCCTATTTATGCCTTTTGAAAATTATCTAATGTTAGGTGGCAGGGATGTAACTCAGCAATACTGCACTTTTTGGCATGTGTTAAGTCCTGGGCTTGATCCCCATTTCCATAAAAAATAAATTAATTTTTTGATAACTAGCAATATTCAAGTATTACATATATTTGTGAATAGATTTTTAAAAAATAAATGCTTCTAGGAAGATAGTGTAGCATTTAGGGTACATACTAGGTGAGTCACGGCAAAGCCTGGCAAGCTCCCCGTGACATATTCAATATGCCAAACACAGTAACAACAAAGTCTCACAATGGACACGCTACTGAGCCCGCTCGAGAAAATCGATGAACAACAGGAGGACAGTGACTAGATAAGTGTCTCTAGTACCACATAACCAACCATACATAGGTGTTGCCTTGGATGCCTTTACATCACCTTGGGATGGTGCTGGTAATCCCCAGTACCATAGGGCATAAGCAGCACTGCATCCTCAAGTCTTATAGCTGGCAGTGATCTCCAGCGCTCCCTTCCACCCATCCCCCAAGCACCGTTGGGGAGACCCAGAAAGCAGAACACAAAACAAAACACAGAAGAATGCTTCCACTTATGACCAGAGAGTAGGGAAGGCACTTGCCCTGCACATGGCAGCCGTATTTTTATCCCTGACAAACCATTGACCCCCTCAGCCTGTCAGGAATGATTCTTGATCTCAGAACCAGGTGTTAAACCCTGAAGCACCTCTGGTGGTGGTCCAAAAAGAGATACAAACAAACAAACAAAAAATATTTCCAGTTATACCGGCAGGTGATCTCAAAATGTAGTCAATGTTAATATGGATGCATAAGAAGTATCGTAATAACGATAATTTCCTCATAATTTTTTGTTATAAACACACATAAAATCTTAAGGACATTGTTGTAAAGTACATACTAAAATATAGCATAAAGTTGAACAAGACTCTTATCTGTTGTCAAATGGAAGGAGAGTCATAATCATGAACTAACTTCTAGAGTACAGACTAAATGTACAATTTGTTGGTTATTGTTTCTTTTACAATTATCTGTTCATTTTAAGTAATACTCTGCAACTTTTCTAAAACATTCCTAACATTCCTAAAATATTAACCAAAAATTTTAAAAGATTCTACTTCTTTCGCAAATATTCATCAGATAATTAATAATTTTGCGATGCCCACAGGGCAGAGTTTGGCAAACTCCCCGTGGCGTACCAAATATGCCAAATACCAGTAACAATGATGGGTCTCATTCTCCTAAAGAGCCTTGAATATAATCTCAGGGTTAGGATGAAAGAGACATTACTGGGGCCTGCTCGAGGCAATCGACGAATAAAATTAATAATTTTAACTGACTTTTTGTAAGAATATTTGAGAACTAGTTCTTGATCAGAAGTATGCCTGATGGCTTTGCTTTCCTCCCCCCTGAACTCATTTCCAGTTTCCTTGACAGTAAGTCTTTAGGCTAATTCAGTTCAAAATTTGATTTCATCATGTAAAAAGGAGGAAAATAGGGGCATCTTTGCTGTCTTTGATAGGCTTTTCCTAACAAAACACTCACCAGAGATGTTTAGCCTGATATTGGTTCCTGCTCTGCAGGTGAATGCTATCTGTTGATCTCTTAGCCCCTCACTTCAATATGCAGGGGAATCCAGCCTTTGCTTCTTATCCTTCAGAGAGTACTGAAGCTTATCAGTGGGTTTTTGAAAGTTGACAGTAAACCAGAAAGACAAAAATTGAAAATCACAATTTGGTGAACATCGCAAAAATAGGTGTTGCTGACAACATCTGCCAATGGATGCTAAAATGAAAGACAAGAAAGTAAAATTTAATGGAAAAAAAAGTGACTAGATGAAGTTTAGAGGAGAAACAGTTTATTTCCACACCGATAAACATCACCCCATCCTCCACCAAGATCTTTTTTTTAAAGTGGAAAGTAGTTCCTTTACAATGGAGAAACCAGAAAATACCATTATAACCAAATAGTCAAGGTTAATATAAGCAGTAATACATATTCCTGTCATGTTTTCCAATAAGATGTAACAGGATGTATTAAAATCACACATTCCAGGCCATAACACAGTGGGTAGGGCATCTGCCTTGCAAGCTGTCAATCCCGGTTCAATTCCCAGCATCCTATATGGTCCCCTGAGCACCTCCAGGAGTAATTCCTGAGTGCAGAGCCAAGAGTTACCCCTGAGCATCGCCGGATGTGACCCTAAGAGAAAAAAAAACCACATACTCCTATATGTATATATTTATGTTAATAACATGAGTCAAAGAATAAGAAAATATCACAAAAATTGAGGAATACTCTTTAGGGAAATTGACTGGTACTATTCAAGAACATGAAAGGGAAAGAAAACTTTCACATTCAGGAGACTACAGCAATTAAGAAGAGTAAATGCAATGTAACAATCTTAGTTGGAATCCCACAAGAAAGAAGACTTAAGTGGAAAAAACTAGTGAAATTCAAATAGTATCTGAAACTTAGTCTCTATATATGTGATAGTATTAATTTTTTTGATTCAGGTAATTTTTCTATGTCCAAGATGTTGCCATTGCAGAGACTGGAAGAAGAGTCTAGAAATTCTGATTATTTTTTTTTATTTTAATTTTTATTAGTGGGACACCATGAGGTGTAGGATAACACTCTTTTGTCCTTCCTCAGGTAGCTTAGGTTTGTCAGGTCACACCCATCTAAGGACACTGAACTTGTATTGTAAGCAATGTCCTTTCTGTGTGGACACAGGAAGACAGCTAATATTATGCTTTGTAACTTGGGAGTTGATTGACTCCGAATAATATTTACTCCTGGGCATCTGATTTCTTGACTCAGTTGCCCTTAGTTCCTAGCACCCCAAAAGCAGGGTCCCGACGAGGGACTGAATGGACCCAGGGCAAGCAGTGAGCTACTCTGGCATCGAAATGGGCCAGGCCAACAAGCCATGATACTCAACTATAAGTTGAGGGCATGATCATGGACAAATGCTGTCATGATCCAAAAGTAAGTAATGACGAGACTAGGACCCTGCTGGAGCTAAGAAGATTAACCTAGCCCAAGGACTGCGGAATGTATAGTGAGATGTTCTCAGGAAGAACCAAACTAAATTTATATCTCTTACTGTGCTCATACAGAATGACATTGCTAGAAATATTAGAAGTAGATTTATTACAACTATTTAAGTAGATTACTGAGGGAAGAACACACCCCTGTTGGGATCCCACCCTTGGGTGGATCTCCTAGTAATCTGAAGTAATCTCTGCAGATGAGATTTTATCCTTGAGTTAATCTCCTGGAGGAGTGGTCTTACCTCTCTTTGTTGATTCATCAGTATTCAACCCACCTTTATGTCACCGCCTTATGTGACTGCTATATAAACTAAGACGTAAGCTCGAGAGGGGAGTCAGAAGCGAGAGGGCTTGGGCTCCAGAGATCCAGAGTCAGTGCCAGAAGGAGAGAGGTTCCAAGATTGGGGCCCAGGAGAGAAGGAGGCAGAGAAAGACAGGAGTGAAGAGGATTGGAATAAACTACTATTGATATAGACCGGCCTGGCCCTCGTTTCTTCTTCCGTCTGCCCTTGGCCAACAGTCGTTCTGATCCAGGCCACACACAGCAGCTCAAGAGTACCGAACGCAGGCGGTGAGACCGTGCCATCCAGTGAGCCCGTGAACACACAACCTTCGGCGAGATAAGATTTTACAATGAGGTACAGTTGTAGACTTATAAATTTTTGTGCTTGGGTTTCAGTTATACAATGCTCAAATAACCATCCCTCCACCAGTGCCCATTTCCCACCACCACAGATCCCAGTATCCCTCTCACCCACCATCCCTCCCATCCCACCCTGCCTCTGTGTCAGGGTATTCCCTTTTGTTCTCTCTCTCCTATTGAGTGTTGTGGTTTGCAAAGGAGGCAATGGGTGGCAATCATCTTTGGTCTATAGTGTACTTTCAGCATGCTTCTCCCGTCCTAGGAGAATCCTCCCAACATCCTTTATTTGGTGTTCCCTTCTCTATCTGAGCTCCCTTTTCCCCTAGCATGTGTGGCTGGCCTCCAAGCCATGGAGTAAAATTCCTGGTACTATTTTTGTCTCTCATTTTGAAATTCTACAATGAGTTTAAAATTTTAAAAAAGTGATATTATGTAAAGGAAGCTTGACAGTTCAAATAATATAATTCAACTGTATAAACTAAAGATAATTACTGATAATAAGTAAATAGCTTCTCACCCCAAAGAATTTATACTTGGATGAAAACAATACAATAATTCAGTGGCATGAAAACTGACACAACAGAAACAGAGATGATTTTCTTGTGTACTTGTATTTGTGTGTATGTGTGTTTGGGGGTAGTTATTTTTGGAAAGCTTTCTGTGAATATGACATGCTATAGAACTTGAAGAATGGATTTGACATAAGACAGAGAAGCATTTTCTGTCAGAGAGAATTAGCATAAAGAAAAAAACTATAAAGGAAACATTTAGTATTTGTAACTAATAAGTGGCCTAGTTTGTCAAATCATAGAATTTATTATTCTTGGAGATTACACAGATGACATCTTGTTCTGACAAAACAAAATAGCATAGACTGGTGATATAAACAACAGAATAGTATTCTTTCACAGTTTAAAGGCTAAAAATCTCATATCAAAGTACTGGCTGATTTGATTTTTTATGAGAGCTTTTCTTCTGCAAGAAGAGTCATTGTTTTTTCTATTTAGAAGGAGGGCAAAAGAAGAGAGGGAAGGAAGGGGCAGACAGATGAGTGGATAAATGAGAGGAGAGAAGATGTAAGAGAAGAGGAGGTAAGGAGACTAAAGAGAAGAGCAGAGGAGATGGAAAGAATGTAAGAAAAAATGAGAAGATGGGAAAGTTAGAAAAAGGAAAGAGGAGAAAAGATAGGAAGGGGAGGAGAGGGAATGAATGAAGAGAGTCGAGAGTAGTAGAGAAGAGGGTAGTAGAGAGGGGAAGAGAGAGAGTTTCTGTCTTCAAAAGAGGGGGAGAGAGAGAGAGAGAGGGAGAGAGAGAGAGAGTGGATGATGGGGGGAGTCACTGTCTGTCTTAACCAATTCTGTCCTTAGTGACCTCACTTGAGCTGAATTTCCTCCGTAAAGACTTTGTCTTCAGGTATAGGCGCATTAAGAATTTTAGGGGCCAATCAAGGAAATTGAAACTGTAATCAAAAGTCTTCCCAAAAACAAAAACCCAGGTCCAGATGAATTCACTAGTGAATTTTTCCAAACATTTAAAGAGGACCCGTTGCCATTTCTTCTCAAGTTTTTCCAGGAAATTGAAGAAACAGAAGCTCTCCCAAGAAGTTGTAGGTTTAAATGCTATGTTTTTGTTTTTAATTTTATCAAAACTACTAAACACTTATACTTGAAAGTGTTGTTAAAATTTAGCTGAGTATCATACCTCAACTAATAAAATAATAAATTTATTCTTATTTAAAAAAAGAATTTTAGGGACCAGAGAGGTAATAGAGGGATTAGAACACTTGCCTAAGACATAGCTTGTTGGATCCCCAGAACTGCATCTAGTTCCCAGAGGACTGCCACAATTGTGAGCACAAGACCAGAAATAAGATGTGAGCATTTCCAGGGGTGGTCAAATGTGACTCCCCACCAAGAAAGGAAAAAATTAAGGGAATATAATGTGGACAATATTTATTTTTAGATAGTTGAATAAATCACTTTATGAGAGAAAAAGAACAGAGTTTCTAACGGTATATAAGGGAAAGCTTATAGGACTGAATAGAACACTCATATTGGATTATGGTCACAATAACCAGAAGGGTTTTGCATAGTTTAAATACCAACATCTAGAGAAAAATCTCAGTAACTAATACTACTCATTTCGTCTTTAACATTACCTCCAAACCACATACCATTGTATTTTTAGATTTTGTTTTTCTAGAGAGACAAAGTAATGACATTTTTATTCCTCACTTGAAAATTGTACTAACTCAGGTTCAAAATTTCTAATATTCTTTTTACAAGAAATAGTACATTATATATAGTATGTAGTAACTTAACTTTTACACATAACAGATCACGTGACAACTATCAAAGTAACCATGTTCAACAAAATTCCTTTCAACCCAGTATTTGATGACAGAGCACAGGGTCAATTAGATTTTAAACAGGAAATATTTGTTCGTTTTAGCTATAGTGTTTGTTTATCTATATAATATATGTAATTAACAGAGATGAAAAGATCCACTAAGATTGTATCATAATCATTGGCAAAATAGACAGCCTAATATTTTCAGCGATGAGACTCTGAAGTTTTGGTATCAGGAGTCCTATGTTCTAGTGTAGTCATTGTTATTACCTGGCTGTAAATTCTTTGAGAAGTAGTTACCTCCTGAAACTTCAGCTTTCTTATCTAAGAAAAATAAGAACTACATCCTAATGGGCTTGAGAAAGTCAATCAATAATCCAGCAGTTATCTTCAAGCTTGTGAAAACTATTCTAGAGTTAATCATTTTGAGCAGAATGGGAAAGTTAAGCCTGAGTTATTTAGGCTAGTTAAATAAGGTAGCTGCAATAGTGAGAAGCATTGCGAAGTTGAATTAGTTCTTGGAGATGAAGAGAAATCTGTTTGGAGAAAACTTTTCCTTATTGGTTAGGGACAGTATATCTGCAATCCTGCCTTAATGCTGAAAGTTGACTATAGACCGAACATGATTGCCACTCAATGCAAACCACAGCACCCAAAAGGAGAGAGAGAACAAAAGGGAATGCCCTGCCACAGAGGCAGGGTGGGATGGGTGTGGGGGGGTGGGTGGGAGGGATACTGGGATCAGTGGTGTTGGAGAATGGGCACTGGTGGAGGGATGGGTTCTGGAACATTGTATAATTGAAACCCAAGCACAAAAATTTGTAAGTCTACAACTGTACCTCATGGTGTTTCAATAATAAAAATTAAAAAATAAAATAAATAAATAGAAATAAAGTCAGGGTCTTGGACGCCAGAGACCCAGAGCTCCACCTTCACTTTTGGGCTAGGTTCTTCTATTTACCTTTGGGGTGATGTGACAGTAAGGGAAATTCTGATGTTCCTGGTAATGATGGTTTACTTATATAAAATAAACAAACAATAGAAGATTACACTTCAAATGCAAAATGAGTCTCATGTGTTTCCCTTCTTGGAAATTCAAGTTTTATTTTAAAATATTGGAAAGAAATTTATTTGGTGACCATAGTAAATAGTGAAGCACAAGGTTGTGTTTATTTAAGGTGACTGAGTGAGGCAAGATGATATGAAAAAGAGGGCAGCGTAGGGAGAGAGAGGAGGAAGGCAAGGAGACTTGGAGAAGGATTTAGACAGGCGGGATTATGAATTGAGGAGTTAAGAGGATGGAGAAGAGAGACAGAGAAAGCAGGAGGAGGATGCAGGGTGGATATTTTTGATTTAGTAAAGAGCATTCCTTACAAAACTGTGGACATTAACATTTTATATCCTTCATCTCTGCTGTTGACAGCTGGTCAGTTAACTGCTCTATGCTTATATCCCACTCTGAAACACCTTCATTTTGGTTCAGTACTCTCAGAGGACCACCAGAGTGAATACAGAAAATCATTTTCCACACCAGAGCTTCTTCCAAACTTTTCCCACTGTTGATGCCTTAACATTCAAGAAGTATAATATGGGTAAGCACTGCCACAAACACATCACACATATTACGCCATTTGATTTTAAGTTTATTTTCAGCTGTTTTACGTTCAGAAAGATTTTACTCTTACCAAGTTTTTTTGACCCCCAAAATTCAGTTTTGTGATCCCATAACAGGTTCATGAATCACTGTTTAAGAATCTAGTTCAGAAGTAGTAGAAACCTAGCAGTTTCTTCTGGATGAAATCAAACCAAGTATTCTTAAACGAGAAACTCTCCACTTAAGCTCTCTGAAGAGACTAAGTAAAGTAAAAGTAAGTAAAGGCCCTCCCGTTGATCATCGATTTGCTCGAGAGGGGGCCAGTAACGTCTCCATTGGAGACTTTGTTGTTACTGTGTTTGGCATATCAAATACCTCACGGGGAGCTTGCCAGGCTCTGCTGTGTGGGCGAGATACTCTCGGTAGCTTGCCGGGCTCTCCGAGAGGGGCGGAAGAATCGAACTCGGGTCAGCCATGTTGGCTGCATGCAAGGCAAACGCCCTACTGCTGTGCTATCGCTCCAGCCAAAAGAGAAGAGACTAACATGAAAAAAAGGTTAGAATTTCACTTGTCTTCACTGTATCACTGTTATCATTGATTTACTTGAGCAGATGTCAGTAACGTCTCCATTTGTCCCAGCGCTGAGATTTTAGCAGCCTCTCCTTACTCATCTTTCCCAAAGGTATTGGAGGCTCTTTCAGTGTCAGGAGGATGAGACCCGTTATTGTTACTGTTTTTGGCATATTGAATACACCACGGGTAGCTTACCAGACTCTGCCATGTGGATGGGGTACTCCTGGTAGCTTGCCATATACACACACACACACACACACACACACACACACACACATACATATTCATTAGTTTTACACTCACAAATTATTTTATTTTAATGAAACACCTTGTGAATTATAGTCATTTATTTCTAACTTAAAAACAAAAAATATCTAAATAATATGTGTCACTACATATCCTATTTTTGCAAATGGGAAGAAAACTATCTCTCTATCATCTATCCTGTTTTGATATTTTCAGAGGAATTCATTTTTTGCTTTTCCCCCAAGTCTTTATAATAATCGAAGTCAGTTTTCTTAACTAGTTGGGCTTAAAAAAGGGTTCAAAAACCAGTCGGGATGGGAGATGTGTGTAGAAAGTAGATAAAGGACCAAACATGATCACCACTCAGGGTCTGTATTGCAAACCATAATGCCCCAAAGTAGAGAGAGATTGTGGGGAATCATGTATGCCATGGAGGCAGGGGGGTGAGAAAGGGGGGGTATACCGGGGATATTGGTGGTGGGGAATGTGCACTGGTGGAGGGATGGGTGTTTGATCATTGTGTGATTGTAACCCAAACATGAAAGCTTGTAACTATCTCATGGTGAGTCAATAAAATAAAAATAAATAAATAAATTTTAAAGAAAAGAGAAAGGGTTCAAAAAATGCTAAATGCACATCCTTATGAAGTTTGGTGGTTTCAAATTGTTTTTTGATAGCATTATGTTTGTTATTTATTAATTGTGATTCTCCTCTCCAGAGAATATCTGTGTATTTTCGCTGAGTAAACATGTTGTGCAAATAATTTCATGGATGCTACTGGATCTCTTTACTATAATTCTTGCATAAATATTGGTACAAAATTCTTTACTAGATTTAACTTCGTTAGACTTTTCATTATGTTCAGCACTCCATACAGTTCAGTCTGTAAAAATTGCAGTACTAACTTTTATGCATTGTCAGGTCTCTCTGAGGCACAGGGAAAAAATCCTTTTCTCTGTTTTTATTTCCCAGAAGACATTATGCATTGGTAACTAGAGATCACTAGATTTTAAAAATTGAATATGTAAAACATCCTAAAGGACACATAAGACTTAGTCATGAGCTTATTTGTTAAATTATCAAGTTTATTGTACATATTTGTTAAATTATCAAGTTAATTGTACATTCTAGCCAAGGGCTATCTAAGAAATTATGCAATTGGCATATGTTACAAATAAAAATTTAATCCTAAGGGTAAATAGAAAAAGATATCTAAATTAACCTTGGAATTGAAGTGATATTTAAATTAAAACATGTGCTTTTGTATTCTGTTGTGGAAAGCTAGTCTTTGTCTATGGGCCACTGATTTCAATTTTCACTTCTGGCTCTAGGGTCTGCTTCCTTATTATCTTGCAGTCTTGCCTCTTAGACAGACAAACAACAGCCATCTGAGATTAGCCATCGGTGTTTAAGATAGAGTGACTGGACAATAGTGAGAACTGCCAGTGAGATAATAACTGTGTTTCAGGGGTGTTGGTAGCAGTTCAGCTATTGATAATAACTGAACTCATCTGATATGCTTTTGAGGTTTTGGTCAGTTTTTCAGACTCACCTCCAGGAAAACTCTAATTTTATGGAATTCACCGTACTTAACTGTAGATTTTTTAAACAAATTCTTTAAGGTTTTATAATTTCAGTAACCGTATGCTTTTAAGTTTTAGAGTGGTGATTTTATGAGATGGGAGTGGTGTTTTAGTTAAATTGATTCATTTTAGAATTGAGGGAGTAATTCAACAAATATTTTAACCAAGTTTACTAGGACAATTTTTCTTTGTTTTTAAAAAGTATTATCTAGTCTGAGATATTGAATTTGAAGCTATGTATTGCTCTATCTATTGTTCTTTATATAACTATTTAAATAAATTCAGGAAATTACATCTTTGAAACTCATTTAATAAGACCAGATTTCATTAACTCTTAGATCTCATATTTTAGCTTGATAAGGAACATGACTTATCTGCCTTGATGTTATATTTTCCTTAGAATTCTGTAAAAAAGATTGGTTATTTTCCATCTTTTTCTTAAACACAGAGATACTGCATAGCTTATAAACTAGGAACTAGAAGTGTGGGGATGCAACACATCTAAAAGAATAAAAAATTTTTTCCCAGTAACTTAATTTTTTCTCACTCATGAATAGCATAAAAAGCTGCTTTATAACGAATTCTACTCTATTACAAAAGCAATTTTGCTAAGTCAAGAATAATGCAAGAGTAAAAGTATTTTTTTCTGTGGTATGTCAGAAGAAAGAAATTGGTATCCATGCCCCTGTTTTTTAAAGTGAATTTTGCAGTAAAAATCTCAAACTTTCTTAGACGAAGAAAGACTAGGAATGATAAAATGATATAAAGCATACTTTGTGAGTTAGAAAGAAATTTTACTTTTTATTGCTCTGTGAGGATCCTGATGTGGTGCCGGGATCCAAGTTAGTGCAGTGCTCATTGCTGTGTGTGGCCTTTCAGACACCGGACCCCATGTTAAAGGGAAAGAGCGGGGCGACACAGTCTTGTCTCCCTTCACAGGCTGTGGTTACAAGGACCAAATAGAGACCGCTTTGAACATTCCCTTCCCTGACCTGTGTGTGGGCCCAACCTCTCCGCCACAACTTCCAGAAAAGCAGCCCATGACTTGGGCAGCTGAACCTGTAGTTAAGACCACACAGTGCTTGGAATGTCCTTGGATAGATGGAGTTCTAACTCCCAGAGAATCGGTCTTACATCCACTCCCCTACTTATTTCTTGTTCAAGTCTCCCTACTGAACCTATAATTTGGAAGACAGAGACCAAGTTAAAGATTTAACTCAGTCCACAAAAACAAGGGGGGAATGTTAGGGCCCACCTCGCTGGAATGACTGCTAACCTCAGCACTTGGGGGACCGGTAGGAGGAGTGAAGGAAATAACTGGAAATAACTGACTTAGGAAAACGCAGCCAATTCTGAGCTGCTCCAGATGGATATGTTAGGGTCTATGATCTAAGGAATTGAGTGCAACAAAAATGCAAAATTTCAGCAGAGCTTGACTTCAGGCCAAGCAGAGTTCAGATACGGATTGATCAGAGTCATCTCCTCAGAGAACAAGTGCGTCCCTGCATCTCCAAGCCCCTTTTCTATCCCGAATCCCAACTGTCAGCAGACCTATTCCCTGATTGGTGGATCTCGAGGGGTTAGAAACTTTTCATTCCCTTTCCTTACGTTATATTACCATACTAATTTTGGGCAAATTGATGGGCTTTCTGGTTTAAGCCCAGAGACCTCCCAACAGAGCCTGGCGGTATAGACATAGACTCTCCCTATCTTCAGGCGTGTTGGGATTACCTTGCGGGGGCTCCTTTGGGAAAATGACCTCCGGTTGGTGTGCGTCCAGATCTGGGCAGCCTACTGGGTTGAACTTCCTTGCCTCCCGCAGAATGCGTTTCCTCTCTTCCACGGTGAAGAGAGCAAGGAGCATGTGGGCTGATAGATCAGGAAAACTGTTTCTGAGAGAGAGATCAGGTCATCAGAGGGGAGGAAAGGGGTGGTCCGCGCAGGATTGGAGCTGGTCATCATCCTCCATATCTTGGGGAGGGAGGACTAGGTTTACTACATTTTTTCCCCTCTACCGGTTGTGGAACAGGACATGGCTTAGTGGACCTGCCTTAAGGGAAGAAAAACTCATTGGTTAGTTGGAGGTAGGTGTGGTTTTAGCCACAATGGAGGCTTCTCCACCACAAATCTCTAAGCCAGGACATATGAAATTTGGTTCGGATGGACATTAAACAAACTTTTTTCTTGAATTTGGGCAAGGGTAAACATTCCTTCTGGAGGCCACCCCTATTGAAACGTGGGCCACTCTAATTGACAGTAGGTGATATACATTACCTGTTTGGAATGCCATCACCCTTATACCAAAAGTAGACAGAGACACTACCAAAAAAAAGAAGAAGAAAAAGAAAGAAAATTACAGGTCTGGAGCAATAGCACAGAGGGTAGGGTGTTTGCCTTGCCCGTGACTGACAAGACTGACCTGAGTTCGATTCCTCCGCCCCTCTTGAAGAGCCCAGCAAGCTACTGAGAGTATCTCGCCCGCATGGCAAAGCCTGGCAAGCTACACGTAACGTATTCAATATGCCAAACACAGTAACAAGTCTCACAATGTTACTGGGTCCGCTCGAGCAAATTGATGAACAATGGGAGGACAGTGACAGTGACAGTAAAAGTTACAGACTGATATTCATAATAAACACAGATGCAAAGATCTTCAACAAAATATTAGCAATTAAAATCCAACGACTCATCAAAAATATCATACATCATGACCAAGTGGGATTCATCCCTGGGATGCAAGGATGGTTTAACATTTGCAAGACAATCAACATAATTCATTATATCAATAAAATAAAAGATAAAAAACCATATGATCAAATCAGTAGATGCAGGGGAAGCATTTAACAAGACACAGAGCCTGTGTATGATGAAAACTCTCAGTAAAATGAGAATTGAAGGAATTTTCCTCAATGTAGTCAAGTTTGTCTCTTTTTTTTGAGATTTGCCTTTACTTGCATGTGTGCCTTTGTGTGTGTATGTTACCATAAATGACTTTGAAACTTTTTGTCTTATTGAACTTCCAGTTTATATCAATTAATTAATTTGATCTCATTTTTATCTCCCTAACAGTGGGTCAGCCAAATGCCCCCCGTACATATTGGTAGAAACTTCTATACCCTGCCTCACTGCTGTGTGTAAAAAAAAAAGCCAGCAGAAGTTACAGGAGACATCAGTAACCAGAGAGCACTCTGAATTTTATTTTATTTTTTTAAATTTTTAATAGTGAGACATCATGAGGTACAGTTGCAGACATTTTTGTGCTTGGGTTTCAATTATACAATGATCAAATACCCATCCCTCCACCAGTGCCCATTTCCCACCACCACAGATCACAGTATCCCTCCCACCCCCCATCCCCCCCATTCCACCCTGCCTCTGTGGCAGGGCATTCCCGTTTGTTCTCTCTCTCTTATTGGGTGTTGTGGTTTGCAAACGAGGCAATGGGTGACAATCATGTTTAGTCTATAGTCTACTTTCAGCATGCTTCTCCCATCCTGGGAGGATCCTCCCAACACCTTAGCACTCTGAATTTTAAATGTGCTGTACTTTACAAATGCGAGTACCACCCTTTAAGTTTAAGACTACCTGATGAGATTATCTATAGGAAGTGTATGTGGTAAAATTCCACATTAATTTGGCAATTCTGAAATAGGAATGTATATATGTTGGATTGAAATAAACTGGGAATCTTTTGAATATTACCTTTGTTGTTGCAAATACTGTGAATGTTTTAATCTATTTACATTTATTTTAAAATATGATACTTCTAATGTCATAAAGATCATATGTATCTTTAATGTATATTTAACTGCTTCTTACTTTTTCTTTATCACACCTAATAATCCAAAACTTTCCTATATTTTGTTCTGAAAAATGTTTTAAAGTAAGCTTTTAAAGTTTTAGGTAAGAGACTATGATTTGACCTTACTGTATATCTAAGATATATAGTTTAATTGAATGAGAATTTTTTATTGGGTACCTGTCCTGTTCATTACGTAGTGAATATCTAGAAACTACTGCTTATGGATTTTAAATACAGTACTATTGAACTATATGAGGTCAACGTGCAAAATTGAACTGCTATTTTGGGGTCTTCTTTTTATTTTTGTTACATTCATTGATTCCACATGTCTTTCTTTAGATGACGTTTTTCTGATTGGCTAGTAATTACTGTTACTCTTGTTGTGATATGGCAGTGCTCAGTCAGCAGCTATTATCTTTATAATCAGATGAACAAGGTATAATGCTTGGCTTTGCTTGAAAAGACATTTTGTGAAATTGTGCTTAGAACCCTGTAGTAGAAATAATGAGTGATTTCTTGGAATTATCATTTAATTTTTTTGAGAGAAACAGAAAAGTGTTTCACTGCAGAGCTGAATTTGTGACATGCTTCTCCACTGAAATCTAAGGATACTATTAGAAATGTCACCATAAAAATGATTCAATAGAAATGGGAATTTGGCAAAGACAAAATCATAATAATACTTCCAGATTAATTCTTGATGCACATCATATTAGCACTTATGTACATTATCATATTGAATTATCACAGAGCTATATTATTACCCTCATTATACTATGGAAAAATCAAGGGAATAACTAGGTATCAGTATTTGAATCATTCTGGTTAATTTAGGACTTATCGCCTTTATCAGCACATTGCTGAAAATTGTTATTCAATTATTAATGTCCCTTCCAAACATAGTACAGTAAAAATAATCCAACAAGCAACAGTCGTCATGTGTGCATTTTCAGTTATAAAATATTTGTTTTTATTTTAATTTTACTTAAATTTTACTTGCATTAGTTTTTAGAAAACCAGAATATGAACTTGGAATTTTCTCAACATGTATGTTGACTATGACATTAAGTACTTAAGATGTTTATGGAGCAGTGTTAAATTTGTGAGAGATCATTTTATTAGTGTATTCAGTTAGGCAATTCTTTTTTCTTGCTTTGGGTATATTCATTATTTGATCTTTTGCTTTGAAAAGATGCACAATATAATTCTTATGTAATCTGATATTGTCCCCACTTTATTTCAAAATCAAAGAATGAAAAGAAATGTGAAACCTTTCTTTTTATAAGAAAAGCAAACAAAATAAAAGAATCACGCAAGGCAATTTTTTTTAAATTTAAAATTGGTAAGAAATTTTGTTTGTAAAACTATAGAAGTGAACATGAAATTTACATATAAGAATTAAATTTTTGTTTTGCTAATATAATGTCACTTGAGGATTCACTGAGCTCCACAAAGTAAATGTATCCCACACAAATAAAAATAATAGTAATGGCAAAATAGTTCAGGCTCCATAGGTAGAATATTAGAATATCACTTGACATCCCGTTACTCATTGTTTTGCTCTAGCGGGCACTAGTAACGTCTCCATTAGTCCCTGTTGTTTGCTAAAGTAGCCCAATGGCGTCTGCTCGTTCTAGGAACACGAACAGCCTCAAACTGACCGTTCAGGGTCTTGACGAAGAAGTCTGACCATCTCATAGATGGGCAGCCACGCGATCTTTTGACATCCTGTGGAATGCAGTTGGTAACAGCTCTAGTCCAGCGGTCGTCTCCAAATCTCATAACATGTCCAGCCCATCTGATTTCCTTGGCAAAAGAGACAGCGTCCCTGATTCTTGATCGTCGATGAAGGTTGGAACTCCAGATTCTTTCTCTCATTTGAGTGAAACGTGATATTCCAAGCATAGCTCTTTCAATTCCTCTTTGGGAGACCCAAATAGTGTTCTCATCCTGTTTGCGTAGGGCCCAGATCTCTGAGGTGTATGTTAATGCAGGAAGAACAGTGGAATCAAAGATATGTGCCCGGAGCCGGAGATTCTTCATCCTCTTATTATTCCTTCAACGCTCTTGAAGGCGTTCCAAGGTGCTCTCTTCCTTCTGCACAACTCCGGTGCCAGGTCATTCGTCATGTTGACTTCTCAACCTAGGTACACATAACTGTTGCATTCGGAGATATTCATACAGTTGAGAGCGAATGGAATGTCAGGAATGAGACTGTTTCTCATAATCATTGTCTTTGTGAGATTCAGCTGTAGTCTGACCTTTCCACACTCACGGTCGAAGTCGGTTAGCATTTGTGCCACTTGGCTAATGTTTGTTGTTATTAGAACAATGTCATCAGCAAAGCGGAGGTGGTGTAGTTGCCGACCGTCTATCTTCACTCCCATTCCTTCCCATTCCAGTTGTCGTATGACATTCTCGAGGGTGGCACTGAAGAGTTTTGGTGAATATGATTTACACATAATACAATTTATCCATTAAAAGTGTAAAATTTGGTTGTCTTCAGTATATTCAACTTGTATAACCATTACCACAAAGTAACTTCAAAACATTTTAATCATTCAAGAAAGAAACCTTGTACACATTAGCAGTTAGTAATCATCCCCAATCCCCACCATTTAGCCCTAGATAAACTCCAGCTCGGTTTCTATAAATTTGTCTCTTATGAACATTTAATACAATTGAAATTATAAAATATGTGATATTTTATTACTGATCTGTTTTGTTTGTTTCAACATTCATCATATATTATTGCATTCATTTTTATAGCTAAGTAATATTTTATGACATGAGCACATGAGCAGAATAATTTTATTTCTTCATTATTCACTTGATAGAAATTTGTGTCATGTATTTCTTTATATTTTTTGTGAATTTATTTTATTTTGTTTGCATAATCTATACTTTTACAATAATGGCAATGATAGGGTTTCATGAATATCACATTCCAGCATCACACCCCCCAGCAGACTCTCTGTTTTCCTCTATTGTTGTCTCAGACTTCTTCTCAAACACTAACCCCTCTTCAATACTCTAATCCCCTGACATCTCACTACTGTAGTAAAGCTCTGTTCTATAGGGCAACTATTAGATTCTGTTGCTTTGAGTCATTTGTTGTTCCTTTTCTTTGCTTCTTTACATTCCATGTATGAGAGACTGTCTCTTTCCTTCAGCATGCCTTCTTTCACTTGAGAGCCATTATTTCCATTCACTTGATCACTTGATACCCCATTACTCATTGATTTACTTGAGCGGGTGCCAGTAATGTCTCCATTCATCCCTGTTGCGTGCTAGCATAGCCCAATGGCATCTGCTCGTTCTAGGAATATGCAGAGCCTCAAACTGGTCATTCAGGGTCTTGACGAAGAAGTCTGACCATCTTGTAGGTGGGCGTCCACGCGATCTTTTGACGTTCTGTGGAATCCAGTCACTAATGGCTCTAGTCCAGCGGTCGTCTTTAAACCCCATTACGTGACCAGCCCATCTGATTTTTGATGCCTTGGCAAATGAGACAGCGTCCCTTATTCTTGAGTGTTGATGGAGATCGGAACTCCGGATTCTGTCTCTCATTTGAGTGAAGCATGATACTCCAAGCATAGCTCTTTTGATTCCTCTTTGAGAGACCCAAATAGCGTTCTCATCCTGTTTTTGTAGGGCCCAGGTCTCTGAGGCATATGTTAATGCAGGAAGAACGGTGGAATTGAAGAGATGTGCTCATAGCTGGAGGTTCTTTGTCCTCTTAGTTATGTCTTCAACGCTCTTGAAGGCATTCCAAGCCGCTCTCTTCCTTCTGCGCAACTCAGGTGCCAGGTCATTCATCATGTTGATTTCTCGACCTAGGTATATATAACTGTTGCTTTCGGAGATGGTGGTTGAGAGTGAATGGAACATCAGGAACAAGACTGTTTCTCATTTCCATTCACATAGTGGTAAATTACAGTTTTGTGTTCTCTTATAGTCAAGTAGTATTTCATTGTGGATGTATGCCATAATTCCTTTACCCAGTCATCTGTTCTTAGACAGTTGGGTTGTTTTCAGATTTTAACTGTTGTGAATTATGCTGCAATGAACATATATTTCTCTCATATTAAAAATATTAGAGAGTAGGAATTATAAAATAGATGAAATTTTGTCATTTATGGTAACCTGGGTTGACCTTAACAGGATTATGCTAATTGAAATAAGTCAGATGGAAAAAGAAAAACACCACATGATTTCACTCATATATTCCATATAAAGAAACAAAATAAATGAGTTAATATAACAATAAAAACATTGCAAACACAGGTACAGAAAACAGGTTGGAAGTTACCTGGAAGAGAGTTATGGGATAAGTTATTTTTGAAAGGGTAGAGTTACTGGGTAGAAAGTAAATTTTTGTTAGCAGTTATTATGTAGTAAATGCAAATATTAGATTTATAATCCTGTACATCCAAAACTTACATAATATCATTAACCAACGTTGCCTCAAACATATAATTATATTTTTTAAGATTGTGTGCATGCTCATTTCTAATTAGAGGGTAATTATTTACATGTCTGCCTCATTTCTTATATTAAGCAAAAATCACATTCTATGAAGATCTCTAACTATAGGAAGAATAGTCCTTACATTATTCAGGCAGTAGAGAACCATGAGACTTTTTCTCACTAAAATGCCTCAGCAAGTTAATTTTGCGTTTCTGTAGTTTGCCTGACATTTGGTAGTATAAATTCATTGGCTGGAACAAAATTAAAACCACATTAACAAAAACATAAGAGTAAATATCTCTTTTAATTGTAATGTAACAAATTAAGTCTGAAAATAATCAATGTAATATTACAATAAGAGTAGAAATTAGCTTTATGTTTTCCTCGTTGTCTTTGTTGGATTATAACCAGATAACCCAAGAGGAAACATAAATTTAAATTTATAGTGAATTTTGTTGTTATCTGATACTTTAAGTGGGTGTTTAACAAGTGGCACTAGAAGAAAGAACACTAAACTACAATTACTGATTGCAAATCACAAGCTGCTAGAAATAACGCTTACTAATTGTGTACCAAAGCACTTGAGTAAAAAAGCATGGATTGCTGATAAAAGCTTTGCTCATCCTGTTACTTGCTTCTGTAAACCGTGATGTGCATCAAATTCTGTGTGTGCTTATTATAGGCATCCTAGACATACATAGAGGGGTTAAGAAGTAGGCATAAAAATTTTCTTGTGTGATGGCATTTGTCTCTCATTACTAGGGACACAACAGTACCCTTGATTCAATCCTTGATTGACTTGCAAGATGAACAGTTCTAACCCAAGGGAATCTGAGTAATCCCCGGATTTCTCTAGACTTGAAGATTTTCTAGAGTGTCAGGAGTTAATTTGCATCCTATGAGATCCTCTGGATCCTTAGAGAAAATATCTTGATTGAAGTCTTTGTACAAGGACCCATCATTAAATGTTACCTTATATGTCGTATTTTTCAGGAGCCCCACTAGTGACATTGGAAAAATGGACAAACTCCTTCCTTAGACAAGTTCTTTGGCCAGCATAGTCTTGTATTATTATTGTTGTTGTTATTATTTACATTTAAACCACATCTGACAGTGCTCAAGGCTTATCCATGCTCTGTGTTCAGGGACCACTCCTGGTGTGGTACTCAGGACCAAATATGGTACCCAGGATTGACCCCAGATCTGCTGCATACAAGGCAAGTCTCCTACCCATTATACTATCTCTCTCACCTCTACATTGTCTTTCTCTTTTTAAAAAAACTATTGTTTAGGTAATGTGATTTTAATGTCATCAACTTTCATAGTTTCCTCCCCCCCCCCGAATCCAACTTTCATAGTTTTGATGAACAAAGGTACTGTACTTACGACACCACAGAAGCCCCCAGACCCTCCACCACTGTCCTGTGTATGTTACTTCTAGTCTGTCTTGTTCTTCCTCCCCTCTCTTCACCATTTTGCTTGGTAATTTCAGCAACCCAAAGTCAAGGGTTTGTCGTTGTCTGATACTATCTGTTAACTTGTTTTATTTATCCATGTACCACAGCTGAGTGTGAGATCAGCTGGTATTTATCCTTCTACCTCTGGCTAATTTCACTTAACATGTTGCCCTTTAATTCCATCCAAGTTGCAATAAAATGCATGATTTCATCTTTTCATACAGATTCATAGTATTCTAATTGTTTGTATGTAGCACAACTTCTTTGTCCATTCATCAGTTGTCAGACATTTAGGTTGTTTCTACATTCTGGCTATTGGACTT
The DNA here is from genome assembly GCF_029834395.1 of Sorex fumeus. Taxonomy (NCBI): domain Eukaryota; kingdom Metazoa; phylum Chordata; class Mammalia; order Eulipotyphla; family Soricidae; genus Sorex; species Sorex fumeus. The sequence goes on along the minus strand of NW_026606065.1, from coordinate 11,910,927 downwards.
AGCGCTGCAATAAACAGATGTGCCTATATTCTTTCAAATTATACTTTCATTAAGAATAGCATGCTTGGGGCTGGAGAGATAGCACAGTGGGTAGGGCATTTGCCTTGCATGCGGCCGACCCGGCTTCGATTCCCAGCGTCCGATATGGTCCCCTGAGTACCGCCAGGAGTAATTCCTGAGTGCAGAGCCAGGAGTAACCCCTGTGCATCACCAGGTGTGACCCAAAAAGCAAAAAAAAAAAAAATCATGCTTGCTTAATCTTTGTTAGTTTGCATTCATTAAATTTCCTTGATTAAAATTCTCCTCCTGACCCCCGAAGGTATTTGCATTTGAAGCCCCCTGTAATGTCTTTTAAACTTCTATCTTCATTTTTCTGGTTCTCTAATCATAGATGTTTTATATAATGCAGAACTTGAGTATTTGTCTTTTTCCCCACATACCCGCTTTTCTTACCTCCACCTTATTTTCATTCCCTTCCTACAGGGCTCAGCCATCCTGTGCCTCTGCCCGTACTGATCTGTTACTCACCTTACCACTTCAGTGGCCATGCCTAACTCCCAAAGCACTACTCATAGTTTGTGCTTTGCTGATCTCTGGGCCACATCTACATGCCTACATCCTTACTCCCTGAAGTGCATATCACCCTCTGCGAACCAGTGTCCCTTCGGCCTTATGAGATGTGTGATCTCACAGTCAATCGTGGCATGTTGTCTACCTTGTTCTAAATGCTGTGGGTAGAAAATATGCTTTTTGATTCCTCCTATGTTTGATCTGATTTGCTTTTTAATTCCACAATAAAGACAACGCTAGTATCTTTATCACCATTTTGTAAGTGGAAATTTAAGAATAATTCATTTAAGGTCACACAGATGGTAAAGTATAAAACTAGTTTCTAAATTTGGCTGTGTGCTTGAACCCCAAAGTCAAGTCTTTGACTGAACCCACCGTCTTCAGATTCCCATGGTCAGAGTAGAGATAAATTCAAGCATGTGTTTCCACCAATCCTGGCCTCTGGCCACCAGTCCTGGCCTCTGGCCACAGAGGTACCATGAGCAAGTCCTTGTGGGTATATATACCTTTTGCTTAACTAGCTAATCTTTTTTTCCTCTCATGTAGTTATATCATATTAACTCTCAGGAAAAAAAAGAACCTGAATGAAATTAATCTTTTATTTTTAGGATTTATAGTCTTTTTTAAAATTTTTGTTGCTCAAGACAAAATAAAATAAAAATTGTTATAATAGGTATTCTGGCATTAATAGTTAAGATTTCCCTTTTTCCTCAGTTAATCTTTACTGTACACAAGGTTTAGCTGTCTCCTGTCTTTCTCCAAATCTGTCATTTGTGTAATTGCTTACTAACTTATTTAATTATGGTAAGCAGAGGATGTCAAAACATGCAGATTTGCATTACCTGGAGTTTAATTTTATATTTCTTAACAACTAGTTTTTCTCTTACACATTCATATAAATTGACCCTACTCAGAAAACCTTACCAGTGAGAGATATTAGTATGTTTATTTGTTATGAAACTGAAAATTAAAGAGTTTACTATGGTGCATGTTTAGTGCAAACACACAGCTTTTCTGATTGTATATTTCATCACCTATTACGTACCTAGTATAATCATCTGGTCTCTGTAACTGTCACTATCACTGTCCTCCCATTGTTCATTTATTTCCTCGAGCTGTCCCAGTAACATCTCCATTGTGACAATTTTAACTGTGTTCGGCACATCAAATACATCATGGGTAGCTTAACAGGCTTTGCAATACGGGTCAGATACTCTCAGTAGCTTGCAGGGCTCTCCGAGAGGGGAGGAGGAATCGAACTTGGGTCGGCCATGTTGGCCACTTGCAAGGCAAATGCCCTACCCGCTGTGCTATCACTACACAGATCTTTCCTGAGGTTTTCTGAGGTTCTCCCAGCACCTCTCTTCTCCATTTTGGAAGGTTATGAGCACCTTTTGCTAATTCAAGATGGCTCAGCACCCCAGAATCTTGGCAGAGATCACATCTCACACTTGATAGCTGGAGGTCAAATTCTTAACCACATCCAACCACCTCCCCCTTTAGGGGGGTCTGGAAAGGCGGTGATAGGTGGGTAGGAGGCATAGGCCTAAACCTGGTCACCTGCATTCAAAGCAGGTATGAGTTTTGCATGCCATGCACTCAACCTGTTGAGCTCTCTCTCTGGTTCAACCATTTGCTCATTCAAGCCTTATTTATATGTTAGAGCCTGTACTGACAGTGTTTTGAATTCTTTTCAAGGTGCTCCCTACCTATTTTCCCTGGAAAATTCACTCTGGTAATAAAAGCTTCCAAAGTTGTATTACTTAATATGTTTTAGGATATATCAATGCCTAGGGTATATTATGCCTCTGCCATGAAGACTCCTGATATCACTTTATTCTTCCTCTGTGTGACATGTTAGTACATTTCCTTTTACTGCAGTTACAGAGTTACGACATTTTTTTTCTATTCTGTTTCTTCATAAATCAGGAGAAATACAATGAACACAAGTAAACACATAGAATACAAAGCTTTAAAGCAATATTTAAAAAGGGGTTTCACTTAAATATCTCTCGTCTTACTCCTCCTCCTCCTCCTCCTCCTCTTCCTCCTCCTCCTCTTTCCTCTTCCTCCTCCTCCTCCTCCTCTTCCTCCTCCTCCTCTTTCCTCTTCCTCTTCCTCCTCCTCCTCTTCCTCCTCCTCCTCTTTCCTCTTCCTCCTCCCCCTCCTCCTCTTCCTCCTCTTCCTCCTTTTCTTCTTCCTCCTCCTCCTCTTCCCCCTCTACTTACTTCTCCTCCTCTTTCTCAGCACTCACTGCTCAGGGTTGGCCAGAGGGGTCAATGCTTTAGCCCAGTGATCCAGTGCTACTTGTGCTGGTGGTGCTGGTGGGTCCCAAAGGGAAATCCTAGTAATGATCAAGAGCTCCAGAGGACAACATCTAGTGGTACTGGGGTGGGGAACATGCATTTCCAGAGTATTGAACTTGGGCTTTTGTGCATATAAAGTATGTGCATGCATTGCCAGAGTAATGAACTTGAGTTCTTCTGCATGTAAAGCATGTACTTCTGATCACTGAGCTATCTCCCTGGTTCCAAGACTATTCTTTTAAAAAGTATTTTTTAAATTTAGGTAACACTGAATATATTTTGAGATAAAGTTTCACACACCACAGGTTCTTAGTTGGTATATCTTCTCTTCTCTCTCTGTCTATGCTGGACTCCAGTATTTATTTCCAACATTTCTTTTTCTCTATTCCTTTCTTGTTTGCTGCTTTTTATGATGTGTGGTTTGAGAAAACAGGAAGAAGTTGGTCAGACTTATACCTATAAAGAGAATTTATAGCATTCTTGTAATAGCATGTAGTTCCTTTCATAAATAAATGTAATAACTTAATAATGCTGAAACATGTGCAACCAATTTCAACTGTCATGTATCAGGTCTTTTAAAATTGTTAAGATTTCAGTGACATTTATTGCTGTTTAGGTTTCTGAGTAAGTTATCTTGGAATAGATGAGTTATGGTCATACATAAGTAATGTTTTCTTGAAATAATATTATGCCATTTTTCGAATACTTTATTAAAATCATGTAATATTTCAATGTCACTGTCCTCCCATTGTTCATTGATTTTCTCGAGCGGGCCCAGTAACGTCTCCATTGTGAGACTTTGTTGTTACTGTGTTTGGCATATCAAATACATCACAGGTATCTTGCCAAGCTTTGCTGTGCAGGCAAGATACTCTCGGTAGCTTGCCGGACTCTCCGAGCGGTCTATACAAAATACCTATAAATTATGAGTTTTTAAAAATTGTCTGTCTTTTGGCATATTATATTTGAGTTTAAACAAAACAGAAGATTAATAAATACTCATTAATTCCAGATATATTTCGGTTTCATCTAGAGCACATGTGAAAATAAAAACAATTCTTTAGCGTGCAAAAACCATTAAAGTTATAGAATGCAAAGTTTTGAGTATTAAATATATAACATTGAATCATTAAACACTTTTTGCTCATTTGGAATTCTCATAGTAAGAAACTTAATTTAGTTTTGGTCTAGCTGCAATTAATTTTGAGGTTTAAATAAATTTCACAGAGATAGCCCCTTGAGTTCTCCACTTAGAATGCAAACAATGTTCAGCTCCTTGACACACACCAAATATATGGAGGTTTTTAACAACAGTCAAAAGAGAGTGAAGAAGGACTATCTATGACTGGGACACAATGACTAGTTGTGTAAACTCAAAAAGACGGCAGCGGTCTATCTCTCCTGCCGCCTGCGTTCGGTAGTCTCATACCGGTTCCCCACCCCGGGGAGGTTGATGGTGAATGGCAGGTGAAGGAAGGAAACAAGGGCCAGGCTGATTGGTGTCAGTTGTAGTTCATCTCATCTTCATTCTCCTCTTGATCCCCCTTCGTTCTCCATCTGGCTCTGGAATCTGGATCTGGATCCCCTTTCTCCTTCTCCTTCTAGAGTCTGGATCCTGATCTCCCAGTCAACTCTTACAGTCTAGATAAATCCCAAAACCATGAGGGGTTGGGGTAACAATTACACATAGGTGTGGTCACAATCAATAGGGGTAAAGTTCTTTCCCTCGGGGAAAGCCACTTCTAGCACAGAAACTCTCTCAGCAGGATGACCCATGAGTGTGTTTCTCCTAGAACGGAATCCCCTGAGTGTGTTTCTCCTCTCCTTGTCCAACAAACATATAAGCATTCATAATATTAATCATTTTTTGTAAGGACACGAAAGAAATACATTAAGCTTATTTAATTGCTCTCCTAGGGCCATCTCGATCTCAGACTACAGTGTTCAGGCCAGATAGTCTTTCCTATCCCTAGCAAGGCCCTAGTCTCGTTGTTACTTTTGATCATGACAGCATTTGTCTATGATCAAGCTCTTAACTTATAGTTAAGAATCGTGGCACTTTGGCTTGGCCCATTTCGATGCCAGGGTAGCTCACAACTTGCCCTGGGTCCATTCAATCTCTCATCAGGACCCTGCTTTTAGAACGTTAGGAACTAAGGGCAACTGAGGCTTAAGTCGAGAAAGCAGGTGCCCGGGAGTGAATAATATTCAAAGCCAATTAAATTCTAAGTTACAAAGCATAATATTAACTGTCTTCCTGTATCTCTACAAAAAGGACATTGAATTAAAGTGAACTATTCAAAAGACATAAGGAGAGGAGAAAGGCATTATTAACTTACAATACAATTTCAGTGTCCTAGAAAAATCTGACCTTACAAATGAACCGAGTCTGAGTAGGGGGAATAGCTGATTAACTGGTTGGGGAAGAGAACAGAAAGAAGTGGTTACAGATAAACAAAGGAATGGAAGTGACTCGGGAGCACTGTGATGGGTGTAACCTGATAAACCTAAGCTCCTTGTGGCAAGGGAGAAAGGGCAAAGCAATGTTATCCTACAGCTAGTAGGGCCTCAAGGCATCGGCTAATTATCCTGTGGATGGAATTGGCTATCATACTGAATAAAGAAGACAAAAACACTGCAACTAAAGAAGCTATCTTCAGTTTCACGCAGCATTCTCAAGCTCTTCTGGACTTCTCACATATATAACCATTTGATCCAAGGGAAACTAGATTAGAGAGTGTGTTTCAAGTCCCCAAAATTCAAGTAGCATCCAGTGGAATGACCATTCAGAGCAGCATTTTTGCTGACAAGAAAACTGCATCTGTGATAGAGACACACCAGTACAAACTTTACAGAAGATGTAAATCTCAGAGAAGGTAAAATTCATATTGTTGAGAAACAGTTTTTAAATAAAAATTCCAACACTCTTTGTTAGTGTTTCCCAAGCGGGTGATACTACACCCTTTGTTATTGGGGGTCCTGAAATGATTCAGAGGAGCAGTAGTAGCCTCTAGGGTAGTTGAGGGACTTTTTGTTTTTTTGCTTAAAGAAAGTAGATTTCCAGAGCAGTTTTTTTGTGTGTGTGTGTGTATTTTTACTTGAAAAGGTGCAGGAGCAAAATCAGCTTGGGAATCTCTGTTCCAGATATTCAAGCTTGGTTATAAATTGTAAAAATGTTTTAATATATATGGGATAGTTGGGCTGGGGGTATAGCACTTGCTTTGTATGTTTGAGGTCCTGGATTCAATCCATGGCACCATAAATAAGCGAAAGGGTAAATAAATACGGTGGATCATAGATGAGAGATTTTATTCTATGGATAACATTATGTCATCTGCAAATGACGACAGTTGAATTTCTTCTAGATAATTCTAGATTCCTCCGCCCCTCTCGGAGAGCCCAGCAAGCTACAGAGAGTATCTCATCCACACAGAAAAGCCTGGCAAGCTACCCGTGATGTATTCGATATGCCAAAAACAGTAACAACAAGTCTCACAATGGAGATGTTACTGGTGCCCGCTCGAGCAAATTGATGAACAGGAGGACAGATTTTTAAAAGTGCTACAGTGCTACTTTTAAAAATCTGGTTGCTTTTGCTAGTACATCCAATATTATGATATAGTTTAAATAATAATAGTGGGAGTGGGCCATATTATTCCTGATTTAGAGGGAAATATTTTGTTTTTTCACCATTGAATATGATACTATAGAGTATACAATATACACACTATACCTATTCTGTTCATTTATTTTCATATAAAATGATACTGAAACTTGGCTGGTGGTTTTTTGCATCTGTTGAGGTGTTAATATGGTTTATCCTTCCTTTGGTTGATGTGGTATGTTATGTTTAGTGCTTTGCATATTTTAAGTTATCCTTCCATTTCTGGAATAAATCCCACTTGATCATGGTATTTGATTCTTCCACATATTACGGAAAACAGTTTGCTAGTATTTGGTTTTGCAACTTCAAAGGGTATTTTTTATTTAAGATATTTTTATTTAGGCAGAGTGCTATAGAATACTGTTCATGGTGTTTCATGCATATCATGTTGCTATATCACACCCACCTTGAGACTATCAGCATCCCTCAACTGTTGTCTACAATTCCCCACTCAATGCCTCCCTCCATCCCCCGCAGTTTGACACCTAGTAAGCAGTTCTGCTGGGTGATTCTCAGGGTTTATTATTATTAATTATTTTTTATTCTCATACTAGTTTTCTTTTTACTCTACATATGATAGAGATCACTCAGTATTCACTTGATTTATCATGATATCCTTCAATTCCATTCATATAGCGATAAATTTTAGAATTCATTTGTTCTTGTAGATTAGTGTATATATGTAGCACTGTAGCACTGTCCTCCCATTGTTCATCGATTTTGCTCGAGCAGGCCCAGTAATGTCTCCATTGTGAGACTTGTTGTTACTGTGTTTGGCATATAGAATATGTCACAGGCAGCTTATCAGGCTTTGCTGTGCAGGCAAGATACTCTTGGTAGCTTGCCAGGTTCTCCAAGAGGAGCGGAGGAATCGAACCCGGGTCGCCTGGGCTGGTCGCGTGCGAGGCAAACACCCTACCCGCTGTGCTATCACACCTGCCCATGTATATATGTATGTGATGTATGTATAATGTATAATGTATGTATGCATGTATATCATAATTTCTGGATCCACTTGTCTGTTCTTGACACTTGGAAATATTAAATGAACATAGGAATGGACATATAAATGCAAATATCTTTAAAATTAATGGTTTTTATACTTTTGGAGGAGGTATCAAAAAGTGGAATCACTTTCTCATATAGATGATCGAGTCATAAATTTTTTTTGAGAATATTCCATATTGTTTTCCATAAGGGCTGAACGGACAACAGACTCACAGATGTAGGTAAGGTTTCCAGTTTTCCTCAAAACTCTGAAGCATTTATTGTTTCCAGTCTTTTGGATGTTTTTCTTTATCAATAACAAGCAAAATGCATCTGTGATAGAGAGACACACCCACTGACATGCAATAGTACCCCATGGTTGTCTTTGTCATGTGTTTCCTTGATGATAAGATAAAAAAGTGCTTTTTCATACAGTCATTGACCAACTATATGTCTTCTTTGAAGAAATTTCTATTTCACTCCTCTCTCAGTTTTGGTGGAGTTGTTTAACTTTTCTGTTAAGTTTTGTAAGACATTTATAAATAATAATAGATATTAACCTTTTCTGGTTGTATACTAAGGCAATATCACTCAGTGAAATTTTAGTCATCATTTCTTTGCCTCTTAGTTTGATGCAGTTTCCATTTACTTATTTTTGCTCCTGTTTTCTTGGCCAGTGGCATCAAGTTATTATCACAGAGTTATTTTTTTTCCTAGTTGAGTTTAGAATGTTACTCATAGCTGAGTTTTCGGCACACACTGTTCCAGCAACAAACCTACCACCCATGTCACTTTCCTCCACCAGTGTCTCTAGGTCCCCTTTCTAATTCCCCAGTCAGCCTCCTTGACAGGCACGTTTTTAAGTTTGTATCTACTGCTTTCAGTGTTAATGACCCTGTGGTTTGAATACACAGAGACGTACTACCCCTCTATACCAACAATGTACCTGAGGCCCCTGCCCTCTGACACTATTACTTCCATCCACCTCTTCTTACTACCCACTGGATTTCTTTCCTTCCCTGTCCTCCTTCCTATACTTTGGGAGTCAAAGGTGATATAAATTCCATTCCCTAGCCCCTATTTAATACCTTGTGTTCCTTTGTCCAATTATTCTGACTTACTTCGGTTAACATGACATCTTTCAGTTTTATCTAAGTTGCGGAGAACTGCATAATTTCACTGTTTCTTGCAGCTTCGTAGTATTCTGTTGTGTATATATACCTCACCTTCATAATTCATCCAACCGTCGGACACCTAGGTTGATCCATAGCCTAGCTATTATGTTAAGTGCTACAGTGAATAATGTGTACATGTGTCCTTTTGAATGAATGTTTTTGTGTCCTGGGGGTAGATACCCAAAATTGGAATTGCTGGGTCATATGGGAACTCAGTTGTCACTTTTCTGATAAATCTCCATCCTGTTTTCCTTAGCAGTTGGATCATACCATGTTGTCACCAGCAGTGGAAGAGAATTCCTTTTCACCACATCTCTGCCAGCTCAAATTCCTCCCAGTAATTCTTATAAATCCCACTTCACTGATGTGGAATGATATCTTATTATCCTCTTGATTTTGATTTCCCTAATGAGAAGTGACAATAAGCACTCTTTCATGTGCCTATTGGTCATCTATCTCTCTTCAGAGAAATGTCCATTCATATGCTCTCTCCCCATTATATTTTAGGGTTTTTGGATTATTTTGTTGATATTTGCGGGTACTTTATATATCTTGGATATCAACTCTTTATGTTGATATCCAAGATATATAAATATAAATGTGAACATTTTCTCATAATCAGTTGGATGTATTTTTGTTTTAGCTGATATTTCTCTTGCCATGAAGAAGCTATTCAATTTGATGTAGGTCCATTTGTTTAATTTTTTTTTCTGTTGCCTTTGCCAATAGCATCATCTCACTGAAGATCCCTTCAAGGTCCAAATCTTGGAGTGTTTTGCCTAGATTTTTCCCCAGTATACTTTATAATTTCTGGTCTGATCTCAAAGTTCTTTGATCTACTTTGAATTGACTTTTGTGAAAGATGTGAAATATGGATCCAGCTTCATTTTTTTACATGTTGAAGAGGGTATTTTTACTCCACTTCATGTTCCTAGTTCCTTTATTGAAAATCAGTTGGCTTCAAAGAGTATTCGTGTATGGTTGGAAACCTGCCTCAAGTGCTGGGGGACAAGACAGTTAGGATAGAGAAGAAATATTATGACAAAGATAGTTGGAAATTATCACTCTGGATAGGAACTGCGTGCTGATAGTAGGTAAAGGAACAAAAACAATCATCTCTCAGTATCTGTGTTGCAGACAGGAGTGCCCAGAAAGAGAGATAGAGGCAGGCTGTGAGGGTGTGAGGGAAATGGACACAGGTGGAAAGATAGGTGTTGGCTCACTGTATGACTGAAACCTGATCATGAATAGCTTTGTAACTATGTATCTCATGGTGACTCAGTTAAAAAATAATTTTAAAGAAAAGAAAAGAAAAGAAAAGAAAAGAAAAGAAAAGAAAAGAAAAGAAAACCAGTGGCTATATATTTGGGAATTTGTTGCTGGATATTCTGGCTAGAATATCTATCCTTGTTTCAGCACCATGCTGTTTACCTTTTCTTTCATTTTTTTTTAAACTTTAGGTACCATTGCTTACAATAGTGTTGGTGGTAGAGTTTTATGCATTAAACATTCCAGCACTGCACCCTCTATCACAGTGTCTCCGCTACACCAGTTTCCAGTGGTCCCCCTTCTCCTATCCTATCCTCCTGTCAACCCCCTGAGCAATACACTTTGTACCATAGAACAATTTTCAGTTTCTCTTGCCTTTGAGCATTACTGTGTTCCTTTATATCTCAGATAGAGAAAAGATCATTTGTATATGTCCCTCTCCTTTTGAGTTTCACTCAGCATGATACTCTCCAGATCCACTGTGTAGCAGCAAATTGCATTATTTTGTACTTTCTTCAAGCCAAATAACATTCTATGGTGTATATGTACCACAGCTTCTTTATCCTTTAAGTCATTTGTTCTTGGACTCTTGGGTTGTTTCCAGAACGAAGAAATAGAAGACATAAACCTAGCATAAGCCTAACAGTCATCGCTAGGGTCTCCTGCACCCCCCTAAAAATGTGAGCACATTTTTCTTCAGTTCTCTGTATTCTCTTCAGTTCTCATTCATCTCTTTGCTTTATTTCTCATAGTAAATTGTTTCATGAAAGCATGCTTTGTATATTACTTAGGTTGTAGACAGAATCCTAATATAATTTCTTTTGCCATGCATTGTTGAATTGAGTTAATGTAAAACATTGATGTTACCAACACCAATTACTAAGCGTTTCCCTTAAAAGACCTAACAGTGAAGGAAGCAAAGTGTATGTGGTGTCGACATAAATGATGCTGTTTATGTGATGCTGTTGTTGATACTGATATTAGCATCTGTTCCTCCAATACTCATGGAGCTCTTTTACAGACAGAATATTACTTCTGGAAACTGTTGCAAAAAATAGCAACCAAAAATCCTGCTGCATGATGTTGTAGGCATTGTAAGTCATAATTGTGGAAGTAGATATAATTTTTGCAGTTCCCTTTATCCTTTGACTCATAATAAAGATAAAAATATATGGTATTTATTAAATATCACTTCAAGTACTATATAAGAGTTATGTATAAATGCGCTTCAAAGAACATGAAAAGAATGAAAGTGACAGTTATCCCTTTTTCCCCTTAGTAGTTGATTAACAGTTGTTAAGTATGAGATAACGATTCAGAAATATCCAGAATCATTAGCTCTTGGAAGCTTGGATACCAATGAAGGATATGTAAATTCAAAGGGACTTAGAGTTTCAGAGTACTTGATATAATACATTTGAAATGAATGTTTATTCCTTCCACTCATTTCCTTGTGTGACTTTTGTCAATTATATGGTTCCTTTCCATAGCTTCAAATATAAAGAGAATTCTTATTAGAATGAATTTCAAGTTCTATTTTTACAAGTATTGTTTAGAAACCAATTTACAAACCCTGTACTTTATAAAATATTTGTGAACAAAATGCCAAATATCTTTACACTAATCTAAATGAAAGGTCTATATGGAACAATTTTCCAGTTTGTATGGGGTGAGACCTGCCTTTCACAGTTGCTCTGCAGTTGACCCTTTGTCCTATTTTGAGTTACCAGATGAAAATAAGATTTCCCTTCAAGTGGTGGTTGCTAAGGGCAACTAGTACTGACGCCAAAAGATGAATACTCTACCTCCTTAGTATAATGCCTACTTTGTGTGCTAAATAAAGAGCTAAATTGCAGAGAAAGAAGCCATGAAAATGTGAAATATCAGAATGGAATAGAAACAGAAATATTAAATATGTTGAAGTCAGAAAAATGATTACTTTCAGTACTTTTTAGGTGATAGCCTGACATTTATTTTTAATTAAAAATTTTAAGGATATATTTGGGCCTCCCAAGTGGTGCTCAGGAAGCCACAGGTATCCTGCCAGTGATTCTCTAAACTACAGAACTTTCGGATGTGGGTCTGCTTGGACCTTTGGTACCAAGAATTACCTGGTCCACACTGTCGGTGCACAAAGGCCTCCAAAGTTATAGGCAGTTAGGGAGCTCTAGAACCAGGCAAGTCTCAGGGTCCATGTAATGTAGGGTCACCGCAATGCAAACCCTTGTGCTAGCTTTTCGGCCATAGCCTGACATTTTGAACAAATGATCTAATATGAGGATCCTACATTTTCACTCATCATAAATAGAAAATTGTCATCATTTGCTATAATCAAACACTTTTTGTGATATAAATGTATGTCATTAGTTCTTAGTGAGTTTTGAAAGAAATTGCAGGTGGAATTCTATAGAATTTCATAGGGAAGCGATCATTAACTTTCTAATTTTGCACCTTTAAGCTTGAATAGCATACGTTATCACAATTACTTTCTGATACCTGAAAATGTTGTAGTTTTGTAGTAGACAGGGTCAGTTATCTTTTATTTGCATCTTGAGTAATTGATTGTTTTTACAAACATGTTGCTTTGATATTACAGTGTGTAGGATATGTTTATAGAGGCATTCATCCTTTTCTTTTTTGGAATAAATTGTGTTGCCTTAATATGGCTGTTGTTGTGATGTGAAGAATCCTGAGAAATGTTTCTTTCATTGTATCCCAGGAATTGCTGTGCTTGAAGGATGAATTTATTACTCTTAGATTGGCACCTGGTCTGTGCAAAGAGCCATAGACTGATTGGGAAGATGAGCATAAAATCAAGTAATTATAGATTAATATACTATAAGCTACAATCAAGGCATAAACTAGGTTTTTACAGGCACACAGAAGAAAAAAATTGGGTTTCCTGATTAAGATTTAGTTATATATGTCTACAAGAAACATCTGTTTAAATCAGGGTCACTTCCTTGATTATCATGGTTTGTCCAACTTGTATTTTTTTTTCAAAAACATAGTTCTTTGCTTCCTTTCCACTTCTGAGATGAATTTATTGGGTAGAAAAGATAATCTAACTGAGGAAGTTTGTTGCCCCTACTGTATATTCTATAGTTCTAAAATAGGGGTTTCTCCATCAGGACTCTGCCATTACGTTCCATGGAAATGTTAATATATTTTTATATTTTATAAGAAGAGAAGGAGCTCTGTAGGCACAGTTTAGAATGGCCTCCATTTCCCAAGACAGCCATACCATCAAATCAATTTACCATTAGAAACTTGCTTCTCAGATTTAGGTCCTCATGCTCTTAATTTTGTAAATATAGTTAATAACTGTGTCCAGTCTGGACTGGAGCCATAGCACAGCAGGTAGGGCGTTTACGTGGCACGCGGCTACAGTGCTACATAGTAGGAATATATGAATATATTGATTTGAGTTTTATCGTAAAGCAGCTGGATTAGAAATATCAATTTATGAGGAGTGATAGCACAGTGGGTAAGGCGTTTGCCTTGCATGCGGCCGACCTGGAGTCGATTCCTCCATCCCTCTCGGAGAGACTGGCAAGCTACCAAGAGCATCCTGCCCGCAGGGCAGAGCCTGGCCAGCTCCCCGTGGCGTATTCAATATGCCAAAAACAGTAACAACAAGTCTCACAAAGGAGGCGCTTCTGGTGCCCGCTTGAGCAAATCGATGAACAGTGGGAGAACAGTGATACAGTGCTACGGTGCTGCATTCTATAGATAATATCTAAAGCTATGCATGGGGGATATCTAGGGAAAGCAGATAAAATAAAATAAACAGCAAAGAATGAAGGGGTTCTAAGAAGGATCTGTCATAGAAGAAGGGAATGAACAAGCAAATAAGACTATGAAGTAGTGATTTAATAAAAGAGAACCAGAAAAAATGTGTTTAGGAACCAAGTGAGTAGCCACAACTTTACTTTTACTTTAAACTAAAGGGAGTGATAAGGGGTACCACGTGCTGCCGAGGAGACAAATAGGATGAAAATTGAACAAAGCACCAGCAGATTTGACAATTTGATAGTCATCCGAACCTTAGTTCTGTTTGGATTCATTTCATAAGTTCTTCCTTGTTAGGAAAAGAAAATGGGGTAATGAATATTTCTGGGCATCAAGACAAAGAAGTTTTCCAGAGTGAAAACTTAGCTTTGGAAGCAAATTAGCTTGTAAAATATAACAAAAATAGCACTTAAAATTGTCCAAAAATATGATGTCGGGGAAGGGTAGGAAAGCTGGGAAGATCATTTTATGATAGCTCTCAAACTTTGATGTCAGTTGCAGTGATGCTTACACACTTGATGCGTATGACCTGCACTCCAATAGTGTTAGAATTTTATAAGCCCATGGTGAGTCAATAAAATGTTTTTTGAAAGATAATACATGGGTCATGAAATTTACATACAAGTAGTACTACATGGAAAGTATCATGTTAAGCAAAATGAGTCAGAAAAAGAGGGATAGACATAGAAAGATTGCATTCATAGCTGCTATCAATGACGGTATCATTTTATTTTCATTTGTTGCCATGTTTGTTCTTCACTGTGTATCTGATAAATATTCTTTTAGTTTATTTTGTCAAATTTGCATGTTAGAAATCTGGTGATCTTTAGAGTCAAGCAGAGTGTAGAGTAGTGATTTCATCTTACTCAGTGTTAGACCTTTTCCCCAGGAAACTAAATCAAAAAATTTTGATTATGCAACTCTGCCAGGATGGTTGTTTTCACTCACCATTCAAACTGTTCATGTCTACCCCGTACCTTGCCAATTATGCCTTCTGGGAACTGCTTGTAATACGGATGGAGCAAGTACAGTGCAGAGGAGGAAGGGCCAGGTCAAATAGTTAGAGAACAGAGTAACTCATGATGGGTCACTGCTATGTTTATTTCAGTAGTTGCTTCTACTGAAATTTGGAATACAAATTCTAGGCTTATTCCTGAGAGAAAAAGTTTCTCTGTAGTCCATGTGGGGAAAGCAGATGAGGGCAGCAAAACAACCCGTAACTCAAGGAGAATGTCAGATTTAGGAAATTTGAAGAAATTAGAAAGCAAACACATTTCCTCTAGTCTTCTTTGTGGTGAAAACTATCAGATTACTGCGCACAGATTCAAACTGATGCTGACCAAGGATGAGCTCAGTGGCTAAATGATGACAATATGTCAGTGAAGATCCACAACTTAAGAGAGATTTATATTTGTTTATATGCATATTAGTAATAAAGAAGGAGAAACATGACTGCATTTTAGTATGTGAACATAATTAATCTAATTGCTTCATGGTAGCCTGGCTTTTTGCTGATAAGGCATATATTCTATAAATGCTGATATAAGTTAATCCATGTAATTTAAACCTGATTTGTTTGGGAGACAAGTATGTGTAAATATGTATAAATCATTATCAATATATAGATATTGTAAAGGATAATATATAGTAAAAATATGAAAAAAATCACAAATTACCCCTATCAAAGATGGTTTCAAACAATTTTTAAGTTCATGTTAATTAAGTAAAATAATTTCCTAGCTCTTCTTTTGAACTCTAAAATTAGTAATTTAGGTGAAGAGATTGATAGAAGTTGTCTACTTCTATATTTTGTTGCTTAAATCATCAAATTCATTATTTATAACAACTTGACTGAATTGTGATCTGAATAATTGTTACAATTAAGTTTCCTTGTTAATCCTAAAGATCTATAATGAGCTGACATTTAAGAAATTAACAGTCCTGTAACCACAGATTATCTACTCTTAGACATTAAGTTTGGTTTATACTGAGGCGAGATGATTAATTTGAACTACATTAAATTAAAAAATTTAGTGAAATACATAGTTGGCTTAAAAACCCTTATTAAAATGTCTTTACTACTTATATCATTAGATTAAACTTCTGAGAGAAAAAATAGTTAAAATTTATTGAATCCGATGTTCAGACATCATTATTTCTGTTCATAATTCCTTATTTCTACTTCTTCATCTGTAAAATGAGTAAACAACAACTCAAGAGCTTATTTGAAAAACAAGTGAGATAGTTTATATAAAGCACCTTTAATAACAGAAGTTAAATACCCAATAATAGTAAGATATTAAAATCAGAGATTATGACGATCAAAACAACTATGTAAGATAAACATAGTTGTTCAGTTTTTAGAAATATATATAGGGGCTGGAGCGATAGCACGGCGGGTAGGTGTTTGCCTTGCACATGACCCACCCGGGTTTGATTCCCAGCATTCCATATAGTCCCCCGAGCACCGCCAGGAGTAATTCCTGAGTGCAGAGCCAGGGGAACCCCTGAGCATCGCTGGGTGTTACCCAAAAAGCAAAAAATAAATAAATAAAAATAAAATAAAAATATAGATAATTCACTTTGCTGTCAGAGTTGACATACAAATCAAATTTAGTTTGATTTTTCAGAGTCTAGTTCCTTAGCTGTATTTGATCAGTTAAATAGCTATCATTTAAAAACAAATTTAACTATTCCAAAATTCTTTAGACAGTTCTTTTGTGAATAACTCAGTCTGATTGTCACTTTTATGACCCTGTTAATGCCATTAAATTCTCTCCTATTCATTTTTAAAAATATTTCTTGGGTTTAGATGCTATTTATAATTTTTTAACACAGTATTCAGTATTGAAGTTCTTAACTACAGTGCCAGTGGTTAACTATATTGCAGGTAATTTTAGTCATAGCAGTACAGTTTATAGATGCCTTTTTATTTTATTTTTTTAAAGATAATGCATACATTTTATTTTTTTTCTTTTTCTGGATCATTTTTATTTTTATTTTTTAAAAATTTTTATTAGTGAAACACCATGAGGTAGTACATATAAGAGTATCCCTGACACAATATATCATTCATTCCTTACATTATGACTTATTGAGATGGTAAGCAACAGAAGAATTGTTAACAGTTCTCTGGTAATATTAAACAAGTTTTAGACCTATAATTGGATATGTCTGGGAAATGGGCTTTCATTTCATTCATTATGATTGCTACATTGCAAGATAAAGAATGTATAGGCAAGCCCATCCCTTACTAAACATCTAGGGAGATTCTGCTCCAACTTAACATACCAGGTAAGGAAAAGTATGAAATGCCAAGAATAATCACATACTCTATAAATAGATGATCAGTGATATTTTCCTTGTTTTGTCATTTTATGAGTTAGGTTGATGCTCATTAAGTTCATTCATGGTTTCAGTTCAGTTCAGCTGAGCAGCTCTAGATACTTTAAATTCCATAATATTGTAAGCCTTTGATGAATTAAAAATATTGAACTAAGTTTTAAATTCATTTCATGTAAAAAAACCCCTATAGAATAGCATTAAAATGTGAGGATTACTGAAAACAATAAGGCATAATTTTCCTACCCACTCTTGTTTTGTGAGTGTTGTCAGGAACACCCTTTCAGAGGAAAGCCAATGTTCACAAGCTAAACCTGTTAAGACACACTAGGATTGTGAAAATGAGGCTGCTCAAAAATAAAATAATATGGTCTACGTAATAATATGAAGCACTGCTAAGATAAAAGGTAGGAACAAAAAGCATTCAACAGTTCACACTGTAGAAGAAATGAAAGGGGGCACTTATGAATTATTGGCCAAATTCAAGGAAGTGGAGATTATTTTTTCCTTTTGAACGGAGTTTCAAAAGGTTTAAGAAAAGTGGGCATATTTTTGCAAGTGATAAAAGTGCATTGAGTTCTTGGAAAATTGCAGTCAATAGCTATGATTTAAGTAGAGATTTCATTTTCTAATTTCCAACCAACAAAATCTCCCTTTATTTGACTCTGCTCTTTGCGGAAGTGCTTTAAGACTCAGCCGTAAGACTGTGCAGTATCAGGCAAGCTCAGCTGTTCTGCCCTGTCTCCAGTGCACGATCCATTCATGCAGAACATTGAGAAATGGAGTCTCATGGTCAGAGTGTGTACTCCTCTAGTTCTGTTGCAGAGGGAAAAAATGCTGCCTTGACTTGAGATTTCACTTTCACAAGCTATTCTTTTGTCAGATCCAAGTGAGGAAAGAAAATCATTATTTGCCTAAGTATGTTCAGTCTCTCCTTAGATTGCTTGATTCCTTTAAAATTCTTCATCCCCCGCTCCCCAGTTTTTGGTGCCCTCTGGCAGTACTCAAGGCTTGCTGCTGGCTCTCTGCTCAGGGGTCACCCCTGGGAGGGCCGTGTCAAGAGGGGGTGGGTGTCGGGGGGACCATATTTGGTTTCAGAGCATCTAATCTGCTCAGCTGTGTGCAATTCAAGTACCTTAACATTCATACCATCTCTCTGGGTCCAGAACACTTCACTTCCCCCCGCTTTTTTCACTTTATCTGCCTTCTGTTCCTCCCTGCCAGTCACTGACTTATCTTAGGCAATATTCAATTTTCATATTCATAGTCTCCTAACTGGATTGTTTATTTTTCATGTCATCTTCTGTAAGAGACTGCTTAGGATGCAGATGTTTGATGCCACCCCTACTGCCAGACCCTTCCAGTAGCTATCCATCACCTGCAAAAAATACAATTCCTATTCAGGGCACCTTACACTCCTCAGTACTCAAGCAGTCACCTCTTCTACCTTTGTCCCCTAAGATGTGCATCTCACTGCAGCAATTCTGAATGACTTGCTGTGTCCTGCACTTCTGGTCCTCCGCCTCTGCCTCTCCAGCCTTTCAGTTCCTCTTTCTTTCTTTCTTTCTTTCTTTCTTTCTTTCTTTCTTTCTTTCTTTCTTTCTTTCTTTCTTTCTTTTCCCTCCCTTTTCCTTCCTTCCTTCCTTCCTTCCTTCCTTCCTTCCTTCCTTCCTTCCTTCCTTCCTTCCTCCTTCCTTTCTTTTTAAGCTACTCTTCTCACCTCCAGTTAAGGGTTGGATGACCTTTGTCCTCGAGTACCTATCCTGAGCATTTCTAATTTATTGTACTTCCACAGTATTTTGTGATTTTTTTTTCAGTAACTGTCTCCTGCAGTAAACTAAATTTCAGGGTATTATAGCAGTATAATACCGATTCAGAACCAGAATAACTAAAAATGGCTAGTTAAACTATTTCTTTAAAAAGTGTTTTGTTTGGCTAGAACCAATGCACACAGACTTAAATTCTTGCAAAGAAGCCAGCTCAGTCTATAAACCAACAAGTTCAGGTGCTTTATATGTATGTCAGCATTTTTAAGTATTCATTTGGTTTGATTATTTTTAGCATGTTTCCACGTATCCAATCCTGTTTGTAATGTGCGCTTTAATTTTCAGTTAAATTGCAAGAATGTACGTGGCCCAGCAAAGGAAATCATTACCCAAGATGAGGACATTTGGTGTATTTGCTATTCTTGTGAAACTTGTAAAACTACTCATTCTATGAGATTTTAAAAAACAGGGATTTTAAAACAGGGCAAATTCAATAAATGGTCTACTTGTAGTTTTTTCAAATACCAATATTTTTACATGTGTCTTAAGAATATTAAAATAAAATATAATAAATAAAGGTGTTATCCCGTTGATCGTCGATTTGCTCGAGCGGGCCCAGTAACGTCTCCATTGGAGACTTTGTTGTTACTGTGTCTGGCATATCGAATACTCTCGGTAGCTTGCCGGGCTCTCCGAGAGGGGCGGAGGAATCGAACTCGGGTCGGCCATGTTGGCCGCTTGTAAGGCGAACGCCCTACCCGCTGTGCTATCGCTCCAGCCCAAGAATATTACCAAGATATAATATTTTTTTTCTTTTTGGGTCACACCTGGGTGTTGCACAGGGGTTACTCCTGGCTCGTGCACTCAGGAATTACTCCTGGCGGTGCTTGAGGGACCATATGGGATGCTGGGAATGGAACCCCGGTTGGCTGCGTGCAAGGCAAATGCCCTACCTGCTGTGTTATCGCTCCAGTTCCAAGATAAAATTTTTATGAAAGTAAACTTGTATATTTCTCTATACCTTACATATCCCATATATTTAATGAGTTGTATTATTGAAGCACCACAATCAAGAAAGTTATGTATGGTTGAGTTTTATATATACAATGTTCCAAAACCAATCCCACCACCAGTGTCAACTTTCCTCTACCATGTCCCCAGGTTCCCTCCCAACCTCTGCCACATAACCTGTATCTTGTTATTAAAATTGTGTTGCTTATAAGGTGGATGGACATGGAGAGTATCATGCTAAGTGAAATGAGTCAGAAAGAGAATGACAGACACCCATGAGTGATTGCACTCATTAGTGGAATATAAAATAACATAGCATGAGACTAACACCCAAGTACAGTAAAGACAAGGGCCAGGAAGATTGCTCCACAGTTGGAAGCCTGTCTCATGAGCTGCGGGAGAAGGTAGCCAAATAGAGAAGGAATCACTAAGTCAATGATGGTTGGAGGGATCATTTGGGATGGGAGATATGTGCTGAAAGTAGATGAAGGACAAAACATGATGGCTTCTTAGTATCTGTATTGCAAACCATAATGCCCAAAAGTAGAGAGAGTGTAAGAAGGAAAGTGTCTGCCATAGAGGCAGGGGGTGGGGTCGGGTGGGGTGGTGGGAGGGATACTGGGAACATTGTTGGTGGGAAATGTACACTGGGGGAGGGATGGGTGTTCCATCATTGTATGACTGAAACTCAATCATGAAACCTTAGGAACTATCTCACGATGATTCAATAAAAAAAGAAAAATAAATAAAAATTAAGTGGTAGACTTAAGTGATAAACTAAGTAGCAAAGCATTCATAAATTTAATTTTAAATTATTACTTCTATGAACACACTTTAATATAATAAAATGGAAGAGGTGAAGGATAAAAAAATTAAAGTGCAAATGAAAGAATTTTTTGGATCCCCCCAGAAGGCATGAGATTATTTAGAACTACCCTGCTGCAAAGAGAAGTTGTGGTATATATACACGATGGAATACTATATAGCTTGAAGAAAGGTTGAAATGGTGCATTTTGCCTCTACATGATGAACCTCGAGGGTATCAGGCTGAATTAAGTCCATCAGAAGGAAAGTGACAGAGAATAATCTTTCTCATCTGTGGAATATAAAGATACAGACTAAGGAAACAACAAATGGTCAAAGGCAACAACAACGGAACTAGAGAGTTGATTGAGAGAACTGAGCTTATGCAGTATTTGAATGGGAGGGTCCTTTAGATATTGCTAAAGGGGAATGGGCATTCTGGTGGTAGTTATGATGTTAGAATGATATATGCACAAAACTATCATTAACAGTATTTTAAATCATAGTACCTCAGTAATGGAGGAAAATAAAGCAAATACTTAATGAGGTTTCAAAAATTATATTTGAATTGATTAAACCAATACATTTTAAAACTTTTCTTTGGATTCTAATTTCTCAAAGCATAGACTGGGCAAAATGTCAAAATTTGTTTAAAATAAATTACTTTATTAGTAGTAGTAAATATATGATTTGTAAACCTATTTACATACCTGTTTACATAACAACTTAAAAATTTTAAGCAAGGGGGTCAAGAGCAGGAAAAGTTTAAGAAGTTCTCTTTCACATGCAAACGCAAATTAAAATGACAGAAAGTATAATTTGTCTTTTGACTCATGTACATTTCAACAAATTATCAAATTTCTACCAGTTTATTTTTGAGGGTAAAGAACACTATAATCTATTAAGATGAAAATAATAAACATATTATTTTATTAAGCTACACTTGTTTTCAATAAGTGCCTTACACCTGTTTTCAACAAAGTTCAAAATAAACCATAATTTTGATCATTCTTCCTTGTTTAAAAAATCAATAATATAGATTCTTGTTTAATAAGTGAAAGAAGCAGAGAACATATTCACCTTACAGGCACTGGATTGTAATAGAAGTTATTCTAAATGTGTGATTTTGCTGACTTTTTAAAAATTTTCATTTTATTGCTAAAAGAATTGTGTGTAAAGAACCATGATTTACAAAGTTATTGATCATTAAGTTTTAGACATAATATTTCAACACTAATCCTACCACAATACCTTGTTTTTTAAAAAAATTCTTTCAACTCATACAAAATATCCAAATAATTTGGCCTTGAATTCTGATTCATTGGTGAACTAAAAGACTGTCTAATAACCTGGGCTTCTCTTTGGTCCTTGGAAAGGAAATGTTTCTAGAAATAAAAATACTGTTATTCTCTTTCTCTTGTAATTTTCATAGCACTCTGATGGCACTATTATGGCCCCTAACAGAGATTTGGCCCATAAAAGGTATGTTAAACTGAAGGTCTACCACTGCGAAGTCTCAATGAATTGTGAAATAGCTTAGAAATGACACATTTCTATGTTCTACAAATGTTTCAAGATGTTTTCATAAATTTTCTATTTTTTTCATTCATTCATTAGGCAAATATTAACAGAGAACATATCATGTACCTACCATTAGTTTTAGTCCCTGGACACTAATATGCATAACAGATATTTTTCCTCAGATTAACAGATTACAACTGATAGGGAAAATAGATAAACTCAACCAAAGAGTTGAGTTCACCCACATAGTCATTTGAAGATACACATTGAATGTAAGGAGTGTGACTCAGTGGTAGAATATAGGTCTCATTCTCTTATCTGGAGCCCAGGATTTGATTCAAGGTATTGCATATATATATATATATATATATATATATATTTACTAAATTAACTCATCATATATGCATGTATATGCTGCTTAGTTTTAATTTTTAATTACATGTGTAAATATATATGTGTGCATATATATATGTATATACCTGCTGTACTATTTCTCCAGCCCCATATTAATTATTTTTACCTAATAGTTCAATATGAGAATTCCAGTTCATTTATTTCTATGGGATTATTTCTATATTTCTAATACATTTATTTCTATGATATTTCTAAAGTCCCTCTATGTACTTTGTTAAATGCTAGACGTGGTTGTATAATGCTACAATAACTGCTGTGCTCTTTTTCTAAAGTTTTCTATCTCTGAACTGTAGCCGCGGAGGAATTTCTTGAGGTCCTTTGGGTAGGAAGTCTCACATTTTCTTCATAATCATATAGAAGTGTATCCTCCTATCAAACCAAAAAAAAAAGAGAGAAACATTTATATAGCTTTCAATCCAAAGTCTTAAATACTCTAATTTCTCTTCTTTTTTGATCTAGCTCAAAAGTACTTGTGTACTTCATGTCTAATATTACATGCTTTCAAAAGTACATAAATATCTCAGAAATATGGATATCAGTAACTCTGATAGCTACTGTGTTTTCACTAATGACCTTTAACGTTTACTTATCAGCTAATGTATCTCAGAACTTCGTATCAAGACTTATTTCCATTGGTTTCTAAATGACAACTGCTAATGTTGAGACAGTTCAAAATAGAAAAAAATACTTGTCTTTTCCCCTTAATAAATAGAGGGTCATATTCCTAAGCAGCAGGGAATAAGACCTATAAATCCAATGGCTTTTTGGCCACACTTAAATAAATAATGCTATAAACAGTTTCCTAATAGGAGATAATAAAGGAAATGGGCAAAAATGTTCTAAATATAACACAGTGAGAAGATTAATAGCTTTTGTAATTTAGATGAAGCTAAAATAATACAATTTAACTAAATAGTATAGGCATTTGTTCCAATCATTTAGTAGTTGCCTTTCTCCTTGGGCAAAAAATGATGTCTAAATATGTTTTATGACATTAAAGAACTTGTCAAATTATTTGCTAAAGTTTTTTCTTTCATTGGACTAAAATGTTAGAATGTGATTCCTCTCTATTGTGACCAGTTTTAGTTGGGTTTTTGCAGGGTGGATGTGGAAGATTAACTGCAATCCTCTACCTACTGGACAGACCATGGGGGGACCCAATGGTCTGAAGCACAGACAAAGGATAGTTCCTCGATGAGTTTATAGTATATCCTAGTTCACTCAACCTGCTCCCGATTCCCTAACCCAAACCCTCAGGACTCAGGTTTGCTTTCACCTTGCAAACTTTGTCTTTTACTTTTTTAATCGCAGTGACAATCCTATACTCTCTAGGTTCTTAATAAATGTTTGCCTTTTGGTTATTATAAACATTTTCTGAGTACAGATTTTAAGAAAAGATTCTGAAGGGTTCGATGAAAAGAGGAATGAGCAGAAGTCAGTTCTAAATTTTGAAGGATGTCATGGAGGGTTTTGCCAACTTTATCTTCAATGTACCTTATGGTTTCTGGTCTGATGTTGAGGTCTTTAATCCATTTTGATCTTACTTTTGTACATGGGGTTAGGCAGAGTTCTGAGCCTATTTTTTTGCATGTAGCCGTCCAGTGATGCCAACACAATTTATTAAAGAGGCTTTCCTTACTCCACTTCACATTACTTGCACCTTTATCAAAGATTAGATGAGCATATGATTGAGGAGAGATGTCAGTGTATTCAACCCTGTTCCATTGGTCTGCAGTTCTGCCTTTGTTCCAGTACCATGCTGTTTTAATTATTACTGCTTTGTAGTACAGTTTGAAGTTCGGGAGGTTGATTCCTCCCATTTTCTTTTTCCCAAGAATTGCTTTAGCTATTCGTGGGGGCTTATTGTTCCATATAAATTTCAAGAGTGTTTGCTCCATTTCTTTGAAGAATGTCATGGGTATCCTTATAGGGATTGCATTGAATTTATACAATGCTTTCGGTAGTATTGCCATTTTGACAATGTTAAGTCTCCCGACCCATGAGCAGGGGATATCTTTCCATTTCCTCATGTCCTCTTTTATTTCCTGAAGTAGCGTTTTGTAGTTTTCTTTGTACAGGTCCTTTACTTCCTTAGTTAAGTTGATTCCTAGGTACTTGATTTTCTGGGGCACAATTGTGAATGGGATTGTTTTTTTCATGTTGCTTTCTTCTCTCTCACTGTTTGCGTATAGGAAAGCCATGGACTTTTGGGTATTGATTTTATAACCTGCAACTTTACTATACGAGTCTATTGTTTCTAGGAGTTTTTTGGTGGAAGTTATTGGGTTCTCTAAGTAGAGTATCATATCATCTGCGAATAGTGAGAGCTTGATTTCTTCCTTTCCTACCTGAATGCCCTTAATATCTTTTTCCTGCCTAATCGCTATTGCAAGTACTTCCAGTACTATATTGAACAGCAGTGGAGAGAGTGGGCATCCCTGTCTCGTCCCTGATCTTAGAGGGAAGGCTCTCAGTTTTTCCCCGTTGAGGATGATGCTTGCTGTAGGCTCAAAGATGCCACGCCACTGGCCGAGCAAGTGAAAACAGAGATAGATAAATGGGACTATCTTAAACTAAGAAGCTTCTGCACCTCCAAAGAAACAGTGACCAAAATACAAAGACAGTCTATAGAATGGGAAAGGATATTCACCGAATACACATCTGACAAGGGGTTGATATCCAGGATATACAAAATACTGGTTAAACTCCACAAGAAGAAAACATCCAACCCCATCCAAAAATGGGGCAATGAAATGAACAGAAACTTTCTCAAAGAAGAAATCCGAATGGCAAAAAAGCACATGAGAAAATGCTCTACATCATTAATCATCAGGGAGATGCAGATCAAAACCACAATGAGATACCATCTCACACCTCAGAGACTGGCCCACATTCAAAAGAACAAAAGCAACCGATGCTGGCGTGGATGTGGCGAGAAAGGGACACTCCTTCACTGTTGGTGGGAATGTCCATTGGTTCAGCCCTTCTGGAAAACAGTATGGACGATTCTCAAAAAATTAGAAATTGAGCTCCCATTTGACCCAGCAATACCACTCCTGGGAATATATCCCAGAGAGGCAAAAATGTATAGTCGAAGTGACATCTGCACTTGTTTGTTCATTGCAGCACTCTTTACAATAGCCAGAAACTGGAAGAAACCTGAATGCCCAAGAACAGATGACTGGTTAAAGAAACTTTGGTACATCTACACAATGGAGTACTATGTAGCTCTTAGAAAAGATGAAGTCATGAAATTTACGTACAAGTGGTACAATATGGAAAGTATCATGCTAAGCGAAATGAGTCAGAAAGAGAGGGATAGACATAGAAAGATTGCATTCATCTGGGGGATATAAAGTAACAAAGTATGAGATTAATACCCAAGAATAGCTGAGATCAGCACCAGGAGGATTACTCCATAACTTAGAGGCCAGCCGGGTATCCTAGAGGAAAGGGCTGTTCAGATAGAGAAGGGAGCACCAAATAAAGGATGTTTGGAGGATCCTCCCAGGAGGGGAGATGCATGTCGAAAGTAGACTATGGACTGAACATGTTTGCCACTCAATGCCTCTTTTGCAGACCACAACACCCAAAAGGAGAGAGAGAACACAGGGGATTGCCCTGCCACAGAGACAGGGGGGATGGGGGGATGGGGGTGGGAGGGATATTATCCATGGTGGTGGAAAATGGGCACTGGTGGAGGGATGGGTATCTGATCATTGTATAATTGAAACCAAAGCACAAAAAATTGTAAATCTACAACTTTAAAAAAAATAAAATAAAATAAAGGGAAAAAAATAAAATTAAAAAAAAAATTTTTGAAGGAATCAACTCCTGCCTTTACATAGAGTTTAGCCTCATTATTCCCACCTATAATGTGAAGCTGAATCTTTTTCGTAATTGAGGCAGGAGTTTGGCAGCATGTGCTTTCCCTTATTTTACTTTTCAGAAGCATTTATATATTTAAGTTGTGTAACGTGATTTTTGAATATACGTATACATTGTGAAATGAGTACCGTAGTCAAGCCATAATATACATCTTTTTCATCGAGGTGACATACTTTACAGTAGTACTCTACACAATGGAATACTATATAGCTGTTAGAAAAGGTGAAGTCATGAAATTTACGTATAAATGAATCAACATGGAAAGTATCATGTTTTAAGTGAAAAGAGTCAGAAAGAGGGGGAGAGACATAGAAAGATTGCACTCAACAGTGGAATAGGGGAGACTAACACCCAAGAATAGTAGAGCTAAGAACCAGGAGATGTACTCCATGACTTGGAAGCCACCTCAAATGCTGGGGGAAAAGATAGCTCAGATAGAGAAGGGACCACCAAGTAAAGGGTATTTGGAGGACTAGCTCAGGCTGGGAGATGCAACCCGAGTGTAGACTATAGAACCAACACAATGGCCTTGCACAGTGTCTCTAGTGCAAACTACAGCACCCAAAGGAAAGACAGTACAAAAGGGAATGCCCTGCCACAGAGAAGGGGTGGGATGGGGGTGGTAGAAGGGATATTGGGATAATTGGTGGTGGGCACTGGTAGAAGGATGGGTACTCAATCATTGTATGACTGAAATGCAAGCGCGAAAGTTTGTAAGCCTATAACTGTACCCCACGATGATTCAGTAATAAAAATTAAAAAAAAGATTTAGGCAGAGTTGGGGTGATAGTACAGCAGGTACGGCATCTGCCTTGCATGTGCTGACCAGGGTTGGATCTCTAGCACCACATATGATCCCTTGGGTCTTGCCAGTAGTCACAGAGCCAGGAGTAGGCCTTGAGCACTACCAGGTGTGCTCCCTTGGAAAAAAAACAAGTCCCGAGTACCAGCTTATGTGACCCCAAAACCAAAAGAATACAAGCATAGATCTTTGGGAGGTAAGTTGTTTGCCTTGCATGCAGCCGACCTGGGTTTGATTCTCAGCATCCCATATGATTCCCCGAGCACTGCCAGGAGTAATTCCTGAGGGAAAAGCCAGGAGTTAACCCCTGTGCATCGTCGGGTGTGACCAAAAAAGAAAATAAATAAATAAAAATATAGATCTTTTAATTAGGGAAATTCTTACTTGAAGTAATAAAAAGAAATTGATGAAGGGCACTTTTTTTTTTAGAAAAAATATGGTGAAATAAAATGGGAATGCGTATCTTGTTAAATTGCTGTTTCTGTATTTTCAAGTAAATATCTAGAAGTGGAATAGTTAAATCAGATGGAATCTCTAATTTTAATTATCTGACTAATATCCATATTGCTTTTCATATTAACTGTACCAGTTTATATTTCCCCTATCAAAAATGCTGAAGGGTTCTCATTTCTCCATATTATTTCCTAAGCTTGCTGTTTCTTGTCTTTTAAATAATAGCCATCGTCACAGGTGTTATATGATATCTCATTGTTTATTTTTTTGCATTTCTCTAATAACAAGAGATGATAAACATGATTCATGTGCATAGTGGTATCTGTTTGTCAATTATTTAGAAATTTGTCCTGATCCTCTCCTTCCATTTTAAAATGGGATTATTTTCTTTCTTACATTGTTGAGTTTATGAGTTCTTTGTGTCATTTGAATATTAACCACTTATTGGACATATTGTATGAAAACATATTATCCCATTCTATTTTATGTCTTTTCATTTTGATGTAAATTAATTTCACTGAGCAGAGGATTTTTAGTCAGATATTGTCTCATTTATTTATCTTTCCTCTCGTTTTCCTTATTATTGGTGTCAAGTCTGAAAGCATATTTCTTTTTGTTTTTTGTTTGTTTCAGGGCCACTTTTGGCTGTGCTTAGAACTTGCTCCAGCTCTGCACTCAGGGATCACTCCTCGCAGGGCTCAGGAGACCATATGGGGTTCTGGGGATTGAAACCAGGTTGGCACCATGCGAGGCAAATACCCTACTTGCCGTACTCTCTCCAGCCCCTGAAAATATATTTCTGAGCCCCATGTAATCGACTCTATTGTTTATGTATCCTTTATGTATTTATCATTTTAAATCTTACATGCAAGATTTTATTTCCAATTAAATTAATTTTGTCTATGATGTCAGATTGTGAAATAATTTTAGTTCTTTTCCTGTGAATATCCACTTTAACTATCAATATTTATTAAAGAAACTTCCCTTACTCCATTGTAACCTTTGGGCTTCTTTGTCATAAGTAAATTAATTGTGCATGTGTACATATATATGTACATATATATTTTGGTTTATGTCTAGTTTCAATTCTGTTTGATTGATCTGTACATATTATGTTTAATACTTTTAATTTTTTCCATTATTCATTTATTGATTCACTTAGCTTAATGTTTATTAAACACAGTTATCTACTAAAGCATGTTGTGGAGACTAGGAAAATAGCTTTAAACAGAAAAGAGCTCTCATGAAAAGTATTTTTTTGAGAAAAATGTAATTATTCTTAAAAATAATGTACTTTATTTGTAAGCACTGTTTTTGATTAGTGACAAAAGGTGAGTAGGACATTACTGACATAATGAATTCCCTTAGAGGAATTCCTGCCCATTGGGAATTAACAAATAATGTGTTACAGGAGTATATTCTTGGATAACATCCTTCTAGAAAAGATATCACATGTAATATTTTTTATGCCGTCTCTAGTGAAAACTACAGACTTAGAAATATTTTTTATCCATGTGTAAAGAAAATAAGCAGAGGATTCCCCTAAGTCATTTATTTGAATCCTTATTTATGATTCTATCTCTAGAGTGATTTAAGTATCATATAAGCCATAGAAATAAAACTTCTACTTTTGTTTATATATTTATAAATGAAATTTCCTATAAATGCATGATAAATATTCTTAATACTTAGAAGTCTTTTTGATGATTCCTTTATTTTTGAAAGGCCATTTGTTTAAACATGTTAATTTAAGAAGAGATATACATACACACACGCATATATAAAACCTTTATATGTATGTGTACACCTGTGTTCATTGCAGCACTTAATACAATCCCAGGATATGGAAAGAACCCAAATGTCCAAGGACAGGTGAATTGTTAAAGAAGTTATGATATATTTAAACAATTGAACACCATGCAGCTAAAGAAAAAATGGAGTCTTGCAATTCCATTCAACTTGGATGGAACTGGAGTGTACCGTGCTACACAAATAAGTTCGGAGAAGAACAAATATCAGATAATTGCGCTCAGAGGTGGTGTGCGAAGAACAAGACAAGGGAATAGACAGTATTGGATCATGACAAAAGTCTTGGCCTTGGATTACAGAACTGAAATGACCAAGCAGTGAGAGGGAATGTGTGATGTGGCGGGGTGAGGGGGGGTGGAGAGACAGATGGGGTTTGGAAGAGGAGGTGAGCTAGAAAAAACATAAGGCTATTGGTGAAGGGTCTTGAGCACTTTGGTAGTGGTGAAGGTGTTGCTACTTTTACATCAAAACCATTAATGTTGACCCCCTTGTAACCATGTTACCAACCTACCTATGATATTGAAAACGAGCATATGTTTAGCAGATAATTGGCTCTCAAAGTATAGCAGGCCCAGGATTAGCTGGAATCCCACCATCGGAGTGTACTGTAGCATGACCTCTCATGACTCTTAAAATCAAACATCATGCTTTCAATCACAAATCATCCTACTTCTTCCTCATAGCACCCCCCAAAGCAATCACCAGTGCCTCTTGAATGAATCATAAGGGAATGTACACAAACTGACTGTGGAAGAAAGCTACGAAGATCCCCTCTTCAGCATCTTGAATTGTTGAAAATTTCCCAGGAGAGCCCCTCCTGAGAAACTGAGGCTGCACTAGCAGTGGGCATGCTCTTGTTTAAAATTTCATTTACAACCCATGATCTAATAGAAGACGGAACTGATCTCTAAGTATGTTTGAATAGTTAATTGTGGTTCAACTGTAGGCCACATCCTTTGCTGGTCTTCTACTGAGCTTGCCAGTTTTCCATCAGCAGTGTGTGGCATTAAGCAGCACTGCCTTATTCTTTTTTTTTTTCTGTATTCTTTTAAAAAATTTTTACTAGTGAGACACCATGAGGTACAGTTGTAGACTTACAAATTTTTGTGCTTGGGTTTCAATTATACAATGATCAAATACCCATCCCTCCACCAGTGCCCATTTCCCACCACCACGGATCCCAGTAGCCCTCCCACCTCCCATCCCCCCATCCCCCATCACCCCCATCCCACCCTGCCTCTGTGTCAGGGCATTCCCCTTTGTTCTTTCTCTCCTTTTGGGTGTTGTGGTTTGCAAAAGAGGCAATGAGTGGCAATCATGTTTGGCCTATAATCTACTTTCAGCATGCTTCTCCCATCCTGGGAAGATCCTCCTAACACCCTTTATTTGGTGCTCCCTTCTCGTTCTGAGCTACCTTTTCCCCTAGCATATGTGGCTGGCCTTCAAGCCATGGAGCAAAATTCCTGGTAGTAATCTCGGCCATTCTTGGGTGTTAGTCTCCTATTTTGTTACTTTATGTTCCCCAGATGA
Organism: Sorex fumeus; assembly: GCF_029834395.1. NCBI lineage: Eukaryota > Metazoa > Chordata > Mammalia > Eulipotyphla > Soricidae > Sorex > Sorex fumeus. Next base: position 11,879,824 of record NW_026606065.1, on the reverse strand, counting down.
ATGCTATCTTTCTATGTCTGTCCCTCTCTTTCTGACTCATTTCGGTTAGCATGATACTTTCCATGTAGTACCAATGGTAGGTAAATTTCATGACTTCATCTTTTCTAACAGCTACATAGTACTCCATTGTGTAAATGTACCAAAGTTTCTTTAACCAGTCATCTGTTATCGGGCACTCAGGTTTTTTCCAGATTCTGGCTATTGTAAAGAGTCGCACTGCCTTATTCTTCATCTTGCCTTACTCTTGGAGATTCAGGCATTAAGCCAGATCTTGAGACTCTTTCCTTCTGCCCCTTCTTACTGTCTTACGTGAAATTCTCACATAAACAAAGTTTTAAAATGACAGTTTTCCCTATTCCCTTACATATAAGCTCCATTTCAGGCCTCCGTTTGTGTGTGTTCGCACCTTATCAGCTGTCCTTTTTGTATTAAAATGTAAAAATAGTCTAACTTTGTTTTCTAAGAATAGCTCCTAAGATACAGTTCAAACATGTATGTAAGAATGCAGTAAAAGGTGTTTCACTAATAAAAAAATTCTGTCACTGTCACTGTCCTCCCGTTGTTCATCGATTTGCTCTAGCGGGCCCAGTAGCGTCTCCATTGGAGACTTCATTGTTACTGTGTTTGGCATATCGAATAAAAAAAATTTTTTAAAAATAAATAAAAAAAATAAAAACACACACAAAAAGAATGCAGTAAAGAGAAAAAAGGCATTACTAGAATCAAAGGAAAGGGTATTTAGCCAGCATTAATTTATTTACTTATTCTTCCATTCAAGAACTACTTATTGAACATCTACTATTTGTTAGGATTTTTTCAATGCATATAAAGATGAACAGAACATTATTGTACTTTCTAAAAGCTGTGATCCCTAAACTTGTATCTCTAAAGTTGTGCATTATAGATGAAAATATGATTTGAACCAGTAGTAGCTCTCTAGCTCTGTCCTCCCGTTGTTCATCGATTTGCTCGAGCGGGCAGTATGGGTCTAAAAATAAGATCTGCCACTCAGAATTTTAGACCCATATTTCGTCGGCTATTCTGGTGGAATAGTTTTATTCTTTCTTCACTCTGGAAATTTTGAAGGATTAATATAAAATTTCTTCTCTAAAGATGAAGCACATTCAGGTAGAAGAGATTTTTCAAGACATGGGCATCGCTCTTTGTTTTATTCTGCCCACAACTTTCTAAGGTAACTCACTTAGAACTCTTTTAAATTCTTCTGAGTGCATAGTTATTAAGTTATGATAAAATTTCATAATTTTTCATTTTTAATTCTCTCTCTCTCTCTCTCTCTCTCTCTCTCTCTCGTTTTGTTTTTGGACCACATCCGGCAATGCTCAGGGCTTACTCCCTACTCTGAACTCAAGGGTGGCGCCTGGTGAGCTCAGGAACTATATTGGATGATGGAAATAGAATCTGGGTTGGCCTCATGCAATGCAAATGCCCTACCCTCTGTACTATCATTTGGCTCCTCATTCAGTTTGTACAACATAAGATGAAATAAATATTTTAATGTTGAAAGACTTGACTACACGAACTTTTTACCTAAGTCTGAATTCAAAGCCAAGTCCGTGTGTATCCAAAGCCAGGTACTTTAAAAGTCATAACTTAAAAGGGCATCCTGCTGGCATCCTGCGGAGGTGTGGGCACCCTAGCCCTGAACTGGCATATATTATTTAGAGGTTCCTCTCTGCAAAGATGGAATGTTTCCTTGACAGTAATAATCTGTTGATCCTTAGATGGGTAGTTCTCCTAGATTCTTCTCTTGTTTCTTTACTAACTCCTCTGTTTCGGCTTCCTGGTACTAATCCTGAGGATTATATGGCATTATTCTCAGCACCGTCCTCAGAGCCTTTAGTGCTAGCAGTGTTTCTGTAGATTTTTCCCATGGCACTTCTGCAAGGAGTGACATCCTCAACTTAGGCCCTCGTGACTTGATACTATAGAGCCCGAGCCTTTCAGCATTGACCTAGGCCAGTGAAACCTTGACCCAGAATCTCATTTTCCTCTTTATTTACGTTCTTCTTATATAGCACATGTGAACTGAATTCAGGTAGTATTAACTGTTACCTGTAACTATTAACAGTAACTGTTAAATTAATGTTACTGGCATGATGCAAAGCTGTCTGGCCTCCAACGCAGCATACATTGTTGCTTTGCAGTCTGACCCTGTAGTGTCCCTTGTTCCTTTGTAAGGAGCATCAAGCACTAAGGTTTTGAGTCATCATGTCAGGTTTTTTGTTTTGTTTTGTTTTTTTGTAGTTTTATTACCTTCTTTTAGCTTCTTTACTACTTTGAGTGCATAGTTTCTTAGCCTTCTGGAACATTTTCTGCTTTTAATATGTCATGCACTAGATCATTTTTTGCACTGCATCTAAAATAAGAGATGACAAGAATCTCAGGGAAGGACTCCTCTGCATTCACCGAAGTTTCTACTGACTTAAATGCTTAAGGACGTTTTGCCTACTCTATCTGCTCTTGACTATATCATGTTATTTATGTTGCAGCATTCTTAGAATAAGTCAGTGGTAAAATGTATTTTCTTTTCTCTTTGTTCCCACAGATTCTTGACAATGTTTGACATACAATTTCCTTCTATTTCTTTCTTGTATAGCCATTTTTCAGTCAAAGATATCTGTTAATCAACTAAAGTCTATCTTTAAGGAAGCAATGATACAATCAGTATGGAGTGATATTAGATGTTTGAAGTAATTCATAATTTATGTAATAATAAGTTCTCTAGAAATAATAAATCTTAGAGATCACATTTTTCTGTCATAGTTTCAGATTGCTAAAGAAAACCATGGAGATTAAGGGATTTATTCAGAAAACCTGAGATGACGGGCACAGAGTCAAGATTTATAAAATCATCTCTGGTTCTTAGTTCATTGCTTTTCCCTCTCTCAATTCTCCTTAAAAAGATTCAGTTCTCTTAAGAATTTGTAGATTTTATGTTTATTGTGATGAGTAGCCAATCTCTTGTGAAGTTGTGCCTTCAGAGAATAAAGGGTACGAATTTAGAAAACAGTGAGCAAGCAGTGGCAGTTCTGTGATTTTCTAGCTGTATGATACAGAGCAAGCTATTTAATCCCTCTAACCTCCAGATGTTTTTATCCCCCTCAAAATGAAATTTTAATTCTCAGCAGGGACTATCATTCTGACTGTATGTGTTATAGGAATTCATAGTAGCTATTACTTTGAACATCACCTGGCCATGAAGTGTTCGATAAATAAGATGTAACAATTCACATTCTTCCCTTAAAAAATATTTTCCCCTTATGTTTAAATAGTGACTTTTGGTTATGGTTCTATTAAGTTTTCAAGAAATCTTAAAAACAAAAGAGATTGTGAAGGAATCAAGAGATAGTACAGACTTAAAGTGCTTATGTTGCTTGCAGCAGACTGACTGGTTTGATCTCTCGCACACCCTCTGGTCCCTATAAGCAGTGCCAGGAGTGATCCCTTAGCACAGACCCAAGATTCAGGCCTAAGCACAGCAGGATCTGGCTCAAAGAATGAAAAGGGAGATTTTTATTTTTTTTTATTTTAAGTCACATCTGGCAATACACAGGGCTTACTGCTGGCTCTGCATTCAGGAATTACTTCTGGCAGTGCTTGGGAATTTGGGAATGAGATGATGGGAATCGAATTCCAGTTGGCCACGTGCAAGGCAAATGCCCTACCTGCTGTGCTATTGCTCCAGCCCCATTTTTTAAATATTTTTAAAAGATCATTTGATAGTTGTGATTAATTATTTTTAATCTGCATCTGATTCCCTGCATAGAGTAGTGAAGGAATGAGTGTTATGAAGCATCTAAGTAGCATGAATCAGCATTTCTCAAAAAAGAGATCGTGGATCACCTGTATAAGAATCATGTGTGGGTATTCATTTAGAGAAGAATATTCCTGGACTCCACCAAAGACCCAGTGAGTATGATTCTTTAACAAAGAGAGCTTGGGAATTACTGTGACAAACTTAAAATGTGATGTTTGCACACTTACATTATTTTAGAAATACTGCTGTAAAAGAATCACCCTAAATGCTGGATTACTTGACTTTAGCTCTACCTGAATCATACCGTTTGTGAATCAAGTAATAACTTTATTTTTAGGCCAACACCCTTCAGTGCTTAGGGATTACTCTTGGTTCTGTGCTCAAGGAATTCCTGGTGGTGTTCAGGCAACAATTTGGGGTGCTGGGGATCAAATGCAGGTCAGATTTGTGCAAGCCAAGTGCCCTTCCCACGGTCTTGTATTTCATTCCTCTTTATGATGTGAGAACATGCCTACCTAGTTTTATGATAGACCGAAGACTGTCTCCCAAAGATATCTATAAATCTGTAACATTATGGTGGCAGAGATACTTTGCAGAATGTGCTTCAAGTAAACATCCTGGGATGGGAGATAATCCTGGTTATCTGGATGAACCCATATAAATCACGTGAAAAATGAAAGCAAGAAGTTGAAAAGATAATAGGTTGCTGGTATGGAGCCAAAGAAGGCACAGCCTCCACTATAGAGGTGCCCAAACTCATTAGGCCTACCGGTTGGTTCACAGGAATGGTCAGTCCTCCCGTTGTTCATCCCTTTGTTCATCTATTTGTTCAAGCGGGCCCAGTAACGTCTCCATCGTGAGACTTGGTGTTACTGTGTTTGGCATATCGAATACATCATGGGTAGCTTGCCAGGCTCTGCTGTGTGGGCGAGATATTCTCGGTAGCTTGCCGGGCTCTTGAGAGGGGCAGAGGAATCGAACTCGGGTCGGCCATGTTGGCTGCTTGTAAGGCAAATGCCCTACCACTGTGCTGTCGCTCCAGCCCATTAGGCCTATCAACCTATAAATATATATAAAAATATCACCCACAAAAAAACCCTTTCTTTAAGGGAACAAATAGAAAGAACCCTCCCAGTTGCACCTGAGGCTGCTGCCACCCCTCAGTTATTTCAGCATGCCCCACCCCAACCCGTGGGAGGATGCCCTAATTTGAAAAACACTGTTCTAGTAGCTGTTAAAAGAAAGAAAACCATCTCCCCCACAGCATCAGGAAGAAACCAGTTATGCTGACACCTTCACTTCAGTCTGTGAGACTGTCTGACCACCAGAGCCATGTACGTAGGTATGTGTTGCTTTAAGCCAAGAAGTGGGTGGTAGTTTATTACTACAATAATAGAAAGTTAATACCTTAATTTCTCCCAGCACTCCTCTTTGCAGAATCTGCCCCTCTCTGTGTCTCTCCCACTTCCCCTAAGTAGCTTTCCACTTTCTACTCTAACCTGAACTCATACTCTGACTTTGTACTATTAATACAACTATTTCAAAGCAATGAACATATCCTTTCTGTTTGTGTGAGACCCTCCCCTAATCCTGTCAGCCAAGGGTGGCCTTTTCCTTCTGTGAGTTTCTCAGGCATTTAGGATCTGGTTAATTTACTGTACATCCAGTCATAGGGATCTCCATCCAGGACTGGTTAAGTATAAACATATGTGAAATCACTATAACTGGTTTTGTGTCTTTCGTCAATACCTTGGAAAAAATTCTTAAGTTCTCAGTGATTTTATTTGTATCAATCTTATAGGATCACAAAGCTCAAAAATACCTCACATGAAAATCATTTTTGTGGGGGGAATATGACTCAAGTGGTATAACACATGTGTTACATGTGCCAGACCCTGGGTTTGATCAATAGCATTATGGAGCCCATGAGCACAGCCAGATCTGAGAATTGCTAGAATTGGTCTCTTCCCCTCAGAAAAAAAGTCACTTGATGGGGGCCATAGAGGTAGTTCAGCAGGTAAGTCCACATCCAACCTGGGTTCAATCTCCAGCATGCCAGGAGTGCTCTCTGAATGAACATAGAGCCAAGATTAAGCCCTGAGATTGAAGTTGTACTGCACTCAAAAAAATAAATCAATGGGCATCATGGTTGAATAAAAGTAATGACTCTATTATGTAAATTGCCCTTCAGTTTATCTGATTTTCTTAACTTAACCAAGTTATTAATTTACTTGGAGTGGAGCAATAGCATAGCAGGTAGGGTGTTTGCCTGGCACATGGCCTACCTGGGTTTGATTCCTCATCCCTCTCGGAGAGCCCAGCAAGCTACCAAGAGTATCCTGCCCACACAGCAGAGTCTGGCAAGCTCCCCATGGCATATTCGATATGCCAGAAACAGTAACAACAAGTCTCACGATGAAGATGTTACTGGTGCCTGCTCGAGCAGATTGATGAACAGTGGGATGACAGTGCTACATACAATGCTACATTAATTTAACTTAAATTTTATTTGAGGCATCACAATTTACAATACTGTTGATAGTATATTATGCCACAATGTTATACTATCAGCAGGGTGTTCATTTCCACCACTGTTCCAGGTTCCCACCCCACTCTTCGGCCCATCTTTGTAAGCTCAGTTCTGTAGACCATTTGCAGGTGTAACAGCAAATGTTCCTTTGTTATTCTCTTCCTATGCTTTAATGTGTCTCACACATGAGAGAAATCATTCTGTATCTGTCTCTCTTTCTCTCTCTCTAACTTCACTCAATATGAGACATGATAGTTCCGTTCTCATTGTGTGAGTTCAGCTTTTCTTATTGCGAAGTAATAGACTATTGTGATATACATTCTGTAGTTTCTTTGTTAAGTCATCTGTTCTTCAAGGCTTAGGTTATTTCTAGATTTTGGCTATTCTAAATAGGTAACAATGAAGATACAAAGGCAAATTTATTTTTCAAAAGAGTGTCTTTGGGCTCTTGACATAGATGCCAAGCAGTGAAATTTCTGGGACTGGGTAGTGTGGAAAATCAAATTTTATGTTTTTGATAAAGGTTTATATGATTTTCCAGAGAAGTTGAACCAACTAGAACCCCTACCAGCAGTGGAGGAAAGTCCCTCTCTCCCCACATCCATGCCAGCACTGGTTATTTATTTATTATTATTATTATTATTATTATTATTATTATTATTTTTGCTTTTTTGGGTCACACCTGGCGATGCACAGGGGTTACTCTGGGCTCTGCACTCAGGAATTACTCCTTGCAGTGCTCAGGGGACCATATGGGATGCTGGGAATCGAACCCGGGTCGGATGCGTGCAAGGCAAACGCCCTACCCACTATCAGTCCAGCCCCCAGCACTGGTTATTTTTGTTCATTTTTAATGTGTGCCAGATTTACTTGTGTGAGGTATTATCTTGTTGCTTTGGTCTTAATTTCCCTGATGATACATGTATATATTTGGCCATCTGTATGTCTTCTTTAAGAAAGTGTCTATTTCTCCCCATATTTTGATATTGAGTATTTTTATTTTGTTGTTGTTACTAAGTTTCTACAAGTGCATTATGTATCTTAGCTGCTAAACATTTTTTAGATGAATGGTGAGCAAATATCTTCTTCCAGTCTGTGGGTTAACCAAATTATTTAAATTATAATACGCTCATGCTTTTGTTTTTCTATCTGTTAACTCCATGAAAGCAAACAAGGTAATAATTATTAATGCAACAATGACATTAGTAAAAGAAAAATTACAGAATAAAAATAACATGAAAATTTATCAGATTTTGCTTCAGTTATAGCTTTGCCATTTGCTGACTTTCTGAAAATAAAATAATATATTTTATGTTACAAACTAAAGTACATGTTAACTCTTTTTAATGCTAATTGGTTCTTACTTTACTTTCTACTTTTTCCTGCAATATGTCTTAAAATACACGTGACTTTATGCATGACAATATGAGAAACTGGGTATTGGGTAAGCATTGGATTGTGAGTCACTATGATCTCTTATAGGAAATGAATTTGATGTGCTTTCAGGGTTTACTATTGAGGCAACAATGAAACTACAAAAAATGCGCAAGAAACACAAATGTCTCCTTCCAATTTTCTCTCCCTCTTGTAGCATTGTCCTCCCTTGTTCATCGATTTGTTCGAGTGGGCACTAGTAACGTCTCATAACAAATTGTGAGACTTGATGTTACTGTTTTTGGCATATTGAATACATCATGGGGAGCTTGCCAGGCTTTGCCGTGTGGGCGGGATACTCTCGGTAGCTTGCTGGGCTCAATGAGAGGGGTGGAGGAATCGAACCCAGGTCGTCCATGTCGGCCACGTGCAAGGCAAACTCCTTACCCACTGTGCTTCTTCAGCCCTTCATCTTTCAGTAGATGACTATATACATAATTTGTTATTTTAAACATATGTGAATACATTGTACCACTGTAGCACTACCCTACCATTGTTCATCAATTTGCTCCAGCACACCAGTAATGTCTCCATTGTTAGACTTGTTGTTACTGTTTTTGGCAAATGAATACGCCACAGGGAGCTTGCTAGGCTCTGCCCTTTGGGCGGAATACTCTTGGTAGCTTGCCGGGCTCTTTGAGAGGGACAAAGGAATGGAACCCGGGTTGGCCGCGTGCAAGGCAACCAACCTACTCACTATCCTATTGCTCCAGTCCAAATACATTGTATTTCGAAATTGTTTTTTGTGAAGTGAGAGTGAAAGAGATGGAAAAAAGACGCAGACACACACCAAATTGGTGATTCAGTAGATTGCTATTCGTCATTACCTTCCCTTTACAAACCTTCATGCTATTTTAGTACAGATGAGAACTCTTTTTTCCAGCTAATTTGAATTAACTTTTCAAATGAGAGTGCATGTGTTGCTGTACTAAAATTAAGACCTATTGCATCTTCTGCACTTCCTTTGTCTGCTAATGTTTTGGGATTTTTAAGTAATTGAATTTCTTTTGACATGATTTCTTATTTAGAATCTCGTTATATGCAAGTTTTAAAAAATAATAACTACACCTGTTTTCTCCCTAATTAGGTTAAATAGCTAGGTAAGTTCAGCTCTTCAGTTATGTATTTATGTTTCCTTTATCCATTTGTTGCTCAATTACTGTGTATCTTTATATCACACAAGTCAGAGAGAGAATACTGTATTATCCCAGCTCCTTCTGAGTGTCTTCACTGAACCTCATGCCCTTGAATTCCATGTACACAGCATCAAATTGCATCATACCAATTTTTCTTACACCTGCATAGTATTCCGCTGTAGAACTCCTGATTCATTCATCTGTAGTTGGACATTTTGTTTGCTTCCATATCCTGACCATTGTAATGAGTGCTGTGATGAATATAGGTGTGCATATATCCCTACCAATTAATATTTTTCTATTTTGGGGATAGATGTCAAGAAATGGTATCACTGAGTATGGGAATTTCTGTTCCTATATTTTTTTAGAAGTCTCCAAACTGCTCCCCATAGAGGATGAGCCAGAGATAACATTCCTGTGAACACTTAATGAAGGTTCATTTCTCTCCACCACATCCTCACAAACATTGGTTGTTTCCAGTCTTTTTAATATGTATTTGATATATCTCATTGGAGTGAGATACCTTATCATGGGCTTCATTTACATTGCTCTAATGATAGGTTATAGTGAACACTTTTTAAAAAAATTTTATTAGTGAAACACCATGAGGTACAGTTGTACACTTATAAATTTTTGTGCTTGGGTTTCAGTTATACAATAATAGTGTACCCATCCGTCCACCAGTGCCCATTCTCCACACCAATGATCCCAGTATCCCTCCCACCCCCACCCCACCCCCATCCCACCCTACCACTGTGGCAGGGCATTCCCTTTTGTTCTCTCTCTCCTTTTGGGTGTTGTGGTTTGCAAAAGAGGCATTGAGTGGCAAACATGTTTGGTCGATAGTCTACTTTCAGCATGCATCTCCCATCCTGGGAGGATCCTCCCAACACTCTTTATTCGGTGCTCACTTATCTATCTGAGCTGTCCTTTACCCTAGCATGTGCGTCTGGCCTCCAAGCCATGGAGTAAACCTCCTGGTACTTATCTCGCCTATTGTTGGGTGTTAGTCTCCTATTTTGTTACTTTATATTCCCCAGATGAATGCAATCTTTCTATGTCTGTCCGTCTCTTTCTGACTCATTTCATTTAGCATGATACTTTCCATGCAGTATCACTTATGTGTAAATTTCATGACTTTCTCTTTTCTAACAGCTACATTGTACTCCATTGTGTAGATGTACCAAAGTTTCTTTAACCAGTCATCTGTTCTCCGGCACTCGAGTTTTTTTTACAGATTTTGGCTATTGTGAACAGTGCAGCAATAAACATAAAAGTGCAGATGTCATTTTGACTATACTTTTTTGCCTCTTTGGGATATATTCCCAGGAGTGGTATTGCTGAGTAAAATGGGAGCGCAATTTCTAATTTTTTGAAAATTGTGCATACTGTTTTCCAAAAGGGCTGAACCAGTCAGCATTCCCACCAGCAGTGAAGGAGGGTCCCTTTCAGGTCACATATGCACCAACATCAGTTCTTTTGGATGTGGGCCAGGCTCGGTGGTGTGAGATGATATCTCATTGTTGTTTTGATCTGCATCTCCCTGATGATTAATGATGTAGAGCATTTTCTCACGTGCCTTGTAGCCATTAGGATTTCTTCTTTGAGAATGTTTCTGTTCATTTCGTTGTGCAATTTTTTGATGGGTTTGGCTGTTTTATTCTTGTGGAGTTCAACCAGAAATTTGTATAACCTTGATATCAACCCCTTGTTGGATGTGTATTGGGCGAATATCCTTTCCCATCCTGTAGACTGTCTTTGTATTTTGGGAAGCTTCTTTTGAGTTGCAGAAGCTTCTTATTTTAAGATAGTCCCATTTTTCTATTTCTCTTTTCACTTGCTTGGCCAGTGGTGTGACGTCTTTGAATACACCATTGGCTTCAATGTCATGGAGGGTTTTGCCAACTTTGTCTTCAATGTACATTATGGTTTCCGGTCTGATATTGAGGTTTTTAATCCATTTTGATTTTACTTTTGTACATGATGTTAGGCAAAGATCTGAGCCCATTTTTTTTGCATGTAGCTGTCCAGTTTTGCCAGCACAATTTGTTAAAGAGGCTGTTCTTGCTCCATTTCACATTTTTTGCTTCCTTATCAAAGATTAGATGATCATATGTTTGGGAAACAGAGATATTCAACTCTGTTCCATTGGTCTGCAACGCTGCCACTGTTCCAGTACCATGCTGTTTTAATTATCACTGCTTTGTAGTAGAGTTTGAAGTTAGGGAGGTTCATTCCTCCCATTTTCTTTCTCCCCAAAATTGCTTTAGCTATTCGTGGGGGCTTATTGTTCCATATGAATTTCAGTAGGGTTTGCTCCATTTTTTTTTTTAAGAATGTCATGGGTATCGTTATTGGGATCACATTGAACTTGTACAATGCTTGGGAAGTATTGCCATTTTGAAAATGTTAATTCTCCTGAACTATGAGAGGGAATATCTTTCCATTTTCTGGTGTCCTCACTTATTTCCTGAAGTAGTGTTTTGTAGTTTTCTTTGTAGAGGTCTTTCACTTCTTTAGTTAAGCTGATTCCTAGGTACTTTGATTTTCTGGAACACAATTGTGAATGGGATTTTTTTTTATGTCACTTTCTTCTCTCTCACTATTGGTGTATAGAAATGCCATAGACTTTTGTTTATTGATTATATAGCATGCAACTTTACTATACAAGTCTATAGTTTCTAGGAGTTTCTTGGTAGAGGTTTTAGGGTTATCTATGTATAGTATCATATCATCTGAGAATAATGAGAGCTTGATTTCTTCCTTTCCTACCTGAATGCCCTTAATAACTTTTTATTGCCTAACCGCTATTGCAAGTACTTCCATGCAAAAAAAAAAGGGCTTTATATTAAACAGCTCTGGAGGGAGGGGGAAACCTTGTCTCGTTCCTGATCTTAGGGGAAAGCTCTCAGTTTTCCCCATTGAGGATGATACTTGCTGTAGCCTTGGGGTAGATGGCTTTAACTATATTGAGGAAAGTCCCTTCTATAACCATTTTGGCGAGAGTTTTCATCATAAAACTGGTTCTTGTCAAATGCTTTCTCTGCACCTATTGATATGATCACATGGTTTTTAATCTTTTCTTTTGTTGATATGATGGATTATGTTGATTGATTTCTGAATGTTAAGCCATCCTTGTATCCCCGGGATGAATCCCACTTAGTCATGGTGTATGATCTTTTTGATGAGTTTTTGAGTTCTATTTGCTAGTATTTTGTTGGGAATCTTCACATCTGTGTTCATCAGTCATATCGGCCTATAGTTTTCTATTCTTGTGGTGTCTTTGTTTCGTTTTGGTATTAGAGAGATATGGGATTCATAGAAACTGTTTGGGAGAGTTTCTGTTTCTTCAATTTCCTGGAAAAGCTCGAGAAGCACTGGCAATAGATCCTCTTTAAATCTTTGGAAAACTTCTCTAGTGAATCCATCTGGACCTGGGCTTTTATTTTTGGGAAGACTTTTGATTACAGTTTCAATTTCCTTGATGTTAATAGGACTATTCAGGTACTCTAGATCTTCTTGATTCAGCCTGGGGAGATTATAGGTATCCAGAAATTTATCCATTTCTTGTAGGCGTGAGCATCTGCCTGCTTCAAATTAGGCCACGCCCACTTCTACAGAAGCCATGCCCACTTCTGACGAGGTTATGTCCCCTACGGGTACCTGGTGTGTTTGGGGGTACAACCCCGGGGAGGAAGAAACCGGCACAGCGTTGGGGATGAACAGTAAGAGGCTCAGTGATGGTGATCATCCAGGGTCCTAGAGGACACGTGGGGCATGTATGCAGAGAAAGCCAAATCCTGGGTTAGAATACAACTGACCTAGCTGAGGAAGAAGACCGGCACAGAGTTGGGGATGAACAGGAAGTGTAGTGAACAGTTCCTACATGCCTATGAGCCATCTTTTTATCGTCTTTTGAGCCGTGTCTGTTTTCCTCTCCTTATATTGGATGTGGGTTTTGGGGTATTTTTGTTGTTGAGCTTTGTGAGTGCTTTCTAAATTTTGGGTATTTACTTTTTTATCTGATGTATTATTTACAAATATTTTCTCTCAGTCAATTGGTTGTCTTTTTATTTTATTTGAGTTTCTTTTGTCATACAAATTTTTAAAAAAATTATGTATCCCCATTTACTTATTTTTTTGTTGTCTTTGTTTCTGGAGTTAGATCATTGAAGACACCTTTGAGGTGTCTGCTTATGTTTTCCTGAATGTATTTTATGAGTTCCTGTTTAATCTTAAAGTCTTTAGTCCACTTTGACTTAAGTTTTGTGACTGCTATAGATGGTAACAGTTTCATTTTTTCACACTGACTATCCAGTTTTCAAGCACTATTTGTTGAAGAGACGTTCCACACTCCACTTAGACCCTTTGTTGTAGATTAACATTTCATTGTTCTGAGGATTTATCTCAGAACCAACAGTTTCGCTAAATTAGTGTTTAAGTCTAACCTTTCCCCAGTGCTACACAGTTTTGATTACTACAGCTTTATAATTAATTTCAAGCTCAGAAAATGAAATGCGTCTAATGTCTTATTTTTTCTTTTAAGAATTGCTTTTGCTATTCCGAGTGTTTTATAGTACTATACAAATTTCAATAGAATTTGTTCAAGGGATTATTCTTGTTTTTTAAACTTAAGCTACTTTACATAGCTCCATACCACCAACTATTTAGTTATAACTAAATGGTGATACAGAAATGCTAGGGAAAAGACGTAATACTGGTTACTTTTACCATTTGAGGGGAAAGTAAAACTAGATCCTTTAAAGTAATAGTATTCTTATGTAACAAGAAGTCTCACAATAGAGACGTTACTAGGCCCACTTGAGCAAATTGATGAAGAACGAGAGGACAGTGACAGTGACATGTTAAATATAGGAAAAAACAGTGATTGGCAAGAAAATGAATGAATGGAACCCTGATACACTGTTGGTGGGGATGTGAGTTGATGCGGTTTATATGGAAATAAAAATGGAAAGGGATATGGAGATTTTTTCTTTAAAAAATGGAAGCGTCTTATGACCCAGTGATTCAACTTCTAGACAATTATGTGAGAATATAAAGACACTAATTTGAAAAGATATTTGTAACTTTGCAGTTATAGTAGTATTATTCACAATAATCAAAATATAGAATCAGCCTAAGTGTCCATTGACAAATGATTGCACAAAAGTGTGATATAAAGTCGCATGCTTATGAAATACTATTATTCTGTTTTTAAAAATATGAAGTGATGCTATTTGGGGCAAAATGGATGGATCCTGGATAATTTTGCTAAGAGAAATAGAAAGTGTTCTTCCTGCCCCGCTGAGACCACGAGTTGCCCCTCACGAGTGGCTCTTCGGCATAGCCATGACCTCAGAGGCACACAGACCTACTTCAGAACCCAGCAGCTTTTGGCAGAAATGTGACTGTACTATGCATTAAGCTACGGCACTCTTTCCCCCCGGAAGGGAAAGTGTGTCTTTCTCTTCCACCTTTCCCCGCTCCCCAGCAGCACGGTGGCCACTGCTTCAGAGCTTACTGGACAGCCAGGCATGAGCTGGCGGTGACAGGGCAACTGCGTCCTCCTGGGATGGAGGGGAAGGGGGGAACCGGCACGTCCTTCCCACCCTGCCAAAACCACTAGTTGCCCCACTGTAGCAGCTCTTCAGCACGGCCATGGACCTAGAGGCACACAAACCAATCCTGTAACTATGCGACTTTTGGCTGAAATCCCGTCAGACTTAATTAGTATGATATCAGAAATCCAAAGTCACAGGGCCGCTATTGCGGCCATGTGACATCATATGGTCTTCATAACCAGCAATAAAAAACACATTATTTCACAATGCATTTTCAGCAGGTCTGATTGTTGGGGTAAAATTCCAAATAATAATGGTGCATCTTTTGTTGAAATAATTAATTTAATCAAAGTAGAGAGAGAGAGTTAAGTGGAAATCATCTGCCTCATAGGTATGGGGAGGGGTGTGAGGGGGTTATATTGGGGTTCTTGGTGGTGGAAAATATGCACTGGTGAAGGGATGGATGTTTGATCATTGTATGACCGAAACTTAAACCTGAAAGCTTTGTAACTGTTCTCATGGTGATTAAATAAATAAGTTTAAAAAAAAGAAAAAAGTAATACGAAGTGTAAGGCAACTATAAGGTACTTTCACTCATATATGATATGTACATAACTAAAGTAAATGAACTAGCAAAAAAACAACTAAATTAAATCCTGGGCTCATTCAAAATTATGGTGGTTAGACAGGAAGAATGTGTCTAGGAATCTTTTTGGTGGTGGAATCAATAAATGGAGCTGGAACTTTAGTAACATGTGTATGTGTTGCTATTCCCCTGACAATCTATAATAGTGTAAATCAGTGATAAGAGGAGGAAATTTATTTCCAGGAACCTAAAATATTTTACTTGAAGATTTTTCCTGCTTTCTCCCTAAACATTTTATGTTTAAACAGTCAGCTAATAGAGAGACCATGGTGTTTTTTCAGATTGTATTTTTGTGTTTCATTTGATTTTTGGATCTCTCTGGTGATTCTGGAGGATACAAGGCTTTACCCAGAAGTACTCATGAGGCCACAAGGTGTTTGCGAAAGGCATGCACTCCAATCTTTGGATCTATGTCTTTGATCCTCAAACAGTATTTTTAATGTGGCATCAAATCATATCATAATTTAATTGTTGATAAAATTATCCTAAACTGCATTAAGCTCTTAGTAGATAAAACCATGTTTTCAGAAAAATGTACAAACTTTCAATACATTTAATGAAGAGCAAGTAATAATCAGTTTTACCATGCTTATATAAATTTTCCCCAAAGCTGCTAAATCATATAGATTGTTGCTTGAGGGAAATTTCACTGATTAAAATAGTGTATAAAGTTGTACATAAATTTTTCTTTAAAAATATCATGGAAAATTTAACTTCTATAACAATTATCTTTAACAACCAAAATATTATAGCTTAGATATATTTATTTTTAGGAAGATCCTGTTTGGGATTCCAATACTTGAAAATTTTACAGTAAAAATAGTTTATAAAAATCAGACTCTTTTATAGTTCATTATGTACCAAAAATGGTTGTTTGATCATTATATCTTAGTTCAGTTTTCTCAAGTGTTTTATCCCTAAAGTAATTTAATTGTAGAATGTATGAGTTTATTTATATATATATATACACACATATATGTAACATCGGTTCATATAATCTAAATTATATAAAATTTGATAATTAATTTTTACTTAGTAGTAACATGATATTTTAAACATACCAAAGAAACCAGTTATTTACAAACTATAGGTGAAATTATTTTAACACAAATTTAATTGAATCACTATGAGATGAAATCTATTTCTTAATATTGTTACCTTTCATGGCAGATAAAATTTTCTGCCTAAATTTTAATGTTAAAAATATATAGGAAGTAACTAATACAAGGGCCAGAGGCATAGTAGAGCATGCCTACAGAACTGGGTTCTGTCCCAGCACCACAGTTGGGTTCACAAGCCCCCCAGGAGAGATCACTGAGCACAGAGCCAGAAGCAAGTCCTAAGCATAGCCAGCAACGGCTGGCAAACAAGCAAACAACAACAAAAGAAAAAACTACTATAGGAATCAAAATAGGGGGAGATGGTTGGGCGACTATAAAATGGTGTTAGTAAAAAATAGGATATGAAATTTTTTCAACAAACACTAATATAACGTATGTATATACATATATATGTGTGTGTGTGTGTGTGTGTGTGTGTAAGTGGAGCTGGAGAGATAGCACAGCGGGTAGGGCATTTGCCTTACACGTGGCCGACCTGGGTTCGATTCCCAGCATCTCATATGGTTCCCTGAGTACCGCCAAGGGTAATTCCTGAGTGCAGAGCCAGGAGTGACCCCTATGCATCGCTGGGTGTAACCCAAAAAGCCAAAAAAAAGTGTGTTCGTGTATAAGCTTCTTAAATTCTATTTTGTGGCTAGAGAAAATAAAGAATTGTAAGGAATAAAACTTAACATATCTTTGAATTTAGGGGCTGGGGCGATAGTACAGTGGGTAAGGAACATTGTTGACCTGGGACCAATTCCTGGAATCCCACATGGTCCCCTAGCACCTCCAGGAGTAATTCCTGATCACAGAGCCAGGACTAGCCCCTGAGCACTGGCCAGATGTGGCCTAGAAACCAAAAAAAAAAAAAAAAATAAGAAGTAAAGTTAAAACTTAAATGTGTGCTCTCCCAAAATGCATACTTACACCCAAATGTGATGTTGTTAGGAAGTGGGGATCTCTGGGTGCTTATTATGCTCTTAAAATGAAGCATTAATGAATGGAATGTGTGTAAGAAGAGACAGTAGACTTTGCTGGGGCTCTCTGGTCTCTGATATGAGACACAGTGCAAATATGGGTATCTATGAAGTATATAGCAGATCTTCCCCAGAACCGTGTGTTCTAGCACCTTGACCTTGAAATGGCAGCATCCTGAACTGAAAAATAGACGTCTGTTGTAGAAACCACTCAAGATAATTTGTTGTTTCAGCCTAAGCTGACTAAGACAAAGAAAGAGAAAATATTTTTAAAAGGAAAATAAAGACACAAGAAAGGTCTTATATTCGCTTAGGTTCTCTGGAATGTTATTAAAAGTAAACTCTTCAGAACACACTCAGTTATAGCGTTCAGAAAAACTGGTTGTATTTCAAATACTAATTAGTTGGCTAACTACTTTAACAGTTTATTCCTTACACATGGAAAACTGTTGCCTGGGGGTTAGCTAGATAGGCCAGGAGATGCTGTCGGCTCTTGTCTAGGTGTGTGTCATCAGAAGCTGTCAGGATTTAAAGAAAGCACCGAAGAGTCATTTCTTTTTCTTCTTATCTCACTCGTACTTCTTTAATATGACTTTTTCTTGGACATAATCACATAGATCTTCAAACTGGTAAAATTCTCAGTTATATATACACATATTCTTTATTTTATTAAAGATTAGATTTTGAGCTTCTTTATTTTATTAAAGATTAGATTTTGAGCTAGGTAAAATGTTAATGACCCGAAATCGAAAACTGTAAAAAAGTGATCAATCTACTTCCCACTATGCTTTATTTTTATTAAAAAACTAGAATGATGCAATAGTCTTTCAATTAACATGTATTTTCATATCTCTAAGTAGTAGCTTCCTCATTATTTTTACAATATATTATTTATTCCTAAGTGGATTTGTAATTATTGAATCAGTTCCTTATTAAATATTGTGGTAATGTTTTTAATAT
Organism: Sorex fumeus; assembly: GCF_029834395.1. Classification (NCBI taxonomy): domain Eukaryota; kingdom Metazoa; phylum Chordata; class Mammalia; order Eulipotyphla; family Soricidae; genus Sorex; species Sorex fumeus. The sequence continues at coordinate 11,861,699 of NW_026606065.1, read as the reverse complement.
TTTTCTATTACAATATTGTTGGGCCGGAGCGATAGCACAGCAGATAGGGCATTTGCCATGCATGCGGCAGACCTGGGTTCAATTCTCCGTCCCTCTAGGGAGAGTCTGGTAATCTACCAAGAGTATCCCGCTCACATGGCAGAGCCTGGCAAGCTCCCCATGGTATATTCGATATACCAAAAACACAGTAACAACAAGTCTCACAATGGAGACGTTACCGGTGCATGCTCGAGCAAATCAATGAACAACAGGACAGTGCTACAGTGCTACAATATTGTTTTGATGAATTATCTTGTACACCTCTTTTCAAACTCTGAGTATCTGTAGTCAGTGTATTTGTATGGGAAAAAATGGAAGAGTGAAGTCAAAACTTCTAAGTTTATAGTTTTAAAGAAACACCCTCCCTCCACCATTGTCTCTGGTGTGCTTTCTGGAAGTATTAACATCTATGAACAGCAGAGAGAGCACTTTAACTGACCACCTTTCTAGCAGAGTATTAGCAACATTATGGAGATTGGCCTGTTTCCTAAGTGAAAAATGAAGTTGAATAGCTTTTATTAAAACGGAGAAGGAGCTTCTTTTAGGTATTTAAGAAGTTCTTAAATACTTAAATTTATTATGCAGTGCTTGGGGGGAAAGGGGACAACACTTGAGCTAGATGACAGTAATCTGGCCCAAAGGTGTGGTATTGCTCTACCCTTATAGTGCCAGGGACCACCACAGGAGTTAGTAGTAGACCTCCAGAGCCACACCCCATGATTCTGGTGGGGGCAGGAGAATGAGGTTACAGGGATCAAACTGGGGTGCCATGAGTATAGAACATGTACCCCTGAGATCTGTGCGATCTCTCCAGCCCTACTGCTTGTAATTTTTAAATTCATATTAGCCGTTCTTAGACTGGATCTGTGTTCCACTGGGCCGTTGTATTTTGTCTTGCTGGTTTCAGTGGATACTGACTCAGTGAGTACTTCGTAGGAGCTGCCCATGTCTAAGGAAAATGGTTATTTGAATTACAAGCATTTTCTATTATAAGTATTAATTATAAGTATTCAAAAGTATGTTATTTGAATTATAAGGATTTTAATTATATTTATTGGCTTTGCTCAGAGTTTTAAAAACTATCATTTGTTTGCTAATATGTGACCTAAAATGTCAATTTTAATTTATGCCTTTATGGTTTTTTTTACTTAAAAATTTTTATTAGAACACCATTATTTATATAGCTATTCATAATAGAGTTTCAGGCATTCAGTGTTCAAGATCAATCCCACCATCCGTGTCAACTTCCCTCCACCAATGTCCCTAGGTTCTCTCCTACCCTCCTCCAACGCCCACCTGCCTCTTTGGCAGGCATATTTAAAATTTGGTTATTGTAGTTTGGGTCTCCTGCTTCCAGTGTTGTTAGGTCTGAGGTTTAGATATGTAAACATACCTCCACACCACTAATGTGCCCCGAAGCCCCTAGCTCCTGCCCTGGTCCTTCCTGTCCAACTCTTCTTACCCCCTCGACTTCTTCTCTTCTCTGTACTCAGTTCTGTAATTTAGAGTCCAGGGCAATCTAAGTACAACCCTTTTGATACTTTGCAATCCCTTGACCTATAATTCTATATACCACAGATAAATGAGATCATTTGATTTTATCCTTCTGACTTCACTTGACATGATATCCTCCAATTCCATCCAAGTTGCAGAAAACTATGCCTTTATGTTTTTGAATAATAGAAAGTCTCTAAGGTTATAAAAAGAATCACATGTGTACTTTTCTAGTACTTTTATTAATTTTTTGTTAGTAAAGTAAAGTAAAGTAAAGGCCCTCCCGTTGATCATCGATTTGCTCTAGCGGGCCCAGTAACGTCTCCATTGGAGACTTTGTTGTTACTGTGTCTGGCATATCGAATATGTCACGGGGAGCTTGCCAGGCTCTGCCGTGCAGGCGAGATACTCTCGGTAGCTTGCTAGGCTCTCGGAGAGGGGCGGAGGAATCGAACTCAGGTCGGCCATGTTGGCTGTGTGCAAGGCAAACGCCCTACCGCTGTGCTATTGCTCCAGCCCAATTTTTTGTTACATTTGTTATATTGTTAGTTTATGATCTTAGAATTTGTTGTTGTATGCATGTAAGATAAGGATGCAGATTTTTCTTCTTTTTTTCCTTTTTCTTTTTTAATATTTTTAACAGCTTTTTTCTACTTGTGACCCATATATTAGTTTGATAGTTCATCTTTTCTCTTAAGCTGAGATGATACTGTTTTTCTTACCAAAATCCTATATATTTTGATGTCTACTTTTGAACTTTACTTTTTTCCTTAAGAAAGTTCATCTCGTCTGGCTTATCATGAAGGGTCACTGCACCCTCCTTAGAAACTGTTACTAACCATTGTTTAATTGCTGACCACCATTTTAATAAAGCCAGTGCTAATCCAGTATATAGACTGTTTTTAATTCTGAACCCTATATAAACTGCTTGTGATTTGGAGTCAGGGTCCTTGTCAAGATTCCACTGTGTTGGATGAGACTTGGACCCTAGTTTGGGCTAGCGCTGGCTCGGGCTATTAATAAAGTTCCTTTGCTTTTGCAAAAAAGAAAGAAAGAAAGAAAGAAAGAAAGAAAGAAAGAAAGAAAGAAAGAAAGAAAGAAGAAAGAAAGTTAATGACTATGTAAAAGTTCTATATTGGCTTTAATTGCTAAGGCATTATGATATTTCATTTGTTAGAGCTACTCATTACTCTTTTTCATAATTTTTCCAGGTGGTCTTATTTATTTTGGAATGACATTAGTTTGTTCCGTGAAAAAAAAAAGTGGACTTCTTTAGGGATGCTATTTCATTAACAAAATGATTTTCAAAAGATGATTGTCTTTATGGTCAGTTTCCTCATCCAAGAACAATTCCTTATATGGCTCTGACATATTTCTCATTAAATGCCTTTTGTTCTGTTCAACCTTTGGCTTAGCATACCGAGAAGGAAGAACTTTGTTGTTGTTTTAAAAATAACTCTTCTTCCAAATTACTGAAAAATTAAAAAAAAAAAAAACTTACCATCGAACAGAAAGGCAGGTGCGAGTTTTAAACAAAAAATGAAGGGAAAGATGGGAAGGTATAGCATATATGCTAAGTAGCTTCTGTCATCCTATCCAATGAAAGCTCCCAGAGTTGTCTGGTGCACTTGGCATCACCAAGGCACAAGCACATAGAATGATCTGGGAGACAGCAGAGTGGTCATTTAGAAATAAAAAAGAAATGAATCAAATAAATTTTATCATTTCGGTTTGGCTGCATAAATTAACTATCCAATCCAAAAGTAACTTTAAACAAGGTAGAGATATGGATGATTCCACAGACATCAGTGATTTCTGTACTGTAGCACTGTAGCACACTGTCTTCCCGTTGTTCATCCTCGAGTAGGCACCAGAAACATCTCCGTTGTGAGACTTGTTGTTACTGTTTTTGGCATATCGAATACACCACGGGGAGCTTGCCAGGCTCTGCTGAGCGGGCAGGATACTATCAGTAGCTTGCCGGGTTCTCCGAGAGGGACAGAGGAATTGAACCTGGGTCTACCGCGTGCAAGACCAACTCCCCACCCACTGTGCTATCGCTCCAGCCCAAAACACTTGTTGCATTGGCTGGGAATGATTCCGTAGACATCAGTGATGTCTTGCTTCTTTTATTGCCCTGTCACTATCCTCAGTATCCCATCATTTGCTTTATGATTTAAATTTAAAATAAATAGAAATTAAATTTAAACTTATGATTTAAGATTTAAGAAGGGTACCAAAGATGGCTGACCTGTGCGTTTCAGTCATGAATATAAAGACAATCAGGGCAAGAGAGTGTACCCCAAGCTGAGGTAATCTACAACTCTTCAGAAGCTTAGCTTTTTTTTTCCTTCATCTCATCAAATCCTTTGTAAGGGTTTGATCCCAAGAATATAGAGAGCTTTTGTTACTGTGAAAAAGGGAAAAAAAATTCAAATAAATAAATTCAACTTTTTATGCAAGTCACGAAGGATAAGTGACTTTTATTTTCTCCTCAAAGTATGTTGACAAGGTAAGGTAAGGTAAAGGCCCTCCCGTTGATCGTCGATTTGCTCGAGCGGGCCCAGTAACGTCTCCATTGGAGACTTTGTTGTTACTGTGTCTGGCATATCGAATACTCTCGGTAGCTTGCCGGGCTCTCCGAGAGGGGCGGAGGAATCGAACTTGGGTCGGCCATGTTGGCCGCTTGTAAGGCAAACGCCCTACCCGCTGTGCTATCGCTCCAGCCCATGTTGACAAAGGAAAAGGAAAATAAGTAGGAAATAGAAAGTGAATAAGGAGAGTACAGTTTGATTACTTTCACTTTTTAAGACCAGTTAAGACAACTTACATTCAGCAAAATCTAAGCCATATATAACCACTTTGGTCCCACAGTTTTTCAACTCTAAAGCCTTCATGAAGAAGTTGACCATATTTTTTTCTTCCTCTTTATGATTGAGAAACCTTTGTAGGGAGTTAAAATAGTAAAAATAGTAACCCCCCCTCCATCATTTATACAGATTCACAAAATGATGAGATAATAGTCTCCGAATTTGCTTATAGATGGATGGATATGGAGAGTATCACATTGAATTAAATGAGTCAGAAAGAGAGGAATAGACACAGAATGATTGGACTCATTTGTGGGATTAAAAAAACACATGTAATATGAGACCAAAACCCAAGGACAGTAGAAACAAGGGCCAGGAGGATTGGATGGTTGGAAATCTACCTCGAATGCTGGGGTAGAAGGCAGTTGGGATAGAGAAGGGACTACTATGATAAAGATAGTTGGGAATGATCACTCTGGATAAGAACTACCTGCTGAAAACAGGTAAAGAAGCAAACATGATAACCTCTCAGTACCTGGATTGCAAATCACAAATGCCCTGGACCGGGGGGCAGGGGTGGGGGGAAGAAGAGACAGACAGACAGACAGACAGACAGACAGACACAGAGACAGAGACAGAGAGACAGAAAAGGAAAGTGCCTGCATAAAGATAAGCTCGGGGAGCGTGGCAGGAGGGAAACTGAGGACAAAGGTGGTGGGAAATGTACACTGGTGGAGGGATGGGTGTTGGAACACTGTATGACTAAAACACAACCTTAATCAGCTTTGTTACTCTGTATATCATGGTGATTCAATTAAAAATTAAAAAGAAATCTTAAGAAAGGATTTTCAGAAATACATAGATGTTGTTTTTTTTCTTCCTGTTTTGAATGCACCACACTGGCAGGAGTTAGAAATAGCTTCCTGAGTGGGTCATTAGGGAAGACTAGAGTAGGTGTTAAGGATAGTTTTCATCCTGTGTGTCTTGCAGGTTCCATTTAGTACATAAAGAATCACATGGTTGTTTGGGTTGACTGGTTTTGTATTATTTATTTGGAAATTTTCTTGTTATGCTTTATTATAATACCAACAGATAAGTATTGTTCAACGAGATCTGTCTTTAGTTGTGTGTAAGAGAGAATATAAAATATATTACTACATCCATGACATAGCTCTGAGTAGTACATTCGGCCCACATGTGTAAGGCGCTAAGTTCTATCTCTAGCAAAGGAAAATATAAATTCATATATAACAAAATATGAGTGAAAAAAACATACTAGCAGAGAAGGCAATAATCATCTATTGCTGAGAGGACAGAAGACATTTTATTTCTATCTTTCAATTCTTACAGCTTGAGGATATGCTGATCTGGAGGAGGAGATCTGGGGCAGAATCCATATTTGTTTTTTGTATAAATGATTTTATTCTTATAATGACTATGAATATATTAAAATATTGCATTTCAAGCTCTAGCAATTTAATAATTTTAATATATTCAAAACTTCCCCTAAATAAACTATTATGATTCCTAGTTCATATATTCCTCAGAATATCTTATTTTCTCAGCTTTTGGTCTTTCTTTTGTATTGGATTATTATCTGATATTGTTGCCTGTGGTAAATGCAAGAATTCTTTATGGTAGCATGAAGAACATTTTAATGTAAGAAGGACACTAAAATGTTCTTTAGAGGCAATTGGAACATTATTTGGTGCTAAATAAGAATAGATATGAAGACATAGAAGAAACAGGTGTGTAAGACTGTCACTGTCACTGTCCTCCCATTGTTCATCAATTTGCTCGAGCAGGCCCAGTAACGTCTCCATTGGAGACTTTGTTGTTACTGTGTTTGGCATACGGAATACATCACGGGTAGCTTGCCAGGCTCTGCCATGCGGGCGAGATACTCTCGGTAGCTTGCCGGGCTCTCCTAGAGGGGCAGAGGAATCGAACTTGGGTTGGCCATGTTGGCTGCGTGCAAAGTAAACGTCCTACCACTGTGCTATCGCTCCAGCCCAGGTGTGTAAGACTAAATGGAAAAAAACAGTCTTAAATTATCTACTTTATTATTTCAACTATTGGATAGCACTTTAGCACTGTCCTCCTGTTGTTCATCGATTTGCTCAAGTGGGCACCAGTAACGTCTCACAACAAATTGTGAAACTTGTTACTGTGTTTGGCATATAGAATATGTCACGGGGAGCTTGCCAGGGTGCGGGTGAGATACTCTTGGTAGCTTGCCGGGCTCTTTGAGAGGGGCGGAGGAATCGAACTCAGGTCGGCCGTGTCGTCCGCATGAAAGGCAAACAAATGCCTTACCCGCTGTGCTATCGTTCCAGCCCAATTATTGGGTATTATGGAAAATACATTACTATGGAGACAGTAGAAAAAGTCAATGGGATTAGAAATGATTGAATTCAGCACTAAGAGTTTTTACGATAATGAAAGTATTCCATATCATGATATGATAATAGGTGCATGCCATTATGCAGCTTTCAAAACCTTTAGATTTTCAACACAGATAGTGATTCTGGGTCAGTGTAGCACCCATTATTCTGTTACTAATGTTGACAGTGGGGAGGCTGTACATGTGTCAGGGTGGGAATCGCTAGACTCTCCCCTCAATATTTATATGAAACTAAAACTGCTCTAAAAGTAGTCTATTTAAAATGTTAAAAAAAGAAGTCAATGGTTAATATGAAAAATTGTAGAATGGGTGTAGTTGTGAGAAATAATACAATTTATATCTTTCTCGCAGTATTCTCTAACCACAGAAAAAGTGTGTCAGTAGTGCTACATTTCATTGACTGAAGCCAACTTTGGGATGCCTTGTGTGGCACACAGAACTAAGACATAAGAAAAAAATAATTTGGATTTTACCACTTCCCGTTCTATCAATGACCTTTTCACTAACTGCTCGTTTTGGTTTTACTCGGTCGTCTGTGGCCTGTGAACTTCTTTCATTTCATAAGAGAACCTCTGAGCTTTTGCTGTTTCGCTAAATTCCATTTTCAAACCCATTATTTCTTTAAAATGATAATATAGACACCACTTTTACAAGCACAACATTTAAAGAGATTCATTGTCCCCTAAATAATTTGTTTCTCTATCAGAGGAGGCAACAGAGCTACAGATGGTATGTTCAGTGAGCCGAGAACTGAGGGCTGAGAAACTATTAATTCTCACAGCAGCTCTCCTGCTAGTTTATGGTCCTAGGAATTAATGTCATTCAGAGTCTGCTTCATGTGCTATAAATCTATAAAAGGAGAACATAAAATTAACTCTTCCATGTTAAGAAAATCTCCAGCACTGCAAGCTTAGGCTATTGTGTTAATTATCTATTGCAATGTTACAGGTAACCAAAGTTTAATGGTACAAAACAACATAAATGTATCATCTCACAAACTCTTTTGGCTTAAGAGTCTAGCTATAGCTCATCTGGTTTCTTTGCTCAGTTTGAAACCAAAGGGTAGTCACGCAAAACAGAAGCATTTACCAGAGTAATAATTTATTTTTAGATTTTTATTACAGCAATCTTATAGCCCTCTCAGTAAACTCTGATATATTCTTTAAATATAGTAGATAGCATCTCCCTAAGCCAAGCTGTTGTTTCATTTCAATTATCTCAGTTAAAAAATGTATATGGTGTCTCTTATTTACCAGTTCAGGGCACTGAAAATGCTATTTGAATCTGAAGACTTGTCCTCAGGAAATGAATGATCTAGTGGTGAAGCAGTTTGAAGGAAAGACTTTAAGAGAGACTGAGCCTGAATCATTTTGAGTGGAGGAAGGAAACTCACTGTAGCTGCCAGGATCAATTGGTCTTGAGAGAAACTTCCCTACTAGAATTTGCAACTTCCTGCAAATGATAGATTTTTCCTTGGGCAGCTGCTATAAGGAGAGGCAGTGTGCAGAAGCCATCCAAAGACTGAAAGGAACGTGATTCTGTAGAAGAGTTTGTGTCTCACTTGTGTGAAACCTTGGGTTCTGTTACAACGAAACAAAATAGATTTTCAATGAAAGGACAAGCTGCAGTTCTTACCACACGGTAGTTGAAAGATGTAGCCACCAAACCATGAGTAAGAAGAAAGTTAGTATTAGGGTTGAAGGGTACCTGAAGACTTTTTTTAAAATTTTTATTAGTGAGAACAGATGACTGGCTAAAGAAACTTTGGTACATTTACACAATGGAGTACTATGTAGCTGTTAGAAAAGATGAAGGCATGAAATTTACATACAAGTGGTACAACATGGAAAGTATCATGCTAAGTGAAATGAGTTATAAAGAGAGGGATAGACATAGAAAGATTGCATTCATCTGGGGAACATAAAGTAACAAAATAGGAGACTAACACCCAAGAATGGCGGAGATTAGTACCAGGAATTTTACTCCATGGCTTGGAGGCCAGCCTGAAGACTTTTGTAGGCTTAGTTTCGAAGATAAAAGGCAAGTGTCTAGGAAATAGGAATCTGATGGAAGCATTAAGCTGCTGATGCCTTGAACTCTAGTCCTGCCAGTTCTTATTTCATTATCCAATCCTCTCCCTCTTCATCTAACTCAGACTTCATAGGTGTCAAAATTGAGAATCATTTGAGAAAGAGTCCTAAATATTATTCTAATCATTTCAAGTGATTAAAATCACAAAAGAAGATTTTTTTCAGGGCTTGCAATATAATACAAAGTGTGACTGAAGAATAGTATCAGAGGACTTAAAAATGTGAGAATGATACTGGTCACCCAGAAATTAGGAAAGAGCCTCAGATATATTAGCCTTCCTTAAAAGTGGAGGTAGAAACTGAATTGACAGAGTTGAGTCTTAGTTGACTTAAAATTACCTGCTAAAAAGGTTTTTTGGTCCGGCACGGCCACGGCCCCAGAAGCACAAGGACTTAACGCAGAAAACCAGCCGTTTGGAGCAGAAAAGCGAATGGACTATGTGTTAAAACGCGCCAGCATGCCTGCCCGGAGGGGAAAGGGTGTTGCCCCATTCGCTCTCTCCTCTCTGGAAAGAAAGATGCTGCCGCACGGGAGCCTTGTGGACAACAGGTTTGAGCCGGGGGTGGCGGGCGACAAAAACCTCATGGGAAGGGGGGCGTTCTGGTCCGTCCTTCACGCCCTACCGAGGTCACCAGTTGCCCCCCACAAGCGGCTCTCCAGCACGGCCACGACTCCAGAGCACAGAAACCAATCTCTTAACTATCTAACTTTTAATAGAAATACTTCCAGGGTTAATAAGTAAAATAGCAGAAATCCAAAACCGCGCGGCCGCAATAGCATCATTTAACATCATTTAACTCTTAAAACCCAGCTGTAGAAAGCAAATCATTTCACAGTGCTTTTTCAGCATGTCTGATTGGGGGGGGGGTTGTAAATCCTAAACAATAATTGTGCATCTTCTATCAAAACAATGTATCTAGTCAAAGTAGATAGAGTATCAACTAGAACTCATCTGCCTCACAGGAATTGGGAGGGGTGGGAGGGGGGTTCTATTGGGGTTCGCGGTTAAAAATAAGTATTGGTAAAGGGAAATGTGTTTGATATTTGCATGACTGAGACCTAAACCTGAAAGCTTTGTAACTTTTCCCACAGTGATTCAATAAATAAATAAATTATTAAAAAAAAGGATTTGGGGGCCGGAGCGATAGCACAGTGGGTAGGGTGTTTGCCTTGCACACGGCTGACCTGGGTTCGATCCCCAACATCCCATATGGTCCCCCAAGCTCCGCCAGGAGTAATTCCTAAGTACAGAGCCAGAAATAACCCCTGAGCATCGCTGGGTGTGACCAAAAAAGCAAAAATAAATAAATAAAAAGTTTTCAAAGGGGCTTTATGGTTTAATATCAAATGCCACAGGAGATAAATATTTTTTCTTTCTGATCATTCTATTAGTAACAGATAGTGGGAAGTCTTTATTTTAGTTGAAAGTACAAATTTTGCCACATTCAGCAGTTATCCTGTAAGAAAGACAGTCCTCAGGGTGAATGAGACCATGTTTCAGCTAAGGAAAGAAAAACTTCCAGTGTCTCATAGGGCATTGTTTCTTTAAAATGCCATGATGTGAATCATTTGACAAACATAAAATTAACATTCTGTTGGTTGCAGATGAACGTGGTGTAAGAGGTGAAACATTGAATTTGGAACAATTTCCCCAGTGATATTGATGGTTCATATCCATAAATATCAGTTTAAGTAACAAAATATTAACACAATAGAATAAGGAAGACATATTCAGAAAGATTTGATTATGGCTTTTGTGCAAATCAAAGCTGAAATAATAGGAAACTTGATTTATCCCATTCAGCTAAAGTAGCAATTAAACAAGGCTTCAGGAAAACTAGATCTGCCTTCAGGAAAATGAGACAAATTGAAGTTGGTCTTCACTTTCTCTAAAGGATATAATGAAAGAACAGGAAAACGTAAAGTTGCAAAAAAAAAAAAATAGATGAGACTGACTTATCAACTCTCAATTCTGAAGGGTATGTATGGCTTAAGTTATAGGGTTAACTTAATACCAACCAGACTTAATATCAGTGGTTAAAAATGTGCCAAATATCTACATTCCACCTTATTCCTTGTATGACCCTTGCCATTTAGCTGATACCCACCATGGGCTCTTAACTGTCATCAGTCCACAGGGAGCACCTAAACATTCCTGGCTTGTGAATGAATTTAAAATTTCATCAACGTTTTTAGAGTACTATGGTGCAGGTCAAAAGGATTGTAGGGAATAGCCAGATGTGGAGTCAATATAGAAGACTGGCTTGAAGCGAAGTTTAGTGTCTTTCATTTTAATAGATCATATGAATATGAATGCAATACAACTCAAATATCACCCAAGGAATTTGTGTTTCACGGAAGACTTAATGTAGTAAAATGTACCTTGAATAATATATGCTGTTGTAATCTTGGAAATAGTTTCTAGAGTTCCAGGTCTGGAGAGATAATATATATAGCCCTTGCCTTGCAAGAGGCTGAGCTGCTTTGGATTCTGGAGCACCCCATTACATCCCTTGAGGCTGCCAAGAATGATCCGTGACTATAGAACAATTAATAAGCCCTGAACACTGCTGACCGTGGTCCAAACCCCAAACCAAACCAAACCAACAAAAACAAATCAGGGTTGCAAAAGTTCTATTTGATGTGCTCACACACAAAAAAATGTGACTACCGACTTTTTCAAATCTCTGTTCTTTCTTGAGCATGTATCTCTCTCTCTCCCTAGAACATACATACATTCCTCTCTATCTCTCCCCTCAGATCTTTCTAAGTGAATTCTGTTCAATGAAAACTCTTGCTTCCCACACACACACACACACACACACACACACACACACACACACGCACACACACACCCCAAAAAATAAAAAAAGAAAGAAATGTGACTTCCCCTGCTCTTCTTTCTATTGCTATTTTTATCAGCTGCTGTCCTAAAGGAGATCAACTTTCTTCTCAGTATCTGATATAAATAACCACAGGTCTCTAAGTAGGATCTGCTCAAGATTTCCAGGTAGTTTGCGGGCTGATATCCAGTTATTTATATTCATGACTAGGCAATGATTTGCTTTGGTTACTGATAGAAATAAATAATTCTCCAGAAAGCCCCTGATCCCAATGATCTGATTAAAAATGGAGTCTCTTCTAAACTAGCAGCAGTGGTGGTCTTTTGAGGCCATGCCCTTGAGTTGACATTTTCCTGAGAGACTACAGTGAAGTCCAAATGCAGAAATGAACATAATGTGCTGAAGAGAGTGCAGCTGTCTGATTTGCCCCAAGTCTGCTCGAAGATCTTTCGCACCTAGGGAGTGTGGGTTTCTGCTTATTTTCATGCCCTTTACACTGCAACAAAAAGGAACCTGAAATATTCTTGTTTCTTTGAGAAAAATATCAAGCAATAGAAGCTGGGATAAAAGTCTCCCCTTTTCTGTAAAGCAGTGTCATTCAATAATTTTTTTAAATTTAATGATGGATACATTGTTTAAAAGAAAATCTGACTTTGAGAGGTGAATCAACCTCTAATGTTTTTAGCTTAAGGTTTCTATGATGAAAACTATTCTTTCAAGCTTCTACATAAATTTTTTTTCAAAAACCTTTGGTCTTTTGACCATTTTAGGTGTATCTACTTTTAAATGAGACTTTTGACTTCAGGTACTATCATAGGAGTCCGAAATATTTAGAAGATTTAAAGATCAAGTAAAGAATGGAATGAAAGTAGAAGTGTAATTATATAGATCAAAGCAGTGATGAATAAGTAAGCTATACTTTTGCTCCACTGGCAATAAGTACAAGAATCATTTCATCTAATTAATGAAAAATTTAATAGTATAAATCATGTATTTTATTAGGTATTTTTCATTTGTCATCAAAATATAATTAAATTGTATTAATAATGTTTTAGTGGATTTAATATACCATTACCTGCAGCTTTGTAATTTGAATTTTAATATAAACTTGTAGTAAATACAAACCCATTTTATTTTCATTTTGCATTATAAAATGTGATGGATGAAAGCACTGGCAATTGCACATATTGAACTTATTAATGTCCCTAGTATTGAATACTAATATTATTCTTTAGCATTTAGGACTGTATTAGATCTGTATTTAACTTCTGGTTTTCTTTCTTTTTTTTTCTTTTCTTTTTTTTTCTTTACTGCGTGAGGGATAAAACCTACATCTCTGCATGAAAGATAAACAATTTACCACTGACCCCATTATTTGTATTCTTACCAGGACTGTAACACTAAAATTTAGCTCTCTCTTTGGTGAAATGGTGATTCTAATCAAAATAATATCTATTTTGTAGAGAAGTATTTTCTATGTTCGAAGTATTACATGCATGTGAGTTTCTGCTACTGATTCTTATGTGATAGGCTGTGTTTTGTGTCTATAATGAAAGTTAATCAAAACCCCAAATATCAATGTCTTAAAAAGTGGAAGTTAATTTTGTGGTCATGTTTCATGTACAGAAGTCTGTCATAACCCTAAATAATCCTGGCTATTTGAATCCCCATGATCACAGACTTCGGTTATCAGTAGGTAAGAGAAAGATGCTTGCGACCCATACACTGGCACTTAAAAGTATCTTCAATAAATGACAGGTCAAATTCTGCTCCAGTTTCACTGGCCAAAGCATCTTAAACTTAAAGACCAGTGAGGATATGCAATTCAACCACATGCCTGAAAAAAGGAACCAGATATATCTGTCAAGTTATAATGATTGTCACAAATATCGCAGTACACAGCCACACATTATTTATTCTGACATGAATTTAGTGAAGAATTATTTTGCCTTGCTAATGGTAGGGTGAGCAATTAAATAACTTGCTGTGAATCAAGGATTTGTGCAGCTAACGTTTTAGAACAGGATGTATTTCAATATGAAATAAATAAAAAACAGGATACTTTTTATGCAGTTTGTAGGGTCATGTCAAGGCATAGGAACACCAAGCTTGCTTAAGAATCATACAGAATTATTATTATTATTATTATTATTATTATTATTATTATTATTCCTGGCATACAGCTGCCTCGGGTTTGATCACCAGGAGTGATTCCAAAGCACAGAGCCAGGAGTAAATCCTGACCACTACTCAAAGTGACCCCCAAACAAAACAAGAATCCTACAGCTAGACTGAGAAAAATTTTTGAAAAATACTTGTTTTGGGGGAGACACTTGGTTTAGCTGGCTTTTGGGAAAATTGGAGGGTTGTAGGTTTATGGAGAAGGAAGAATTCGCAAAATTACACACAAAGAAGTTCCAAACTGCGGTACGGAAGTTCTGATTTGGGAGCATCTATTTCCTAATGAGCACATTTATGTTGTTTTTACTAAAATATCAGGACCTTTTAATCTAGTGACTCAGCTTTACTGGGTCCCTGTTTCTCTTGTACTTTGTCTTATTGCTGTGCCATTTAAAAATCCAGCAATGAAGGAATTTTGGAAACTCCATATGTCCCTGTACTCCTTAAAATGGAAAGATCAATTAGGAAATCATTGGCTCCTTCATACTTCTTTTGTCTCTCTAATCATTAATTTCTTGAGCAGTGCTTCCTGGACTTAGCAATCCATTGCAACAGCAGATCAATAAGATATTAAATGTTTAAATCAAATAAGAGTATATGTTCTAGGTACTACCCCACATCGTTTTGGTTATCACTCAGTAAAGTCAGTAAAGGTAGCAGTCAAGGTAGTTACTGTGGTTTTAATTTCTTTTAAACTTGAACTCTGGCCTGTAACCTTGTGGTCAAAGGCACCAAACCTGCAGTTGTTCATCCCCCCCCCAAAAATTTTTTTTGCTTTTATATATGAAAAATGTTGCAGTTGTGCTTGTTTTACACTGATTACTAGTTTGGCATTAAGACAGCTTTCTGAGACAGATATTAGTGTACCATCTTTATTACTAGGATTGTTCAACTTTCAACTTGTCAGTGTTGTTTTTGGCGGGCCACACCCAGTTGTTTTCAGGGCTGACTCCTAGCTCTGTTCTTAGGGATCACTCCTGGCAGCACCTAGGACACAATTTGTGGTGTTGCCATGTGTAAGGCAAGCACCTTCCCCAACAGCCACAATTTCCAACTATTTTTAAAGGAAGTGGTACATTCATTTCTGAAGGCTGCCTTACAGATGACCAGGAAGTTAGTGGATTAGATCTGCATAAATTTACTCTTACATTTCTAGGAATGGAAGTTTGAAATTATGGTGTAAGAAGGTTATATATCATTGGAAGCTTTGAGGGAAGAACATTCCCTTGCTGCTTAGCTCTTAATAGCATCCAATAATCCTTGATTCCTTGGTCTGCAGCTGCCTTGTTCCCATCTCTTGGCTATCCCATGCCTTGTATTTCTTCTGTCTCCCCTGCATATCTTGATGTCCAAATTCTGTAGCACTGTAGCACTGTCCTCCCATTGTTCATCAATTTTCTCAAGTGGGCACCAGTAATGTCTTCATTGTGAGACTTGCTATTATTGTTTTTGGCATATTGAATACACCATGGGGAGCTTGCCAGGCTCTGCCGTGCGGGTGGGATACTGTCGGTAGCTTGCCGGGCTCTCCAAGTGGATGGAGGAATCGAACCCAGGTTGGTCGCATGTAAGGCAAATGCCTACCCGCTGTGCTATAGTCATTGCATTGAGAGAGTACCCTCATTCAACAAGACCTCGTCTTAATTACCTTACATCTGTAGCACTGTAGCACTGACCTCCTCTTGTTTATTGATTTTCTCGAGCAGGCACGAGTAATGTCTCCATCGTGAGACTTGTTGTTACTGCTTTTGGCATATCTAATCAGCCATGGGGAGCTTGCCAGGCTCTGCTATGCGGGCAGGATACTGTCAGTCGCTTGCCAGGCTCTCCAAGAGGGATGGAGCAATCGAACCCAGATTGACCGCGTGCAAGGCAAACACCCTACCCGCTGTGCTATCTTACATCTAGTAAGTAGTAATTGTAAAGACTCTATGTCCTCCCCCAAAAAACCAGAAAGGTCCACACTCATAATTACTGAGGCTTAGGACCTATGATATCTTTAGTGGGGCATGCAGTACAACCCATAGCAATGGCATTGTTGAAATGTTTCTTTAATTCTCTAGTGCGTTATTTGCAGAATACTGTGTAAATCTCCCACCCAGCCCCCAATACATGGTAGAGTGTAATTTCATCAAGATTATCTGCTTTGCTTCTGATTGCTACTGACTTAAAATTCTACATCATTGTTTACTTATCCTAATACCTGGTTTCTTCTTATCAGAGCCTCTCTTTTTCATGATTTTGTCATTAGAACTTGTCAGATTCTTCTTTCTAAAAGCCTTGGGAAGAAATTCAGATGAGCCAGAGTAGACAAGATAGTGATCAAATGTGAGTCACTAGTTCTGCCTCCCCCCACTTCTTGTCAAGGATCTGCTGACAGATACTTCTGGTATCTGTCATTGAACTCAAATCCGAAGCAATGGTAGAAAAACAAAAGGCTTTCACTACTTTTAATAAAGATACTTACAATTGTTTTTCCCTCTTTCTTTTCAGCAACTAAATTGGATAGATTTAGATAAACGCTTTAAAAAGATGAAGCAAAATCTTAAAGCACCACCTTTTCTTTCACAGTAAAATTGATTTAATTTTGAATATAGAAATAAGGTAAAAAAAAAAAGTGGGACGAGAAAGATAGTGCAAAGGGTCAGACACTCGCCTTGTATCTGGCTGACCTGAGTTCAATTCTTGGCACCCCATATAATCCCCTGAGCCCTGCCAGGCATGATCCCTGACCAGGAGCCAGTAGTAAGCCCAGAACACCACCGGGTGTGGCCAATAAACAAAAAGAAAAAGCAATAAGCATAAAGAGAAAATTCCAATTAGAGTAATAAATGGGGACCCAGTAGTGCCAGTTAATAAGTTATCAGAAGCACCTTTTTATATTATACTACTACATGAACATGATAAAGTAATGTAGCACATTATATATACTAATTTAGCAATTGTCTAAACTAATGAAAATTCCTAATTCTAGTTCCAAATCTACAAAAATCTTTGAATAATCGTAACAATAATGAGTTGTAATATAGACTTCTAGAAGAGACAATGGTATCAATTTTAAGATATTTTAATGATCATATTAGTTTATAATTTTAATTTTGTTTCTAAGGCATGTTTCCATATATAATAAAAAATTCAATGTTTTTGTTAAATTTTGTTAAATTTATGAATATAAATAAACTGCAGAAGTATTTGCACCAATATAAATCATGATTTGTTTTTACTGAAGTGATATTGGTGTATAATATTATATATCTCATATATAAAACATAAAAAACTGACATTTACACACACTAAAATATGATCATCACTAAAAATCTAATTTCTGTGCCTTGCTATATAACTAGTCCCCTTTAGATATTGTCTCTCTTCCACCTGGTAATTATTAATTCTTTGTAACTGTGAGTTTATTCTTATTGTGCCTATTTATAATTAGAATGGTATTTGTATTTCTTCTCCAAACATATTTAATTTAGCATAATACCTTCAAAGTTTTTTCATGTTGTTTCAAATAGAAAGATATTGCTTTATATGACTGAATAAGATTCTATCATGTGTGTAAGAATTCTTTATGTATCTGTTTGTTAATAGCTATTTAAGTTGTTTCTGTATCCTGATTGCAGAAAATAATGATGAAATTAATAAAGGAGTATATGAAATTAGTATTTCCATATTATTTGTCCATTGCATTTCCAGAACTGAAATAAATGGATTATAAGATAGTTCTAGTTTTAACTTATTGAGAAATCTTCATTCCGTCTTCCATAATGATTATACAGATTGACTTTCTCACCAACAAGAGTTTCCTTTTACATCTTCGTAAACATTTAATTTTTTGTCTTTATTTTGTACTAGTCATTCTCAGAAGTGTGGATGATATTACTAGCATTATGATTTACATTTCCCGTATGATTAGTGATGTTTAATCTTTTTGTGTTGACCAGATGAATATCTTCTATAAAGAAATCGCTGTTCATACCCTCTGCCTATATTTTGTTTTTTGTTACAATGGTGGTAGAGTTGTAGAAATTTTTTGTACATTTGGATCTAATAAGTTGTTTCATATTATTTGCAAACAGCTTCTGCTGTTTAGTACTATCTTTTTGTTTTAATGTTAGTTTCTTAAGTGCATAGGAGCTTTATAATATGATATTATCCCTTTTATTGACTTTTCTTTTATTCTTTTTTTATTAGAGTTGATTTTGCACTCAAAAAATCTTCTTTAAGACTATTAACAAGAAGTTAATCACCTATATTTTCTTTTAGGTATTTCATGCTTTCCAAGTATTACATCTAAAGATTTTATATTTTCAATATGGTATAAAATAGTCGGCCAAGTTTTATTTTGCTCTTTTCCCCAGCACTATTTACTGAAAAGACTTTTCTTTCTACTTTGCATGTGCTTAATTCTTTTGCTGTAAGTTGGTTGATCCTATATAGGTATGTTTAAGTGATCATAGTGACCAGAGAGTACTTTTCCTTGCATGCAGCTAATTCAGGTTTGATCAGTGGCACTGCATATGGTGCCCACCAGGAGTGATTTCTGAGTCAGAAGTAAGCCCTGAGCATAGCTGGGAGTGACTAAAACTACCCACTCCCCCAAATCATAGCTTATTTTAAGTCTCATCTCAATTATTGTAAATATCTAAAACATGGCATATTCATCACTGCTTCAAAAGTAGATTATCTATTATGCCTACTACTAAGTCTTTTTAATGCATTCATTAAAAATTTTTAACTTTCTGGTAACTATTGCTTATATAATATTTTGGACTGTGAGTTTTTATTTCATGCATTAAAAAAATAGTTTCACGAGCTTCGGGGAACTGCCAGAGTAGCTCATGAATAAAGTAGATTAGGAAAGTCTTTGCTAGGTTTAGTTCCTCTTATTTCACAAAGACAGGCTAAAACACAGCCTTAAGTATCACTATTAAACACTACAAATTTCTTTTACAGTCATCTAGTTTATTCACCATATGAATTTTTAATTAGAGTATTATGATTGGTAACATTGAACTAAGTGATTGAAGATACAGGATTCTAAAAATAAAAGTATAGCATGTTACTTCTAACCTCAGTGATAGTTACATAGCACATGAATCTATCTTCTTTGCATAGTGCTTTTAAAAATCTTTTCCAAGTTCTGCCCAAGAATAACTTATTGCATGGACTGGAGGCATAGCACAATGGTTAAGGTGCTTGGCTTACATGTAGCCAATATGGATTCTATCACTAAAACCACATATGGTATCTAAGTACCTTCAGAAGTGATCCCTGTACACAGAGTCAGGAGGATTAAGCCATAGGAACAGTGGGGCGTGGCTCAAAAACAAAAAAAAAAAAAGAATTCATTGATATCATTAATAGCATTGCTAAATTGGTAGATCATATCAGTTTATAAAGTAAAGAAATTACTTTCCGGTAGCAAAAGATAGAATGAGAAATGGGCCAGCAATTTCCATTGTATTTCGTCGGAATTTAATTACTCATCAGTACTTGCTTGTAAAATGCCTACACTAGAATATCTGTATTTGTATATAAATTAGGGGTTAGTTTGTTAGAAAAAAAATTGTTTGGAAACATTTTGGGTAAAGGAAAAATAAGGGGAAATAGAGAATGATGTTGGGATTGGAAGAAAGTTGTCAATTGTGAACTTTTGGCAGATACTGTATAATTTTTTTATCCCAATCCTTAACGTAAACCAAGATAAACCTAACTTGTCTTCCATATCATTTTGTTTGTTTTAACATACTCCTCAAGAAATGATCCCCTGAATTTTTCTTCATGAGGTATCTAGACCAATGTTTCTTAACTTTTTCTAACTGTGGCCCCTCTTCCTACCTTGCTTTCTTCCTGTGCTCTTTTTGACCCATTGGAAGGCCCTCCAGTCTCAGACCATAGCCCTCTATTTAAGGATTTTTCTCCTGTGTCCACTTTGGAATATTCTGAGGAACAGAAGGGACCAAATGGCCCTTTGTTGAGAAACACTAATCTAGACTAAGAGTTTATTGTTTCATTAATTGGTACCCTGTTATAAATGAGAATCTTGAACTCCTCCCTAGATAGACCTACTGCATCAGAATCTGCACTTTAGCAAGATTCTCAACTCATTTGACTATTCACTGAAGTTTGAGAATCACTGATGTCTTAAAATTAGCATTCATAACATAAATGACTAAATTCCTATACCTTATTCTTCCATGACTGGAGCAATAGCACAGCGGGTAGGGCATTTGCCTTGCACAAGGCCAACCTGGGTTCAATTCCTTCGTCCCTCTTGGAGAACCTGGAAAGCTACCAAGAGTATCCTGCCCACATGGCAAAGCTTGGCAAACTACCCATGACATACTCAATATGCCAAACACAGTAACAACAAGTCTCACAATGGAGACGTTACTGGTGCCCGCTCAAGAAAATCAATGAACAACAGGAGGACAGTGCTACGGTGCAGTGCAGAGCTATTCTTTCATTGTTTAAGAAGTATTATTGCTATTGCTTTTACCTTCTTTAAAAGATATGAAGCCTTGAGGCCTGTACTAATAGACGTGCATTTACTAATTACTTTGACTAAAAATCTCATTAAATAAAACAAATGTTTTCATACTGGAGAGAACAGTGTTTATGAAAAATATAACCCCTGTAAAAGAGCATGCACTTTTGAAGATGTTTAGAGGGAGCAAGAACTCTCAACCATTGCACTTAGACAAATGATGAATGCCTAGCATGCCAGAAATAGCTGTTTTTCTTGCACTGGCTTTGGCATGTTCACACATGACTAAATTTCATTCAGAAAAAATCAAGCCTCTAGAATGGCACATCTGGTTTTATGAGAAACAAACAGATGTGTCATAGTTCACCCCCACCCTGACCACCTGTGGTTTGCCCATGACTCAATTTTCTTGTTTAAAGGGAGTTAACTGCTGGATCTTGAACAAATTCTAAATTAAGTACTTATTTTCTTCCTCTTCATATTTCTCTTCACCACTTATTGCTGTGGTAGAACCTTACAATTCAGAGAAATTTGAACTAGCTATAAACTCTACAGCATTTGCACTAAAAGTCGACAGGGAAATGGTCCTTGCTCTGATACCTAGATTGAGGTTCTAACATGAGTTCAGAGGACAAACTTAACCAACCAATTCAAACGTGTGAATTTTGTTTATAGTTTAAAACTCACTGGTTAAATGGTTAAATGATATTTTATTTGCTACTTATTTTTATTTGCTACTTATTTTTTAGTTGAGAGTAAGAATTATTATAATTCAAAAATTTGCTTTTGCTGCAAATTTTAGTCACTTAATCCTAAAGTCTCCGTGTTCATGGAATAATGCAGGCAGATTACAAACAGTAAAGGTTCACAAATTTCACTACATGCTATTAAAGTCATTCTGACCACTTCCTCCAAGTGCTCACAAGTAGCTAAAAGGAATAATTTGGGCTTGATTACGTTTTATTTCTCTTGCCATGCTCTGCTTTCCATTCCACAGAAAGTCGACAGGGAAATGGTCCAAACATAGGTAGGTGGATGGAAAAATACAAGTTACAAATAGTCCACATAAGAAATAATTATGTCTTGAACAGCCCTGAAAAACATAAAAAATATATTTTAATTTTTATTTACACAATTATTTAGGGTTGTCTTTGATGTATCCAAGTATACAGTTAACCTACAGTTGTCTTTATCCTACCATTGAGCTACTTGGTTCTCTCTTATTATTATTATTTTTTTATGTCTGTTTCTTGGCCATACCAACAGTTCTCAGGCCTTACTCCAGACTCTGTTCTCAGGAATAACTCCTGATGGGACTCAGAGCACCATATATCATGCTGGGGATTGAACCTGTGTCAGTCACGTGCAAGTTAAGTGCCATACCCACATTAATATCTCTTCAGCCTCAGTTTTCTTTTTGTAGAATATTTATTTGTTTCTTCATAAAACATTTCACTTGTCTTTTTATAATCAAAAAAGAAAGTTAGTGTGCCTTTTAAGGGACATAATTGCCTTTCAAGAGTCTAGTTGTAATGAATGTCGTAGCTTTATGAAAAAGAAGCAAAAGTGCAAGGACCAGGAATCTTCAGAGGTAGACATCAAGTGAGGATCTAAGTTCAATTTCCAGCATGGTAAAACAAACAAGTATAAAAAAAGGACTTAAAAAAAAACACATCAAATTTAATAATTTTGAATTGAAATACAAATAACATGAAATCAAACTTCCATAAAACCTTTGAGTACTTTATTATCCAAATACTATCCAAAATAGCACATGGAAAATTTTCTGTACTTTTTATAAATGAGGAAACTTAAGTGACAAAGAAACAAATAACCTGGCCACAGTGTGAGTCATTTGGCATTCCTTGAGAAGGAACTCCCAGATGCATTTCTTTTTATGAGTTCAAAAATCTCTTCCTCCATCCAGAATGAGAGAATGCCCCCCAAGAAATAATTAATAATGTCTGATATAATTATTAATTATAGCAATCTCTATAACTATAATTAATGCTTCTCTTCTGAATATTATTTCATTGTGCATACATAGTACATGTTTTGTAAGTATGATATTTTTAATGTCAATTTAATTGTAAAGAGCCTTAACACTAACATTTCTGGAATTATGTTTCTGTTATAATAAAGTTGGAAAATTTCAA
The DNA here is from genome assembly GCF_029834395.1 of Sorex fumeus. Classification (NCBI taxonomy): domain Eukaryota; kingdom Metazoa; phylum Chordata; class Mammalia; order Eulipotyphla; family Soricidae; genus Sorex; species Sorex fumeus. The sequence goes on along the minus strand of NW_026606065.1, from coordinate 11,839,191 downwards.
GTTGAAATGCATTTAATTAAATATATAATGGAAATACCTGATAAAAAAATTAAACTTATCTTGACATGTAAGAAAAGTTATCAAAGTCCCCAAGGAGCAACCCCTGAGCACTGAACTGGAGCAGCTTCTGGGCATCAGATGTGATCCCCAACCACAAAACAAACATACAGGAAAAAAAAAGCCAAAGAGAATGAGAAAAAAATTATAAATACTCAGTGTAACTTTTTCAATGTAAATCCCCTTATTTGATTAGAATATTCCTAAACTATTACTGTTAAATCCTCTACCTCCATCCATCCCTTCAACATATATTTAGTGATTTCCATCAATCTATGTCTCTCAAAAAATCTTCAGAGTAATGACAGTTGACCAAAAATATGATTTTGTATTTACTTGGTTAGAACTTTACTTGGTTAAAGCTTATATATGACTATTTGATGATTTCTGTTATCAAAAGTCAATTATTTGGATCAACAGAATAACCTGTTCATATTCTGTTTGAAAACAAAAAAGGTTATCCACAAGTAGTTACAATGGAAGGAGAGGGAAAATGAGTAAGAAATTTTCATTTTATCTTCATCTTAAAGGATGGACAGTACTTTTGATAGAAATATTGAAACATAATTCTAACAAAAGGTATAGTGTGAGTTGAAGCACAAGAGTAAAGGTGTATTTAAGTAAAGAATCATTGAGTTAAGTGGGGAAGAAAGTTTTTAAATACAGAGGAAAATGTAGATTAAAGTCATATTTTAGAAGGCCTAAGTGACATACTATGAAATTTAGACTGTTCTTTAAGTCATGGAGACTTAAAAAGATGTTTTGGGGAGTTTTTCTGCCACCAAAAGGATTAATTTTGACTATAAAAGAATAAAGATAATGTAAAGAAAATATTTATTTTTATAGTATGAAATCCTTGCACAGGGGGCATGCTAATCTTCTCTGTATCATTTCAGTTTTAGTATATGTGCTGCCAAAGCGAGCACAGCGGGTAGGGCATTTGCCTTGCATGCGGCCGACCAGGCTGACCTGGGTTCGATTCCTCAGCCCCTCTCAGAGAGCCCGGCAAGCTACCAAAAGTATCTCTCCCGCATGGCAAAGCCTGGCAAGCTACCCGTGACATATTCGATATGCCAAACACAGTAACAAGTGTCACAATGGAGACATTACTGGGCCCGCTCAAGAAAATTGATGAACAACGGGAGGACAGTGACATTGATGGTATGAAATCATCAGAGTTAGAGCCACTTGAAATTAGCACTTTGAAAAGTCAACAAATGAACCTTTTACATAGTTTACCTTAATTGGTTGATCATAAAATCAATTGGAAATGTGTATTTTACTTTTGGTTTATTTTGTAAATACAGTTTTAAAATGTAACATAAGAGGGAAACAGTCATTCCTGGGATACAGTGCAAAAATAAATTGATCAGTTCTAGAGTTTTCTGGCGAGATCGGAGAGATTGGAGAGCCCGGCAAGCTACCGAGAGTATTCGATATGCCAGACACAGTAACAACAAAGTCTCCAATGGAGACGTTACTGGGCCCGCTCGAGCAAATCGACGATCAACGGGAGGGCCTTTACCTTTACCTTTACCTTAGAGTTTTCTGGCAATCTGCTGTGTCTGAAGCAGACTGGAGATGCACATTGCATCCCTTTGTTTATTAATTATTACTACTCATTCAAAAATATTTACATCTCTATAAATTTCTCCAGATTATTAGTATATAATAACAGTGTTGTAATTCAGTTACGTGATGTTTTTCATTTTTGAAGTGTGACCAGTAACCCTCTAGTGCACAAATCAAACATTTATAGAACACACATCCAGAACTAAAACAAAAACCAGAATCAGATGCCGAGAAAACAGTGGCAAGAAAGACAAAGTCAATTTAGATGAAAATGTAGGACATTATGTTATGTGAAGTAAATCAGAAGGACAAATGCTGAATGATCTCACTTATTTGTGGTATAATGACAAAAAATAAATAAAGGACAGAACAAAAAATTGCAAAGTATCGAAGACTGGGTATTCCTGGATTACCCTAGATTATAGACATGTGAACGACAGGGTCCTGGAGCCGGTAGGGCATTTAAGCATTTGCTTTGCATTGAGCCAATCTGGGTTCCATTCACGGCATCCCAGATAGTCTCTCAAGCACCGCCAGGAGCAGGTCCTATGTGTAGGGCCAGGAGTAACCCCTGTGCATTGCTGGGGGTGAACCCAGAACTAAACCAAATAAAAAAGAAATATGAAAGACAGAAAAGGAAAGAAATTGAGGTGGGGAGAAAGAAGAGGCAGAAGTATAGGCAGGTGCCTCAGGCACATTGGTGACAGAGAGGTATGGAATACGCATATTTATGCATATTTCTAAATCACTGAAGGCACAAAACCCAAGCCACAACCACCAAACTTAAGAGTATGCCTGTTAAATTCAGTTCCTCAAATAATTTTTTTTAGATTCATGGGTATTTTTTTTATGAATTCGCTCAATATTTCAAGGAAAAAAACCATTAGAAAGCTCACTGTGGCTTAGTGTAAGTTTATTTAATAAATATTTTTCTTATGTGGAGATTTTAATTAAAAAAAAAGAGTATGCCTGTTAAAGAGGCAGGCTTGGAGGTGGGAGAAAAGTTGACAGGGGTGGTGGGATTGGTGTTGAAACCCTGTGTGCCTGAAAGTCTGTTATAATCAACTTTATAAATCACTGAGCCTTAACAAAATCACTTTTTAAAGGCAAGGACAGTGTCCATCAAGTCTGCTTTATGTAAGTGAGGATTTCAATTAGTGTATTTCGATTGGTGCAAAGTTATGGTCTATTTCTGTCCTTGGCGGTCTTTGGCCTACCTATAGTGGTTTCCTCTAGGTAGTGGACAAAGAGGATGCCTCTGAGAATGTTTCACTCTGCCCTGCTTCCTTGCATGTGCCTGGAGCACAACCCACAATAGCCTCCTCATTCTGTCAGATTTTTACCCCTGAACATGGTATGGCTTCCTGTTTGTTTCTTCTCATCTTTGCCTTTTTGGCTTTTGGGGACATACCCGCAAGGCTCAGGGGTTACTCCTGGTTCTGTAGTCAGGAATTACTCCTGCTGGTGCTCTGGACCCATATAGGATGTCAGGGATTGAACCCAGGTTGGCTGCATGCTAGGCAAAGGCCCTACCCACGGTACTGTTGCTCCAGCCCCTTCTACTTTTATGTTATTTATCATATGTTATTTTCTCATTATAAATATTTATCTTATTTATAATGAAAATATGCTATCACTAAAATTAGTATATTTATATGCTATTACTAAAATTGGTATATTTATTTATTTATTTTAGTTATCCCGAGAGTATTCGATATGCCAGACACAGTAACAACAAAGTCTCCAATGGAGACGTTACTGGGCCCGCTCGAGCAAATCGACGATCAACGGGAGGGCCTTTATGTACCTTTATGTACCTTTATCCAGCTGTTGGACTGAATGTGTTCAGTCAAAATGTGACATAATCTTCGAGGTTAAGAAGGATAAACAATTTAGATATGATATAGTCTGTTATCATTTTCCATGCTATTCTTTGTTTGAAATTTGACTTAGTTATATAATTTATATAGTTATATAAGTTTTATAGTTATGTAAATCCACACCAGGCTTTTTACACTTTGGGTACCCCAGAGGGGAGCGGGTGAGAGCCCTCCTCACCCCAAGGGACTCAGTTCCAGCAGCCAACGTCCACTACCCAACCGCTACCACCCTCCAGGTTGCTTTCCACATGCTCGAGCCGGGCCTCACATATGAGTGAACATATTCCTGGACTCATCATAAGACAGTCCTTACCCATTTTCCATAATTATCACATCATATTTGATGGGGTTCAGACAGTAGGCAACAAATCATAGAGGGAAATATCTATATGCATCTCAGAGAGCCCGGTAAACTACCGAGAGGATCCCGCCTGCAGGGCAGAGCCTGGCAAGCTACCCATGGCATATTCGAGATGCCAAAATCAGTAACAATAACAGGTCTCATTCCCCTGACCCTGAAAGAGCCTCTAATACGGCAGCGTTGGGAAAGGCGAGTATGGAGAATCTGCTAAAATCTCAGGGCTGGGACCAATGGAGACGTTACTAGTGCCCACTTGGGTAAATCGATGACAGTGATATAGTTACAGTGATCATACCTTAGGTTTGTTGGGTCTCTTCCTATCTCCCAGCAGCAGCTGGTCAGCTCCTGAGTGCTTATACTATTGCGAGAACTTGCTCTAGTTTCCTGCTTTTTTTTGAACTTTCTCAAGAACTTCTGCCAGGCATATAGACAAGACTTATGAATAAGTATGTCAATCCCTAGGTATAAAATTCATATGTCAAATGGATTTACCAATCCTTGCTTATTCTTTGCAAATTCATTAGAAATTTTGCTAATTTCTCCTTATCTTTAAGATAGAGAACTCTTCTTTCTCCTATGCTTTGTCAAAGATGAAACTCACCTTTATCTTACCTTGCAAGCAACCAATGCGAATTCAATCCCCAGCACTATAGATGGTTCCTTAAATCCCTCCAGGAGTAATCCCAGAGAATGGAGTAAGTTTGAGTATAGCCCCCCAAATCAAGATAAAAAAACATTGTATCTCATAGAGGAGCTTGGCACTTTGAATTTCAGATTAAGTAGTTATCTTGCATTACAGTTTTCTTTTTACAAGCTGAAAAATTGGGCTGGAGTGATAGCACAGCGGTAGGGCGTTTGTCTTACACGCAGCCAACATGGCCGACCCGAGTTCGATTCCTCCGCCCCTCTCGGAGAGCCCGGCAAGCTACTGAGAGTATTCGATATGCCAGACACAGTAACAACAAAGTTTCCAATGGAGACGTTACTGGGCCCGCTCGAGCAAATCGATGATCAACGGGAGGGCCTTTACTTTTTTTACTATTACTTATGAAAAATTGTGATTTTCACATTTTCATTTGATAGGGCTGGAATGATAGCACAGGTAGGGCATTTGCCTTGCATGCAGCTGACCCTGGTTTGATTCCTCCATCCCTCTCAAAGAGCCCGGCAAACTACTGAGAGTATCCAATGCCTCTTTTGCAGACCACAACACCCAAAAGGAGAGAGAGAACACAGGGGATTGCCCTGCCACAGAGACATGGGGGATGGGGGGATGGGGGTGGGAGGGATATTATCCATGGTCGTGGAAAATGGGCACTGGTGGAGGGATGGGTATCTGATCATTGTATAATTGAAACCAAAGCACAAAAAATTGTAAATCTACAACTTTAAAAAAAAATAAAATAAAATAAAGGGAAAAAAATACACACACAAAAAAAAAACTACTGAGAGTATCCCTCCCACAAGGCAGAGCCTGGCAGGGTCCCAGTGGTGTATTTAATATGCCAAAAACAGTAACAACAAGTCTCACAATGTAGACATTAATGGTGCAGGCTCCAGCAAATTGATGAACAAAGGGAGGACAGTGCTACAGTGCATTTGATAGAGAGAAATAGGGTGGGGTTTTCTAGGGCTTTCTACTTTCTGTTGCAAAATAGACTTCTTCTCACCTCTAAACAAATGCAAATGTTACCTTGTTTTGTATTTCAAATAATTTAAAGCAGTTTGGAGCTTAGCTTAAGGTATTATAGAACAGAGCCAGTAGGGCGTTTGCCTTACAAGTGGCCAACAAGGTTGACCCGAGTTCAATTTCTCCGCCCCTCTCGGAGAGCCGGGAAAGCTACCGAGAGTATTCGATATGCCAAACACAGTAACAACAAAGTCTCCAATGGAGACGTTACTGGGCCCGCTCGAGCAAATCGACGATCAACGGGAGGGCCTTTACCTTTTACCTTTACCTATTATCCAATAATATCTCAGTTGTGAAATAAGTTAATATATTAATTTATCAGTAGGATATGTCTATCTATTATTTCCTTATGGAGATTTTATTTTGAGTATTTTTTATGATGACCCTAATAATTCTTTTTCTAAAAAAGCATTAGACTTATTTCTTCAGAAGAAATAACTGTAAAAGTGCTGTAATGACTTAGATGTTAGGAGGAATGTGGAGGTGATAGCTTGTAAGGTGATTAATATTCTGACATAATTAAATTACTTTGTTTAATTCCTATAAACATATGCATAAGATTAATAGCCAAATTATTTTCTTTCTGGAACATAATTTAATTCATATGTACTCAGATAATTTACTTGATGAAAGTAAATTAATTTCATTTTGTAAAAAATCCATTTAAAACCCAGTAATAATCTATGATTGTTCCTCCTTTTGAGTTTGAACCACATTCAAATAAATAAAATTTCGGGATTCTCTTGAAATAATATTAAATCAGAATGAAGGCCAATATATGCATATTAAAATAAACCTGGTATATAATATAATGATTAAAAGATAAAGAATAATGTGAATATTTGTGAAATAACTTCATTTTCATTTTGCTGGGATGAAATATTGTGATGACATTTCACATTTTGTCTAGATAAGCATAAAAATAAATTTGGGGGACTATAATATATTATATACATTATATATTATAATATGTAACATATTATATATAATAACATTGGGCTGGAGCAATAGCACAGTGGGTAGGGCATTTTCTTTGCATGTGACTGAACTGGCCAACCCAGGTTCAATTCCTCCGCCCCTCTCTGAGAGCCCGGCAAGCCACCAAGAGTATCTCTCCCTCACAGCAAAGCCTGGCAAGCTACCCATGACTTATTCGATATGCCAAACACAGTAACAATAAAGTCTCACAATGGAGACATTACTGGGCCCACTCGAGAAAATCGATGAACAACGGGAGGACAGTGATGTAATATCATTATATATCTTTTAAATTGAGTTTTCATGTATCTTTATCATATATTGGCCATTCAGAAACTCCCCTTCAATAAAATCATAGCAGTTGTGAGTAACAAAGCATGGTTTTTCTGTGGACAAAAATTTTAGGGAAATGGTATTCATCATTGCCTCATTGGTGTTGATGTACCTTGTAAGGAAAATATAGATCTCCTTTGTATAAAGACTTTATGTTGTTGTTCAGCATTTCTATCATGAAAACAATTAGTATGCTAGGGATATTTGCATTTGTTTTAAATCCATTTCTGAGAACTGCCTGAGAGGGATATGGGGTGGTGGGACACGGGGAGAAAGGTGGAGGCAAGTGAATACTGGTGAGGAGTGTGATGCTGGAATGTTTTATGTCTGAAACCCTACCAATAACAGTTATGTGAACCACAGTGCCTAAAAAAAAGCTTTTTTAAAAAAAATAAGTCTATTTCTTAGAACAGAAGGCACTTAACAAAGTTAATTATGAAGTTTCAAAGATCTCTCTTTGGACTTTGAGGAGTTCAGCATTTGAGTCAGAATAATTCAAGAAATGTTTATTTACCAGGCACAGTCTAGGTCCTAGTCGGCCGCAGTAGCAAATAGTCTCTGCTCTCCGGCGACTTCTACTCAGGAAAGGAATGAGGTAGATTCAGCAAAAGGGCAAGAAAATAGCCAATGTGATTATCAGAACTGTAAGAAGAAGGCAGGAATTCAGAATGCCCAGAGATTTCCTGTGCTGCAGAGAAAAGTGGAATAGAAGGATGGTCCTCCATACAGAAAAGTGGTATTGCAGGAAGAAGTCGTTTATTTGTTTTTTTTTTTTTCCAAAGGACCCCTTGTTTTATCAGACATAAACTGTTCATAAGATTCTGGTCTCAAAAAGTGAGCATTTCTTTGTATGCTTTAAAATGGGGAAATCCTCATTGGTGTTGATTTCATGTATCTTGTAAGGAAAATATAGACCTCCTTTGTATAAAGACTTTATGTCGTTGTTCAGCATTTCTATCATGAAAAAAATTAGTATGCTAGGGATATTTGCATTTGTTTTAAATCCATTTCTGAGAACTGCCTGAGTGGGATATGGGGTAGTGGGACACGGGAAGAAAGGTGGAGGCAAGTGGATACTGGTGAGGAGTGTGATGCTGGAATGTTTTATGTATAAAACCCTACCAATAACAGTTTTGTAAACCACAGTGCCTAAAATAAAGCTTATTTTTTAAAAAAATAAATCTATTTCTTAGAACAGAAGGCACTTAAGAAAGTTAATTATGAAGTTTCAATGATCTCTCTTTGGAGTTTGAAATTTAAAAATTAAAAGTTTCAAATTCACTTACATCAGGCCAGCTCTTATTTCTTCCATCAGGAGGTACCTTCCTTTAATATGTGGGATCTGAAGTGTTAATATTTTCTATCTTCATTTTATTTTTTCAGGATTTTAGAGACATTTTTATTCAAATATCTTTGTATTGTGTGTGTAAAGGTGTAACATTAGTAAAACTGTAGCCACAGATAACCCAGAGGAGGGTTCAGGGAACAGGTGTAAATTTTCTCTTTGTGTACTCAGCAGTTACATAAGGACAGATAGCTTAGGTCAAATTAGAATTAAAGACAATGGGGAGCTGCAGCCTGACCTGAAAGCCAAGATGAGAGTAAAATGTCACTGATGTTATTAGCTGCCAATTGGGAAAAATAGAATACATTCAAAACAAATACAGGAGTAGAAAGAAAACTAAGAGAATTATAATTTTTAGTGTCTTTATTCATCTTAAACGATATTTTGTGCTTACATTGCACATTTATTTTAATGTTTAAGTAGTTTACCATTATAATAAATAATAAGTTACGCTTCTATAAGATGCAGGCATGTCAGAGCAAAGTTTTGCCCAGAGTTCTTATCAATTTGGTTGATCTACAGATACAATTACACGATTGAAACTATCTTAGAAATAAATAGTATTAACATCACCATGAATGAACATCAAGTTCAACATGAATAACAAGTTTGGATATTTATCAAAGTAAGACTTAATAAGTAGGGGAAGGGTGTCTGGCTTTTTAGATTTTTTTTCTGGATTAAATAGGTTTTTTGTTTGTTTTTGTTTTTTTGGGTCACACCTGGAAATGCACAGGGGTTATTCCTGGCTCTGCACTCAGGAATTACTCCTGGCGGTGCTCAGGGGACAATATGGGATGCTGGGAATCAAACTCGGGTCGACCATGTGCAAGGCAAAGGCCCTACCCACTGTGCTATTGCTCCAGCCCCAGGATAAACAGTTTTAAAGCCAGTAGAAAGTAGAAAGTCAAAGGCTATGCTTTTTATTTCACTTGAACCTGAATCTCCAACAAAGAGCCCCATGGGGGCAACCATCAGAATTGCATTCAGTCCCAAATAGTAGGAGATAAATGACTTGCCATTAGTTTTCTTCTCTGAGAGCGTAAAGATAAAGGATCTAAATCCAAAAGCAGGTGCATACATTTTGGGAGCGATAAATCTAAAGTCAAAAGGGCAGTATTGCTATACAAATTTCCTCTTCTCCACGTCTTTTAATGTCGGTCCCACTCTAGTTATTTGCAAAAAAGTAATTTTGGTAGATAAAAAAGAGCCCAGATCAAGTTGATCTGGGCTAATGTTAAAGGAGAAAATACTTCCATTCAACCTTGTATAATAATAGTCTGGCCCCTCTTTTTGCCATTAGCCTCACAATAGATGATTGTGCAGCTAAATGTCTTGGAGTAATTTCTGTAGAGACAATACCCAGATTTTATATATATATATATATATATATATATATATATATATAAGATCACGTGGACGCCCACCTATAAGATGGTCAGACTTCTTCGTCAAGACCCTAAATGATCAGTTTGAGGCTCTACATGTTCCTAAAACAAACAGATACCATTGGGCTACGCTAGCACGCAACCGGGATGAATGGAGACGTTACTGGCACCCGCTCAAATAAATCGATGAATAACGGGGATTAAGTGATTAAGTGATATACATATGTGTGTGTGTGTGTGTGTGTGTGTGTGTGTGTGTATAGTGGACTCTCAGTTTGAGTAAAGCAAGTCTTACATCCTACCTAGAATAATGCCTGTTTATTCCCCTTACGGGCTGGAGCGATAGCATAGCAAGTAGGGCATTTGCCTTGCATGTGGTCGACCCGAGTTCGATTTCTCTGCCCCTCTCGGAGAGCCTGACAAGCTACCAAGAGTATCCCGCCCTCATGGCAAAGCCTTGCAAGCTCCCCGTGTCGTATTCGATATGCCAAAACAGTAACAAGTCTCATGATGGAGATATTACTGGTGCCCGCTGGAACAAATCCATGAACAACAGGAGGACAGTGCTACAGTGTTACATTCCCAATACATTCTCAAAACATGGTTTGGATAAAAATGTACAATGACAGGCCACCTGTTATTCATTTGTTCCTCCAGCAGTAACCCCTCTCCAGGGAAACACTGGTTAAGTATATGCACAGACAATGTATGTGCCCACAGACAGCAGATCTTTTATAGTTAAATTAAGAGAACTATAGTAGCTTCTTCCTACACAATACCACTACCATACACACACTAGTGCATGCACACGTGGCATGCACACACACACACACACACACACACACACACACACACACACACATTCAAGACTTTTTGCAAATTGAAATTCTCTGAGACTTAAAAGTATGATAAGAAAGGAAAAGAATGTTGGTGAGATACGCAAATGAGACAACCCTTACTAAGAGTGTACGAAGCTTAGCATTACTCTGCATTCCTGTCCCAGGATGGCACAGAACTGTGAACAAATGATTGTACTAGAAAGGCAAGGCAGGCTTTTGCCTGATGCCAGGGTTTCTCTTCACAATGAGGGTGTATCATTGAACTTTACCTATACTTGGTAACTTTTAAAAATAAACAAAGTCCAGTAAGTCATGCTGTCCTTAGAAAGGTTCTTGCTGGAAGAGCAGCATGAACATTCCTGATTTTGGTTAATAGACAGTGAGGCAAGGTCTTAAGTCAAGTTTTAAGAGCAATTAGAGCTAATTAAAAAGACAGGCTTGTCAGTGCCTGAACATTGTGGAAAAAGGGGTCCAGGGACTTAGCGTTTGATTTTGAGCTACACCCAAGTTAAAGCTGAATTCAACCTTTTTGTTCCCTTCAGTAGAGAGTGTGTGTATTGTGCGTCATGTTCATGGGGTGAGGAGGTTCATAATCATAGACACAAGATCAGCTTTGGAATAAAAGTGAAAGGCATTCTTGGTTGCTTTCAAATCTTCTAAAAATAGCTACACGCTTCTGCCAAAGCTAATATAGACAGGATTCCCATGGAAACCCTCTGTCTGGAAGGGGCGGGTATTATTTTTTCACCATTTATTGGTTGACTGGCTCCTGCCCATTTGTATGTTACTCCTCTTCTTAATGCAACACTGATATCTATTGTCAAAACTGCCTAGCTAAACCAGAAAGGTGCATGCGTATCTGGTCTGCTTATCTAAGGGGGGCGGGGGGGGGGGGGGTATGCAAACTCAATTGAACATTTTCCCAAGGAAAGGTTAACAAAAATAAATATGTACATCCTTGTTGCACCGTGTGTGTGTGTATACTTCTAGTTTTCATTACTGTGTACCTTCCGATTCTTCATTTGAATTCATGGTCACAGCCAGATTTTATCAGTGACAATAGTCACCCTCCTTAACGTATTATCATTTTTAGGGTTGTCTTTTGGGGGCAGTGGAAGAGGAGGGGTTCTACATCTTTCAATTCTGGGACTCCTCATTCAAGAATAGAATGCTGCCTAGAACTTGACCTTACAAAGTTAGCCTTATTCTCTTCATTTTCAGATCAAAAGTATAGGTTTCAAAATAATATTAAAGGGCCAAGAATGCGACTCACATGGGAAGCATATGCCTCACTGGTTCCCAGCCCACACCAATATACTCCAGCACTCCACTTCAAAATAAACATTAAGTTATCACTCTATTTGTCTCTTTTTCTCTTGGGATGATAGTACCTTTAGGAAAGCACTTTAACAAAATAACTAGCACTACATACTATCACTAAATAAACTAGACCATTTACAGAGTCTGAGATAAGAACTGAAACGCTTTCAGAGGTTCAGAAGGCAAGAGTATAAGGTCAGGAGGTAGTTCTAGTGATAGAGCACAGGCCTGTCATCTGTGGCACCCTAAGTTCCATCCCCATCACACCTGGGCCACCCTCCGATCTTTCCTTACCAAGGAGAGCCAGGAGTGGTCTCCAACTCATAAGCGTCAATGAGCGAGACTCTTAATTTTTTTAAAGCAAGGTATGTTAAATTATAAGGATGTTTTTGATGTAAGTCTCATAACATAACATAAAAATTATGACTAGTTTTATGACTAAATCACATAAAAATTCTGTAACTTTGTTCTTTTAATTTATTATCCGCCTTTAGCCTTCTTTCTAATAATAATTTAGTAACTGCACATTAAATAACAATTAGCATATCTAAGTGATTCTAATAACACATCAGACTATGTTCATCTCAATCAAGTTTAACTGATCACAAATATGAACAGAAGTAGATATGAAGTCATATTTTTCCAGGATTATCAAATAATATGCATAATTCTTCATATATCATTTTGTTTTCTGATGTGTTTAGCATAATTTGGATGTATAGTGCTAAAAGATATCTATGCAGTATTTGCAGGATGCATATTGTTTCATTTGGAATTTATATCTGTAAGGATTGGGACTTTTCCAACTCTGGAGAAGCCAGTGTTCTCTCTTGAATTTGTATTCTCTTTCTGTCTCTGATCTCACACTACTCTAAGTAAATTTCTTCAAATAAAAAATATTTTGCTCTACAAAAAGTAAAAGAGAAAAAAGATTGAGGAGGATATGTAACAGCCTAAACTATTACATCTCATCATGCCAAATTACATCAGATATTGTATTTTAGGATATTCTTATCTCCAGTGGTAGTGGATAATAGCAGGAATATTTGGAAACAAACCATTGTAATCACAAGCCACTGAGATTCCTAGATAGTATCTTCAAGTGTCCAAAGCCAGGTGCTGAAAAGAGCTGGTTTTCCTTCTCTGTCACACACAGTACCTAAGAGACCCATGTAAAGGAAACTGTAGATCCCACTCTCCCGTCCTCATCACTGGAGCAGAATTATAGACTGTCACTGTCACTGTCCTCCCATTGTTCATTGATTTGCTCGAGTGGGCCCAGTAACATTGTGACACTTGTTACTGTGTTTGGCATATCGAATACATCACGGGTAGCTTGCCAGGCTCTGCCGCACAGGCGAGATACTCTCGGTAGCTTGCCGGGCTCTCCGAGAGGGGCAAAGGAATCGAACCCGGTTGGCCATGTTGGCTGCATGCAAGGCAAACGCCCTACCCGCTGTGCTATCGCTCCAGCCCAGGATTATAGACATAATCAGGAAACATTTTTCTTCTCTCCCAATGCTCCATATAGAAAACGAAAAATTCACTCACCCAGAGAAATTCCCATTACAGGAGACCAGTCAAAAAATATTTCCTGACACTCTGTTCATGAAAAATTCATAAAAGCACATGAAATGTTTTGGGGGATAAATAGAGTATAAATATGACCCCAAAATAGGATAGTATTGTAATCTGTGCAATATTGAAAATTAGGCAATATTTTCCTAGGTATTAGAAAAAATTAACCATTACCAAATAAGATAGCACTATCTTATAATTAAATGAGTAACTTGATATTATGCATTGCTTGCAAATGTTTGAAACAGCGACATTAACGTCAGTCATATATTGCTTAAGTATATTACATTCATCAGTTTAGTTAAATTTTGTTTTTATGCTTTCTGCTAGATTGGCTTATTTTATCATTTGAATCTGACTTAAACATTTAATCTCCTGTCCCAAGATATAAAACTAATTAGGTAGCACAAAAAGCCCGTTTTAGTAATATTAGCTTATAGTGAAACCACACAGAAAAATCTGCACAATTATATTGATAAGCTACTATCCAGAATCAGATCCATCCTTATATAATAATTGGTTTCTTAAGTGGTAGGTTTTTGGTACTTATAGACTATAAAAAGTTACTTATGAACTATAAGCATCACAATTTGTTATAAACATAAAAATTTTCCTTTAATACAGATATATCTTCTTTTTAATTTTTCCAAAGCTTTAGTGCCTGGCCCTAGGTGTATTTCACAGTACGTTAAATAATATTTACAAAGCTTACATTAATTATTTTTTAAGTAGACATAATTGCCCCACAGATTGTGTTGGCCTTAAAAGGGTGAGTTATTATAAACATTATCTGGGCAGGCATTTGAAAGAAACTATGTGGGAGTTAAAATTACAGGTTCAAGAACCTATTTTTTGTCTTTCTCCCACACAAATACTCATCTTCTGTCATATTCTTTCAGAAAAGTTTGCAAATCTCCAGTATCTCAACAAGTCCTTCCTTTAAATAAATGTATAAAATGTCATTTACAAGACATGCTCAATGTTCTTTATTGTCCTGTGTCAAAATTCTTCCTTTCAGAATCCTTAAAATATTAATTCTTACTATTCTAATATGTTAATATCCAAACAAACTATACTGTCAGCAGAGAGTTGTTCATTTCAAGCCCAAGGCTTCTCTTGTGACTCCTACCACAAAAGGAAGAGTTTAACTGGTGCTTTTTCTGAATTCCATAGTTTTCTAATTAAGGTTTGCCATGTAAAATGAAAGCCTATAAATGAGGAATATATATGGATGATCATTTTTTTGGTTTGGGGGGTCACATCCGACAATGCTCAAGACTTACTTCTGGCTCTATACTCAGTGATCACTCCTGGAAGGCCTCAGGGGCTATGCTGGTTGACAGAGACTGAACCCATTTTTGCTATGTGAAGGCAAGTGCCCTGCCTGCTATATTATCACGCCAGCCTCTGGAGAACAAAATTTTAGTATACATTCCAGGGAACTCCAAGTAGTTCCTTGAGTAGTAATTCTAAATTATTGTAGAAAAAAAATTAATTGAACAAAATATTTGGAGGGAAACAAAAAAGAAAAAGATTCTAGTCTGAATTTACCTTTCCAAGATCTATAGCTTTGGAAATGTAACATTTTTTCTTTTTGACCTTTGTCTTCAATTCAATATATAGCAATAATAAATACATGGATTGTAGCAGACCAACAGCTTGATTTTATAAATGACTCTACAAATGCTAAGTTAATGTGAAATTTTAATGTGCAACTTTATTATCATTATTTTGATAATTACTACATCAAAGAGGAAAAGAAAATCTTAAGTATGTCACGTTACTGGAAAGGCTATATTAGTCTAAGACATACTGAGAACATTAGATAAATCTTGTGAATATGTGACTTCTAAGGGGCTGGAGCCATAGCACAGCAGTAGGGCATTTGCCTTGCATGCAGCCAACATGGCCAACCCGAGTTCGATTCCTCTGCCCCTCTCAGAGAACCTGGAAAGCTACCGAGAGTAACTCGCCCGCACGGCAGAGCCTGGCAAGCTACCCGTGATGTGCCAAACACAGTAACACCAAAGTCTCCAATGGAGACGTTACTGGGCCTGCTCGAGCAAATCGATGAACCATGGGAGGACAGTGACAGTGACAATCCTGAGGGAAAAGGCTATTAATTTCATTGGTAAATTTGTCCCGATTAAAAATCACACTCATTTGGAATGTCACAAATAAACAAAAAGAACCTGCATGAGATTTTACAAAAATTTATTCTTCTAACTAGAAATTGATGCTTGGTATTAGGGAAGAGGAAAAAATATAAGCTATTTGATACAAAAAATAAATATTTATCATGTAATAAGTGCTACCCACTATATACTAAATACTAGAGAAACTCTCGTGAACAGAACAAGCACAGTGCTTTATCTCTTAATGGCCATACTCTAGTTTAGGGGGTAAGGAAAGTCTGGTATACCACGTCACATTATGGGCAATGCAGAGAATCAAGACTGGTAAATCAAAGTGATTAGTAGCTACTTTATACTAGAAAGTCAAGAAAACCCTTTTGAATGAGGTGATATTTAAGCTGAAGTCTCAATGACTGAAAACAAGAGTGAGCCATGTAAGTATGAATGTCCACAAAGGAGCATTTAGTACAAAACCGACCCTAAGAAGGGAGTGAGCTTTGGGTACAAAAGGAGCAGTGTGGCTGGAGTATTCAGACCAAGGTGAAAGTATGGAACAAGATGGGCAGAAGCTAATTTTAGATAATCCAAATAAGAGATTTGTGTTGGGTTCCATGTATTCTATTACATGTTACGATAGCACTGCACTGTCCTCCCATTGTTCATCAATTTGCTCGAGCGGGCACCAGTAACATCTCCATTGTGAGACTTGTTACTGTGTTTGGCATATCGAATACGTTACGGGTAGCTTGCCAGGCTATGCCATGCGGGCAAAATACTCTTAGTAGCTTGCCAGGCTCTCCGAGAGGGGTGGAGGAATCGAACTCGGGTTAGCCGTCTTGGCCATGTGCAAGGCAAACGCCTACCTGCTATGCTATCGCTCAGGCCCACATGGTACGATATGATTCTGTATTTGAACTTTATTATAATGAGTTGCTACAGAGGCATTTAAGCAGGAGAATAGCCTAGTTTGGTTTGGATATAAAAAAATACAATGTTACTTACGCTATTGAAGTTAGACAATAAGTCAAAAGTGGAAGCTGTTCAGAGTGGGAGCACATGCTTTTGCAATGCTGGAACTCTGGAGTCAATTCTCAGCATCAGGGCTTCTGATCATTATGAGAAGTACCTAGCAGGAGTCATGTTTGAGCACTGTTGATAGTGGCCCTCAGACAAATAAAAAAGCAATAACAAAAGTGGTAAATTTGAAGACTCATTAGGAGATTGTTAAGCAGTTATCTAGATGTCTTATAATTAATTGTAGTAATAAAGATATCCATTCATTCATTGATTCATTCTTTCAGTCTGCATATTTATTGATAGACCAATCTGTGACAAATCCCACTCTAGGTATTGGGTACACAGCAACAATAACTAAAACATTGAACCCTCCCCCACAGGTAGCTGAAGCTTAGTGGAAGATCAATAGACAATCAAAGTGAGTTATGAGTAAGAGAACTACTTTTGAATAATCTGGTCAGGTAAGAACTCCAACCAGACAGAATTGAAGAGAGAGAGTAAATATTGCATTGCAAATCTGGAGTAATGAATATTCGGTAGAGGTATAGCAAGTAGATACTAGAATTGGAATGCGTTTGGGGAACCACAACAAGGCATTTCTAGAGCACCTAGATAGAAGGCAAGTGACAAGAGTTGCAAGGTAGAGGACAACTACAATAAGTTCCTGCAAGACAGGGTAGATCATTGCAAGGTCTTTTTATTTGTTTGAAATTATATTGAAAGTCATTGAAAGGTTTTAAAGAGAGCCCAACTGCTGTCAGAGTAAACAGCTGGATATATGGTGTAGAAAGAAATCAGAGGGATATGCTTTGAGACTTATAGCAAGGACAATACAATAGGAGAGGTGTACTTGGTCTGGCATTGTACCAACATAAGTGATATCATTAGGTATAATTTGAAGGTGGAACCTGCAGAACTATCATTTGGGGTACTAGTTATGAGAGGAAGAACCTAAACAATTGCCAGTGTTTTCATCCTGAACACTTATGTAAATTTTCTGGGGATGTAGTGGGAAACTATGGAACATAGAAAGTGTGGTGCAAGGTTGGAGATTAAGTGTTTGCTTCTGGACATGTTAAAATTAACGTACGTATTGGTGTGTAATCACAAAAGGACAGCAGCGGTCTATCTCTCGCGTGGCCCACGTTCGGTAGTCTCAGGCCGTTTCCCCCACTTCAGGGAGGTCCATGGCGATGGGAAGGCGAAGGAAGGAAACGAGGGCCAGGCTGTTTGGTCTTAGTTGCATTTTATTCCAATCCTCTCTCCATTCACTCCTGTCTCTCCTTTGCCTTCCCCAGCCCACTCTTATACTCTCATTATATCCCGTAAAAGAAATTTATGGGGGGCTGGAGCAATAGCACAGTAGGTAGGGCATTTGCCTTGCATGCGGTCGACCCAAGTTCGATTCCCAGCATCCCATATGGTCCCCGGAGCACTACCAGGATTCCTGAGTGCATGAACTAGGAGTAATTCCTGTGCATCGCCAGGTGTGACCCAAAAAAGAAACAAAAAAGGAAGAAATTTATGTCATGGAGGGCCCAGGTTCTCTCAGACCTATCACGCAGTAGAGAGCCCTGAAATCTCCTTTTTTTGATCATGGTACTTACTTCTAAAGGGTGCAATGCAGTGATGTCATCAAAAGGAGTTACAGAAAGAACATTGAGGCAGCAAAACATACATTGTTTCTTTGCATCTGCAGGCCAGTAATTTTGGCCTCCAGAAAGAAGATACAAAACCAAGACTGAAACCTTTCACAAGCTATAAGCACTTGGATTTGCATCCCAAAGACTAGTCTGGCTAGAGCCTGGAATCTACATCCCAAAGATCAGGCCTGGCTAGCACCTGAGATCTGCATGTCAAAGATCAGCCAGGTTTCCGTGAGAAAAGAAAAACTGTCTCTTACAATATACTGAAATTATTTACTGAAATTATTTACTAAAGTAAAAAATTATTTACTTTATTTTAGACAGGTACTAGTTTAGACCTAGTACCTGTCTAAACTAGTCAGGACACAGGAGAAATCTCGCCCATTTTCATGGGTCCCTATGTTCCTGCCCGTTGTGCAGTGCAGTCTACATGGGCTCACCCTGAGAGCTCAGTCCAGCCCCAACAGGTTGAGGTAACAATTACACGTAGGTGTGGTCACAATCAATAGGGGTAGAGTTCTTTCTCTTAAGAAAGCCACTTTTAGAACAGATTCTCATTTAGCAGATCTACCCACCCTAGAACAGAATCCCCCGAGTGTGTTTCTCCTCTCCTTTTCCAACAAACATATAAGCATACATAATATAAATCATTTTGTATGGACACAGTAAGAAATACTCTAAGTTTATAGAATTGCTCTCCTAGGGCCATCTCGACCTCAGACTACAGTGCTCAGGCCAGGTAGTCTTTCCTATCCCTAGCAGGGTCCTAGTCTCGCTGTTACCTTTGGATCATGACAGCATTTGTCTATGATCAAACTCCTAACTTATAGTTAAGAATCATGGCACTTTGGCCTGGCCCATCTCGACATCTCGATGCCAGGGTAGCACATAGCTTACTGCTTGCCCTGGTTCCATCCAGTCCCTCTTCGGGACCCTGCTTTTGGGGGCACTAGGAAGTGAGGGCAACTGAGGCTTAAGTTGAGAAAGCAGATGCCCGGGAATGAATAATATTCAAAGCCGATTAAATCCTAAATTACAAAGCATAATATTAACTGTCTTCCTGTATCTATACAAAAAGGACATTGCATTAAAGTAAACTATTCAAAAGTCATAAGTAATTTTGGCCTCCTGAAAGAAGATACAAAACCAAGACTGAAACCTTTCTTGGGCTATAAGCACTTGGATTTGCATCCCAAAGACTAGTCTGGCTAGAGCCTGAAATCTACATCCCAAAGACAATACAAGTTCAGTGTCTTAGAAGGATCTAACCTTCCAAGTTAACAGATTCTGATAAGGGGAAAAGCTGATTAACTGGTGGGGGGAAGAGAGCACAGAGAATTGGTTACAGAGAAACAAAGGAATAGGAGTGACTCGGGAGCACTGTGACGGGTGCAACCTGATAAACATAAGCTCCTTGTGGCAAGGGAGAAAGGACAAATCAATTGTTATCCTACATATTGGGATGCCTAATATATAAGTGGAGTTATTTAGTAGACAACTGTACACATAAGACTGCATTTCAGAGAAAGGCATGAAGCCAGAGTTGTAAACTTGTACTTACATCACAGCAGTACTTTCTATACTGATACCTTTTATAAGAATTTTAGCTTTTGAAGGAAATTAAATTACATAGAAAAAACAGAAGATATGAAAAAAATAATATTGGGCTGGACTGATAGTATAGTGGGTAGGCTGCTTGTCTTGCATAAAACCAACTGGAGTTTGATCCCCGGTTTCCCATATGGTTCCCCTGGTCCACCAGGAGTAATTCCTGAGGGCAGAATCAGGAGTAACCCCTGAGCACCACTGGCTGTGACCCCTAAATGAAACAACAACAAAAAAAGAGAGGTAATGAAGAGAAGGAATTGAAATGTGTTTCAAAAGTATAGTTAAGAGGACATGCTGATGGATCAGTCAATGAAACAATGATAAATTATCATCTCGAATAATTGAGTTTATCATAGTATTGCTCTTCACTTGAGGAGATTAGAGAAGAGGCCGTCTCAGATAAGGTAGACACTTATGCATACAGAAAATAAATTTAGAATTTTCCGTGGTATAATAACTTGGGATACCTTCTAGGAAAAAAGGAACTTATTTATATGTAATAAGTGTTCAAAAAGAAAGATGGACCTAGGGCCACTTAATAGCCATAATCAAAAAAGTAGGCTGGGCACTTATCTAACACTATAAATAAAAAGAACTTAACATAGATCAAGGTCTGAATGTAACAGCTAAAATCATAAAGATTTTAGAAAAAAACTAGATGTTAAATCATCATAACCTTGTATTTGACAAAATAATCTGCGATATGACTCCGAAAGTATGGGTAACAGAAAAAATATATAGATAAATTGGACTTCATCGAAATTAAAAACTTTTATGCTTTTTATAAAAAGTCATCCAGAATGCAGAAGAACAATGGGAAATGTATTATAAAATCGTATATATATATGATTGGGGTCTAGCACTCACAATGCATAAATAATTCAATAATAAACAAATAACCCAATTGTCAAAATCTATGAGGAATCCAAATACTTCTCTAAAGAAGTAAAAGTAAAAGGCCCTCCCATTGATCATCGATTTGCTCGAGCGGGCCCAGTAACGTCTCCATTGGAGACTTTGTTGTTACTGTGTCTGGCATATCGAATACTCTCAGTAGCTTGCTGGGCTCTCCAAGAGGGGCGGAGGAATCGAACTCAGGTCGGCCATGTTGGCTGCGTGCAAGGCAGACGCCCTACCCGCTGTGCTATCGCTCCAGCCCAGAAGATAAAAGTATAAAAAATAGACAAAAAATATTGTTTAGTCCCACTGATAAAAAGAAAACAATATTTCACTTATTCTAATTAGGATGACTAAAATAAAGGATGAATATAAATAGCAGTGTTGTGGAGGTTGTGGAGAAATTGGAATCATCAGGTACTTCTGATGGAAATGTAAAATGATGCATTGAATTTGGGTATCATTCTAATGGTTCTTCACAGAAGCCATATAGTGTAACATTTTCACTCAAGAAAAATGAAGATATTTGTTGATACAAAAGCTTAAATAAAGATATTCATGGTAGAATTATTCTAACTCCATAGTAAAAACACTTAAAATGTTCATCAACTAATTAGTGAATAAACAAAATGTGGTTGAAAATATGAATTAGTAGTATGAGCCAAAAATAAATGAGCCTTGAAAACAGTATGCTATCAATGATAATATGTGACTTTGTTTATATACTACTCAGAGAAGCAAACTGTATAGAGATTGAATATATATTTAGAGAAGAGTATATGAATTAGAATAGAAATCGCTTAAATAAAAAAATCAATTCTAAAAATAATTGCAACCAAAAACTGATCTTTGAAACAATATGATTGATAAGCTTTTAGTTGTAATAAGAAAAAATAAGATGGATAAAAGTGAGAGGGCATAATTACTAATAAAAATTGGCAGAGAAATGTTGTACATGTCCTGTGAACTTTACACAAGATAAAGTATTATAAATAACTGCCTGCAAATATGATGAACCAAAAGAAATCAATTATTTTAAAGACATAACTTGCCAAAGCTCACGCAAGAAAAAGAATAAAATACAAATATTTGTATGAATATATTAAAAAAATTTGGAACAGAGGCATAGTATAATGGTATGGTACTTGGCTTACATGTGACCAACCCAGGTTTGATTTCTGGCATCATGTATGGTCTCTTGAGTGCCACCAAGAGAGATCTCTGAGCACATGGCCAGGAGTAAGACCTGAGCACTGCCTGATGTAGTAAATAAACAAAATCAAATATTAAAAAAAATAATTAGTATTGAAGACCCTTCCAGAGTAGAAGCATGCAGGCCCACAGTTAAGTTCCACACATTTTACAAAGAAATTGTACCACTTATCTATAAACTACTTCAGAAGATAGTATCAGAGACTACTTTCTAACTCATTTTATGAGAGCAGTTTTACCCTGATCCCAAAACTTGTCAAAGGTTTTACAACACAACTAAAAATGTTTTTAAATGATATTACATTAAAAGAGAAAGATAGACAAACATTTCTGGATAAAAATACAAACATTCTCAACAAAATGTTAGCAAAAAGAATTCTATAACATGTAACAAGAATCGCACCAAACAATAAACTAGGATTTATCCCAGGTATGCAAAACTGGTTCAACATTTCAAAATTAATTAATGTAATTCATCACATCAACAGATAAAGAAGAAAAATATGAACATATCAGTGGATGCAGAAAATGCACTTCAAAAAGATTTAACGTTCATTCATGAAAGTATATTAGCAATTGCCTAGGACTGGAGGATGCGACAGTTAAAAAGAGATGGGAAATGTTTCGCTGTCACTGTCACTATCCTCCTGTTGTTCATTGATTTGCTCGAGCGGGCCCAGTAACATTGTGAGACTTGTTACTGTGTTTGGCATATCGAATACATCACAGGCAGCTTGCCAGGCTTTGCTGTGCAGGCGAGGTACTCTCAGTAGCTCGCCTGGCTCTCCGATAGGGGCAGAGGAATGGAACTTGGGTCAGCTGTGTAGGCCGTATCCAAGGCAAACGCCCTACCTGCTGTGCTAATCGTCATATTTATCTTGAAGATTATGAACTATCACAAAACTAATTGTGATTTTGATTTCAGAACTCTGTTATACTAAAAGCCATAAGGCATGCACTTAAAATGAGTGAAGCAAATAGAATGTGAACTACATCTCTGTAAAACTGCTACCTAGAAATTTTTCAAATAAAAAAATCTGAGCACTATAGCAATAGCCAGTGAGCTGATTGGGGAACTAATAAAAGGCATTTTCCTAAGAGCTGAAAAGAGATTTATAAAACAAGGTGATCGCAACTGCACAAAACAGTGTGAAGAGGTAGAAGAAAGAAACTAGAAATTCGGCAAAACCGTAGCAATTGGCAAAGAATTTAAATTGAAATGAGAAAGCCAACTGGAGTGGATGAGGAAAAGTGAGAAGACAGCTACGGATAGCTTCTTCAAGAAAATGTGTTTAGAAAGTGAGTAGAGCTGAAATAGTAGGAACTGAGCTAAGGTAGGGTTTTTTTTTATTGGTTTTGTTTGTTCATTGCTTTAATTTCAAGTAGGTCTGTTCTTTGATTGATGGATCTAGTAGAGAAAGAGAAATTGATGCTACAGGAAGAAGATAGGGTATTACTGCCAGAGCAGTCTCTGAGAGAAGATGGGTTTCATAACCTACGTGGAAAAAAGATGAACCTAGGATAGAGATAGGCACTATTTAGCCAACATACCTGGAAATGGGTAGAGGTGGTACAAAGGAATGACCACAGTTATGCCACAATCTAGGTCACATGTTGTGTGGACTTCTTTATAGTAGCCTTTTATCCAAGATTATTTTATATATGGGGAAAATTTCATTCAGGAAAAAATAACATTTTAGGGTTCTTTTTTAAATCATGCCCCAATCTGGAACTATTCCACATGGTTTAAATTTATAAATATTTCATCGTCCTCACTCACTACCAGAATTTTATATTGGCCTTTCAGCTAACAAATATTGCACTAAAAGAAAACAGCAAGAGTACTTCCTTAGAAATAGTCACTTTCTAAATAGCTAGTCTCCCTATCCAAATAGGGAGTTTCTGAACCAGGGTTCTCCAATATTCTTCTGCCCCTCAACTTTAAAATGACTGCTAAGGGGTTGGAGCCATAATACAGCGGTAGGACCTTTGCCTTGCATGCAGACAACCCAAGTTCAATCCCCAGCATACCATATGGTTCCCCAAGCACTGCCAGGAGTAATTCCTAACTACCGAGCCAGGAGTAACCCCTCAGCATTACTGGGTGTGACCCAAAAATTTTTTTAAAAAAGTCTCAGAAGAGTCTATATGAAACCAGAATTGAGTCCATTAGCCTGATCATTGAGAATGCCCTGTAAGAAATGCAGAGAATGAACTCATTTTTTGGTCATTATAAACTTCCTGTGAAAGGAAAACAAAATTCTCTGCTTTCTGAAATGTCTTATTTTATCTTTGTGTGAAAACAGATAAAGTTTGTGTAATATGCAAGAAGTTAATTGATGGATTTTTCTTTTTTGTTCAAGATGGTGAAGTAGAATTTAAAGTTCAGCAGACTTCAGGGATGCAGAGGACTCAACAGCTGTTATTTCAATTCAAGTGGAAACTCAGTCAGACTAAAAACTATTTTTAGATGCTGTGCTGACAGGTGATGCCTTCTATCATGCCCTCCTGGAGAAGGCTTGACTAGAGTCAATATGAATTTAAAAACCACATTCAATAAAAGATCTAGAATCTTAAATAAATCTGTAAACAGAGATGGAAGCCTTTCAATATCATCTCAAGCAACAGGCTGAGAAAGGGTAAATGGGAAATATAGTTTAAAAATGAAATTTTGAAGACTGTTTGAAACTTCTTTACAGAAAAGTAAATTCCACAAAATGTTAGTTGTATCAGGTGAAGTTATAAATATTTTGAAAATAAAAGCAACAGAAAAGAATGAGGATGCAAGAGAGGAATTTTGTATGCTCGAATTCTCAAGGTAGTTGTCTTCAAGAGATAGGAGGAAATTTGTTAACTACACTTCAATTTTGTATTAAAGATGTTAATATTAAACGTATTAATATGTGTGCTGGTCAGTTTCATGTTCTACACCTTGGGTGTTCCATTATATATTTCCCAGATATTATACTACTTTTTTCTACTTTTTAGATTTATGGAATACTTCTATGTGAATATCATGATATAAACAGAAAGATGTATATTATGTACCTTAGGACTCCTCAGTGTGTATCTGTAGCACTGTAGCACTGTCCTCCCATTGTTCATCGATTTGCTTGAGTGGGAACCAGTAACGTCTCCATTGTGAGACTTGTTGTTACTGTTTTTAGCATATCGAATATGTCATGGGGATCTTGCCAGGCTTTGCCTCGGGACCTGAATACTCTCAGTAGCTTGCCAGGCTCTCCAAACAAGCTCAGTGTGTAGAATCAAAATGTATTTATTGACTCATAAGGGAGCTCTAGTTAACAATACTATATTGTGACCTAAAATTTTACTTAAAAGATAGGTATCTTTTAAATGCTCTGACCATAATAAAAATTATGAATGTACAAGTAAAGAAAATATATTTTTATTCGTCCACATTAATTATTTTTGACCATGCTATGTAGTATTTCAGGCATTTCGATATATAAATAAATATGAAATCATTTAATCCTTCAAGGGATCTTGAATTTAGAAGTAGGAAGTGGGAGGGAAATTATTACTATTTTAGGAGTCTGTATATTGGCAAGTATTGAAAGACCTTCTAGTCTTTCCTTCAAAGGAAGAGCAGATAAGTAGTAGGCAGACTTTCTGGAAAGGTCATTGAGAAAGGAAAGAGTGATCACTCAGAAAGATGGGGGTGGGGAGAGATCTTGGAAAAGCAGTGATCAGAGAAGAGCTCAAAGAGTGAGTAATCAAGTCACAGATAAGATAGGCATTTGTGCACTTATACTAACTCAAGAAAATAACAATGAACATAACTTCATCTGATTTAAACTAACTTTTTGAATAATAGGATTAAACAATGAGTGGGATGTTTAGCTCATTTGAAAATATAAATAAGACGAAGAAGGGACCCGTATGACAATAATAGTTGGAAATGATCAAGCTGGATAAGAACTGAGTATTGAAAGTAGGTAATGGGATATATATATATATGTATATATATATATATATATAACCTTTCAGTATCTGTATTGCAAACCACAATTCCTAAAAGGAGAGAGTGAAGAGTGAGGGGAAGGGGAGGAAAATGAGAGAGAGAGAGAGAGAGAGAGAGAGAGAGAGAGAGAGAGAGAAAGAGAAAAAGAGATGTGCCTACCATAAAGGGCAAGGTGGATGGGGGGGTTGGAATGGAAACTGGGGACATTGGTGCTGGGAAATGTACACTAGTGGAGGGATGGTTGTTGGAATACTGTATGACTGAAAGTCAATCATGAACAGCTTTGTTATGGGCTATCTTACAGTGATTCAATAAATAAATAAATAATGCATTCTCCCAATGTTGGACATTTGATAATTCCTATTATGATTGATGTCTCCCTTCTTGTACAGTAGTACAGTCCTGCTGGTTTTCCATTGGACGGAACCTTGCATTTAGACAGGTAGCGTGTGAATTGATGAGCCAGTGTATTGATGAGTACTGATGACAGGTTCTTCAGGAGTTTGGGTCTGACCTTGTGTGGGCCGGGTGCTGTTTGTTTCTTTACTGACCAAATGGATTTCAGAAAAGAGAATGTTGGGAATGACATATCCATCCTGAGGAATTTGGTATGTGGGTAGGTAGATGTGGCTATCAAAGATCCGAGTAAAAGTCATGGATTTTTTTCTCCATTGCTCTTCTGGAAGATGTGATAGATCCATCAGGACGTCGGAGGGAAGTTATCTTGGTCTTGTAGTTGGTGAAGGACAGGCAGGCATTGGGAAAGCTTTTCCTGGCTTCTGCCACATCTGCCAGAACTGCTGCTCCTCTTTCTTTGAGGTCTTCCTTTATCGCTTCTCTGCACTGCTTTGCAAGTTCAGTTGCCTGAGGCTTGAGCCAAGCCACGTTGGCAAATGAGCTCAAGAGTTTTCAAAGACAGGCGTCTTTTTGTGGGTATCTCTCTCTCGGCATTTCTTGCACAATCATGGAGGTGCTGAACCAGTTGATCGTATTCTTCATCAATGTTGTCAACGATGGCATCTTTACATGTTGCCTCAATAGTGCCAAAGAAGACTGTACTACTATACAAGAAGGGAGACATCCACGACATTGCCAACTATCTTCTGATCTGCCTGTTGTCTATTGTCTACAAGCTGCTCACTTGAGTCATCCTGAATAGGATTGGCAGAACCCTAGATGAAGGACAACCATGCAACCATGCGAGCAAGCAGGGTTCCAAAAAGGATTCAGCACATCGACCATACATATCTGCACAGTAACCAAGCTCATTAAGGTTTCTCGGGAGTTCAAGATACCACTCTGTTTAACGTTCATTGATTTAAAGAAGGCCTTTGATTCTGTTGAGACTAAAGTAGTCATTGAAGCCCTAGCCGAACAGAGCTTTTCAAACTCAATACATCAGGATCCTCCATGAGCTGTATTACGGACTCACTACCAGGATTTCACCGTTCTACAAGGAAGTGATCATCCATGTCAAGAGAAGGGTTTGACAGGGTGATACCATTTCACCAAAACTCTTCAGTGCCATCCTCGAGAATGCCATGCGATGACTGAAATGGGAGGAATGGGAGTGAAGATAGACGACAGGCAACTACACCACCTCCACTTTGCTGATGACATCATTCTAAGAACAACAAACATTAGCCAAGAGGTACAAATGCTGGCTGACTTCAACTGTGAGTGTCGAAAGGTCGGACTACAGTTGAATCTCATGAAGACAATGTTTATGAGAAACGGTCTCATTCCTGACATTCCATTTGCTCTCAACGGAACGAACATCTCCGAATACTACAGTTATGTGTACCTAGGTTGAGAAGTCATCATGACGAATGACCTGGCACCTGAGTTGCACAGGAGGAAGAGAGCGGCTTGGAATGCCTTCAGAGTGTGGAAGAAATAGCTAAGAGGATGAAGAACCTCTGGCTCCAGGCACATCTCTTCGATTCCACTATTCTTCCTGCATTAACATACGCCTCAGAGACCTGGGCCCTACGAAAACAAGATGAGAACACTATTCGGGTCTCCCAAAGAGGAATCAAAAGAGCTATGCTTGGAGTACCACGTTTCACTCAAATGAGAGAAAGAATCCAGAGTTTCAACCTCCATCGACAATCAAGAATCAGGGATGCTGTCTCGTTTGCCAAGGTGTCAAAAATCAGATGGGCTGGACACGTAATGAGATTTGGATATGATCGCTGGAATAGAGCCATTACCGACTGGATTCCAGGAGACGTCAAAAGATTTCATGGCTGCCCACCTACAAGATGGTCAGACTTCTTCGTCAAGACCCTGAACAATCAGTTTGAGGCTCTTCATGTTGCTAGAACGAGCAGACGCCATTGGGCTACACTAGCACACAAAAGGGACGAATGGAGACATTACTGACGCCCATTCGAGAAACTGGATGAGTAACAGGATGTCAAATGATCAAGTGATCATGATTGATGAGAATGCTTGTGTTTGCGTTTTCATGTGGAACAAATTCAGGCGGACAGATATTCTCATTTGTAGTGGATGTTAATACCTAGAAATTAAATTCTAAGTTATATGTAAAAAGTGGAAAATAAAATAAATTTACAGTTTTTCTCCACATATCATAAATTATTACATACCGACATTCATACATATGTAATAGCCATTAAAAGTTTAACTCTCAAATCATCATTCTAGATGAGCAGTAATATTTGTTGAATGACTTTAATTTTTATTTTAATCAGGTTTATGTATTCTTCAAGTTCTATATGTTGCATAATCCAATTGTAATTAATAAAACAATTATAAAGTAAAAAATAAAAATATAAACAAAATTTTATTAATTTTTAAATGCTTAACGGGATTTACAAATGGGAAAGGTTTTCATATCTTATTAATATTGTACTTCTGTAATTTTTATAAGAGATTTAATAGTCCCTGTGTGCTAAGATACTGGACCGGCAGGTACAAGGAATGAAGGGATGGAATGTATGAAAACATTATTTATAGATATGGAACAAGAAATTTGAGTACCTCTAAATTACTGTCTACAAAATAAGTGTGTTTATATGAAGAGGGAGAGAGAGAATGAGAGAGAAAGTATCCTGCATGGGGAACTTATAGTCTTCAGCAAATTTCAATTTGATTCATGTCAGAAAAGATTAATATCTTTTGCTTTAGTATAATAATTGGATTGACATACCTTATTATATGTATACTATATACCTTACTATATATACTTTTATTTAATCCTAAAATCACATATATCTTGTGGTATATCATCTCTGATATAGTTATATTTTTGTCTTTAATTTTATCTAAATAGTAATGAGGAAACATTTTAACTGTTGCAACACATAATTTTATATATTATAATGTAATTTATAATAATTTATGAGTTTTCTAAATTGAGCACCAATTTGTAATATTGAGTTAGAATTCAATGTAATTTTTTTATTGAATCACCACTAGATAGTTATAAAGCTTTCATGTTTGAATTTCAGTCATAAAATGGTTGAACACCCATCCCTCTTCCAGTGCACATTTTCCACCAACAATGTTCCCAGTATCCCCCCCATTCCAACCCTCCCCCTGACTCTATGGCAGACATTTACCACATACTCTCCTTCTACTTTTGGGCATTATGGTTTGCAGTATAGATACTTAGAGGCTATCACGTTTGGTCCTTTATCTACTTTCAACACACATCTCCAATCCTGAACGATCCCTCCAACCATCATTGGCTTAGCGATCCCTTCTCTATTCCAGCTGCCTTCTCCCCCAGCTCATGAGGCAGGCTTCCAACTATGGACCATTATTCCTGGCCCTTGTGTCTACTGTCCTTGTGTGTCAGTCTCATATTATGTTATTTATTCCACAAAGAGCTCACTGTAAATGAAGTAAGATTATGTGCCAAGAATCAAAATTCCTTTTTTATCCTGGTATGGTAAAATAAATGGGCTTCACAAAAGTGAAAATAGCTTCTGTGCAGACATAGGTATTTTGACAACATTAACATGGGCTAAATTTTCAAAATGACTTCCATTACCCGCCTCACTCCAGTGGTTATTAGAATTACCTAACAAGATAATACAGGGAAAGTCTGTGCATCTAGTACATGTTTTTAGACAATATCAACTCAAAATTCACTGAATCTCATCAGCTGTTGTGGAAGGATCCAGGCATAGATGAATAGATATGCTCAGACTCCATTTGTAACAAATTTAGAAATAGACAAAAGCTCTCTGTGATGTGATAATTGTAGTGCTCTAAGATGAAAGAACATCATTACCACAGAGGCACTATCATGTGAGGGTTGATGGAGGGCCAGTAGTACTCCGTTTCTTGAACAAGGTTTCACATGTTTGTTTGGTGTATGAAAATTAATTGAGATGTGCACTAAGGTGCATAGTCTTATGAACACTGTCCTCCATGGCAGTTTACTGTGGAGGGACTTATAGAAGTTGAAGATATTTAGATTGACACTGGGATGAATAGAGGTGATGCCCCTTGGCTCTGTGGCCTCTTTTGTCACTCATGTCTGTTTGGTTCTTCCATTAAACATCTGCTTAATGCAATTTTTATAGCTCAAAACATAACCTAAAATTCTAAGCCCCTACTGATATAAATAAATTATTGAAAAATAAAATGCCAATTAAAAAATGAGAGCAAAGAAATGAATGCCCTGTGTAGAACAATTCAAATAATCTTGCAGCTACCTTTCCCAAAAAGATAGTTGATATCCTCCACCTTCACGCATTAGACAGGTTGAGTGTGGTGGCTGCCATCTAGAATGGGAAGGTTGTGGCAAAGTAATTTTTCATATAGGAATGCAACAAACATTATCTTTGTGGGGTGATGAAGATCAGTAGCATCTCAAACAAGTCATATTGATGTTATGTAACCTTAATATGATGTATTATAATTATAATAATAATAATACTTCTGTGGTTTTATTTCCAAAACCCATAGCCCCAGTCTAGTGTTGAAAAAGGCTTCACACAATACCACTCCTGGGAATATATCCCAGAGAGGCAAAAATGTATAGTCGAAGTGACATCTGCACTTGTTTGTTCATTGCAGCACTCTTTACAATAGCTAGAATCTGGAAAAAAAACCTGAGTACCCAAGAACAGATGACTGGTTAAAGAAACTTTGGTACCTCTACACAATGGAGTACTATGTAGCTGTTAGAAAAGATGAAGTCATGAAATTTACATACAAGTGGTACTACATGGAAGGTATCATGCTAAATGAAATGAGTCAGAAAGAGGGAGAGACATAGAAAGATTGTATTCATCTGAGGAATATAAAGTAACAGAATAGGAGACTAAAACTCAAGAATAGCCGAGATAAGTACCAGGAGGTTCAGTTCATGGCTTGGAGACCAGCTGCACATGCTAGGGGAAAGGCAGCTCAGATAGAGAAGGGAGCACCAAATAAAGGGTATTGGGAGGATCCTCCCAGGATGGGAGATGCATGCTGAAAGTAGACTATAGACTGAACATGATTGCCACTCAATGCCTCTTTTGCAAACCACAGCACCCAAAAGGAGAGAGAAAACAAAAGGGAATGCCCTGCCACAGGGGTTGGGTAGGATGGGGGGATAGGAGGGTGTGGGAGGGATACTGGGAGCACTGGAGGTAGAGATTGGGCACTGGTGGAAGGATGGGTACTTAATCATTGTGTAGCTGAAACCGAAGCACAAAAAAAAATTATAAGTCTACAACTGTACCTCATGGTGTTCCACTAATAAAAAAAATAAATAATGAAAATAAAAGAAAAAGGCTTCACACAAACTCATGTTGAAGGACATTAAATAAATAGGAAACAGCTGATCATTTCATATTCTCTAACACTGTCAAGGTCATCAAAAATAAGGAAAGTCTAAGAAATTTAGACCTGAGAAACATCATCTTAATGTAATGTGACATTCTAGAATACAAAAGGGTTAATAGGTAAAAACTGAATAATCTCAGGGAATAATCTGAGTTAAGTATGGCCTTAAATTACTAGTAATGTATCAATAGTGGTTCACTAATTATGATTTACATACTCTACTACTATGAGATAATAGTAACAGGGGAACCTTATGCATAGTATACAGGAACTAGGTATTAGGTTTATAACTTTCCTCTAAGTCTAAAATTGTTCCAGAACAAAGTTTTTTTAAATAAATTCTATCACAAGTGCTCCTTTAAACTTAAACAAAGAATTATTTACAGAATCAAGTTATTAGCTATGAGAAAATATAAGAGTTAGAAACAACTAATTTTACAGCCCAAGCATTATGAAGCAGAAGTCATTTGCCTTCTCTACAAGTTTAAGTGTATTCCTAGTGATTAAACTATCAATGTGAATTACTTTTGTTTATTTCAACACATTAAGGTGGGAGCTTTATGCACTATAACTTACTCAGAGATATTTTAAGTTAAACTCTTCATATATTAAATTTCATGCGGAACTGAGTAGTGAAAGAGGGAATGTTTTGTTAGTAATTACAGACTATTAAAAATAAATTTTCACTCCATTACACTCTTTCAACAAATATAATAGAGCATCATAGAATGTTGGAATGGAAAGGGACATTTAAGAGATTAGTTCAGCTCCTTAACTTCTTATGAAATAACTGAATGCCAGAGAATGTGGGACTTGCCCAGGGTTATAATAAATTGACAGAACTGGAATACACTTATTCAGTTGAACAAGCAATTTTCAAGTATTTATTATGTTTCAAGCATTGTAAACCATGCTAGAGTTATAAAAAAAAGTAAGACTTTATCCTACAGGAGGAGACAGTTTAGGGAGAGGCAGGGAAATGGATAAATGAATATATGCAATATGAAAATAAGCCAGTGGACATGAGCCCGGGGTGACATGAAAGGGAAGAAACAGGTCACTATACCTAACACCACTAGGCATTACCTGAGCTTTTGGAAGAAGAGCAAGATATATACAGGTGAGGCCATCAAGAGCAGGTATTCCAAACAAAGTTGTTTACATGAACTGAAGACACAAACGGTGAACTAATACATTTTTATGAAACTCTAGGCTGCCTTCTTTTATTAAAAATTAGTGTAGCAGAGGGGCTGGAGAGATAGCACAGTGGGTAGGGCATTTGCCTTGCACGTGGTCGACCCGGGTTTGATTCCCAGCATCCCATATGATCCCCTGAGTACCACCAGGAGTAACTCCTGAGTGCAGAGCCAGGAGTAACCCCTGTGCATTGCCGGGTGTGACCCCAAAAGAAAAAAAAATACTGTAGCAGAGAGAAAGGATAATTAAGTTGCATGCTAGTTCATAGCTCCTCCCCCATGAGCCCCCTATTTAATGAAGTGATTCTTTATTCTGTAAGAAGTGGAAAGTTCTTAGAAACTTGTAAATTTCATTTGAGTTTCTCAGATGGCTTTGTGGGGAATAGACTTGAGGACAAGACTAATTGTGAGAACTTGGTCAAAGATATTTATTCAGTGCTCAAGAGACAGCAATGGGAAAGACTCGTTTAGAATGGTTGTAAGAATACTGAAAATAGGGATGGCATAGTCCTAGGAAGCTGTTTTTAGTTCTTGGATCTTCTGCTTATTGCAGTCTTTTTTAAAAGGTTGGGGGAGAGTTTAATAGATAAAGATACTCGCTAAAGAGTTTATTATCTGGGCCCTTAAGATGACATGGCAACCTCAGAATTTCAAGGAAGACGTATAATTTTCAAACTTCGTTATTCCATTTTTCCAATTCCAATCTGGGAGAAAGCTTGAAATGCCAATGAGTTAAGCCGTCTTGGATGAGGATTTATAAGAAAATGAATAATGAAAACAAGGAAACCCTGGTCCTAGGGAAAACATGTATTTTCTGAACTTGTATTCACTTTATCAAGACCATTGCAAAAATGATTCTTTGCAGAACTGAGAATTTTCTTTCAAAGTATTTATCAACTCTCTTAGGTTACAGAGAGGATTCTAGTTGCATATATAGCTCAAAAGGAATTCTACCCGAAATCTCTTCCTTTATGCTTTGCATGTTAGACATTAGTAATTATGTATGATTGTTCTGCCTTTGAAGATAAAGTAGAAGAGGATTTAGAGAAAATATAATGAAATCAACTGTTAAATTTGAAAATCCTATAGCACTGGATAGGTGACTAGTAGCAGACTACTTGCTTTGCATGTGAAGCCCGGGGTGTAGTCTCTGCCACTATTAATGAACAAACCTGTAGAATCTGTCTGAATCATAAATTTGAAAGGCACTAGAGTAGTCAGATATCAACCCAGGAAAGATATTCCAATTTGAGAGTCATAGGCTATGATAAGAAAAATGTCATGAAAATGGGTGCTCTTTCTGAAGTTTTACCTTTAGGGTAACTAGAGTAGTGAAAAGAATAACAGTCAAAAGATGCAGATCACAAAATTCATCAACATTTGTAACATAATTAAAACAAAATTTTCAAAAAAATCAGTGTGATATAACCCTACTGGGAGAACTGGAGATAGTGTCCTAGAAGAGAGAAATTTAGACAGTTTGCTGAAGAGAGTGACCATAGTGATATTAAATATAAAAGAATTACTGACAACAATAACTTGAATATGCATCGAATTTTACAGTGTGGAGGATTTAGGTAACTTCAGTGAGTGGCTTTGTCAGGTTATTATATAGTGGCAATAAGGTACGTTTGTAAATATGTGAGTGATTTAAAAAGTGAACACAATGTGTCTATATTGTTGTTGAAAATTTGGGAGAAATTGTAAAGAAAGTGTAAAGAAGCATTTGAAGGCAGAGTCAAGAGAGACTCATATTTCTGTTTTATTTGGGATGAGACGTCTAGTATCTTAGATGTCTGTTTGCAATGAAATGTTACCGTAGGCCACACTGGAGAGACAGATACTGAAAAGAGGCTGATATTGATGAAGCAGAATTCTGAAGGGAACAGGAAATACCAGAGAGAAGGGCACACAGAAGTAGGGCAGTGCTCAAATAGCTAAGGAAGGAAGGGAAGGAGGGAGGGAGGGAGGGAGGGAGGGAGAGAGGGAGGAAGGAAGGAAGGAAGGAAGGAAGGAAGGAAGGAAGGAAGGATGGCAGAAGGGTGGGTGGGAGGAAGGGCGGGAGGGAGGGAGGAAGAAAGGAAGGAGAATATTCAGACAGGTGTGTATTACTATGAGTGTGTGTGTCCAAGACCAGGTGGTGGGGCACAAGAGAAATAAGGGAGATGCTGTTTGAAGATATTGATTTTTTCTTATTTATTCATTTCTTTTCTAATAGGATATAAAGTCACTTATTTTGAATGACAAAGTTAAATAAAGCCCTTGGAGATTAATGAAGGTTTAGGTGAATATTAAGGAGTGAAGACAAGGAATTATTGAGGATAAAAATAAAAAGATTAAACTAAAGCTGCTAAGAGTAGAAAACTTATTTTTGACAGCAATAATCTGTATGCTTGTATGTCTTTTTCCTCTTTTATTTAGCTAGCAGAGTTTTAAGGAATTAACTACATAGCCATTAATATATTCTTGACATTATGCATTGAAACACCAGTATGTAGTTTACTACCCACATTTAAAAGTGAAGTAACTTCTCTGAGATTGTGCAGAAGATGGAATAGTGAAGGTCTGTCCTGCTGCAGCCAGTATGCTCCATTCCTCTCAAATAATTAGACTATTAAGTATTGAAAATACATTTTGTTTTGCCTCGGGGAAGTAAACCACTAAAGAACATGTATTAATAAATAGTCACATTCGATATGAGGGATAATAAAATCAGAGAGACAAGAGGAACGCATTTCTCTGGCTGAGTTTCAGGGTCACCTAAAGAAGATGACACCACAATACCAAACATGAGTCAATATGCCCCAGGTGATCGAGGAACAGAGGCATTCAGACTTGGGATTTGTGTATGCAAGGCAAAAAAGATTCATGTTTTGTTCAATTCATCTGGGATATTTTGTTACTCTTGTTGAAGTGTGGGAGAGTTGGAGGATATATAGAACCTGTAGTAAGTTCATTGTGCTTAATCATAACTTACTAGTGATAAATTTCTCAAAAGTTTTTAAAGAATAAAAAGATACAAAATTTGAGATTTAGAGATATGACCTGGTTTGTCATAGCAAGATCATTTATACAGCAAGGAGAGTCATAAAAGTTGCAAGTTGTCACTTACTCTAGACCAGATACTTTGAAAATGAATTCAGCAATTATCTTTCTAAGAGAGAAGTATAATTATTACCATTTCTAAGGTAAGACATTGGCAAGTCAAGTAACTTGCCAAAGAATTCAGTGCTAAAAAGTGGCAGAAACAGTATGACTAATGTAGAAATCTTGGTTGACATGTTCTATTATGATAACTGTGGCAAAACTTCTGAGGACCAGGCTAAGATATTAAGAGTGTAGCATGAGAAGAGACAGAAGAGACAGCCCCCACTTCTGAGCATTGAGTCCGTTAAAATTCTTTCCATGTTTTTTCAAATTTTTTTCATAGTTCTGCGGTTTATATCTAAATACAGATCATAGAAGAGTGCTTGTCAATGGAGCAGTGCCCCTCAAATCACACCTACCCAGAGCATTTCCATGTTACCTTATTTGGAAGTAGGGTCTTTTCAGGTGTGATTGTAAAGATAATATTGTACTGAATTAGACTGGGCCCTCGTCCAATGGCCAGAATCCTTATTAGAATAGAGGAAAGAGAAGAATGTGAAGACATAGACATATTTGAATGTTGCACACACAAGCCAAGGAAACCAAGGATTGTCACAACCCACCAGAAGGGAAGAGCCGAAGCAGAACTTGTCCCTTATACCAGGAGATCCTACTAACACCTTGGTTTCAGACTCCCTGCCTCCAGGCTATTAGAGATGAAATTTCTGTAATTTTAAGTACCGAAGTTTGTGCTTGTTGTTTATAGTAGATCTAGACAAGTAATACAACCCATTTCTTCCTCAAGTTCAATTTCCGTTGGGAATTACAATTCTCACAAATTCATAATAATTTATAAATACATAATTTTTAAATAAAAGAAATCATCCTATCATCTTTCTTGTGTTTCACTGTAATTTTAACAATGTATTCATTTCTTTTGAATTCTCTAGGACACATCTTGCTTTCACCTTCACAATAATAACTATTTTTTGGTTACAGAAACAGAACTATTTTTACCCTAGCCTGGCAGAAACATGAAGACCGACTTGATAACCCAAACACTGCCTTTATGCTTGAAAAGGGGCATAAAAGGGCTCAATCCTCCATTAAACTTGATTTTTTCACTGATTCAGCAGCTGACAGAGTCTGCTTTTGTTTAGGACTGGAAATGTCAGGAACTGTTTGCACAGTGCCTGATAAGTGACTTAAACAAGTAGAAAAGGAGTCTTTTCATATTTTATTGGAAATTTTGAGGTCCCCAAAGCATAGGACTGCAGAAATTTAGAGCTAGTAAGATGGAATTGGCATATAACTCCTATGTAGCAAAATGGAGTGAAAATCATTTTAACTTCAGTCCATGTCATTTGACCATTTTGCTACAAGCCATGTTCTTGTTGACAAACATGTTACCTGTTTCACAAATATTCTGGGATTGGTTCTGTTTACCATCTGCTTTCAATGTATAAGAGCTGGATACAAATGTTTAGATTTTCTGGTGTTGCTTACTCAGACTTATGAGTCACAGAGATACCTACAACATATTCTCTTTCTCCTCTCTGTCTCTGTCTCTGTCTTTCTCTCTTTCTCTCTTTCCTTCTCCTTCCCCATTCACATATACTGTACTCCCAGTGAAGCTTGAAGGGCAACCTGATGCTAAAGGTGAAGACTTGGTAACTGGAATAGTTCCGCTCAAGCATCTTATCTATGCCTGCTACCCTGATCCCAGACAATGCAGTTCATCTCATGCTTTCCCATAGACAATGAGTAATGTAAATTGTGTGTGCAACACCCTCAAACCAAATGCAGTTGAAAGTAGAGGTTCCTTTGTAGAATATATGTAGGAGTCAGGTGGGAATCTGCAGCTAGGATTGGCTTCAGGATGTGTAGAGTCGAAGGAAGTTGACCAGAAATGGGCACAAAGTCAACTGAGTTAGGGGCAAATGGGAAATTCCTAAGTGATGTTACTGAGCATATGAATGACAAGCGGGTAGATATGTCTAAAGTGTGCCTTAAAAATGTGAAGGGACATCACACTCAAAAAAAAAGGAAGTTGTTGACATCTCAGGCACCATTTTCAGAGGCTTTGCAATAACAATCCTAATTTTGAAATTCCATACTTAACGACTATTCTCCGTGGAAAATATTCTCCAGCTTATATTATAGCAATAGTATTAAGTACGCTAGAAGACTGAGAAAACATCTATTTACTTTTAAATAGAATAAGTTAATACGTGCAAGGCACATTTAAACAAATATTCAGTAGTTTCCTGACCCTGGAATATGCCTATACCTGTTCTCTCAGCATCTGAACTCACATGACTTTATATAGGAAACAAGAGAGGCTTATTTCACCCAAAATATCACAAGTACTTATTGCCAGGTGGAGAAATTTTGGAAAGAAAGCAAAGATATCACTGTGTTGAAAGAAAAGTTCAGAACTTGAGCTCCATCAACATTAGCCAGTGTCACCTAGTTACATTAAAAGGTTCTGAATAAACAGCTTGAGGGGGAAAAGACATTTTCCTTTTCTGAGTTAATATGTTTCTGTGCTGTTGTCTGGGCATCTTTTCAATTTTCCTTTGTTGATTTGGCTGGTTTGGAGTTAGAGACTGCTTTTCCTTATCGGTGGAGAGGAATGCTTTTCTATCTAGGGCCTGATGGCTTTGCTGGCAATGAGAAGACTTGGGTGGGTTTCCCATAAAATACAAAAAGCCTGTGTCATCATGAAGAACTGAAATGTGACCTGTGCCACTCAATGGGGAATCATCAGGTGGGGGGAAAGCTGAAAATGCCAAGAGAACAGCTGTCCCCACCACCTCTGCTGCCTGGCTTCCTCTGGTTATTTCTCCTTCCATGCAGAGACACCAGCAGCCGCCAAACCCAAAGGCAGCTGACCCATAAAGAAGGGCTTTAGGTTTCCTTGCTTTATTTTTCTTTCTAGTCTTACACATTGAAAAACAAACATGGGTAACAGGGTTTCATAACTTACGTTGACATGGACTCTTCCAGGATGTGGGAAAGGCACTTGCCCACCCCGCTCACCAGCCTGAGTCACCTCAACACCAGTGCTCCTTTGGCGTGGGACAGCGGTCCCAGCAGAAATGATCTAGGAGATGCAGTGGAACTGCGATTGTGACTGGAAATAAGGCGATGTTAAAGGAAAGAAATTGGAGAAGGGCAGAATACATTGAGTTTTCTGACCTCTCTTCTCTTTCAGCCATGATTCATTCAGCTTCAACTTCCTTTCTTCCCCTGGTGGTGTCTGCATGGCACGTTCTCTCCAAATGGGCTGAGTTGTCCCTAATCTGTGCATGCATAACAGCTGGCACTTTGTCAGAGTAACATTCCTCTTTTCAACAATTACTTAAAGCCTGTCGTGTTCCAAGCCCTGCCAAAAAACCCTGGACTCAGAGCAGTTCAACTGCTGTCTTTAAGCAATATTGTGCAATAGAAGTACAATGCGAGTTTGACAAGTAATTTTTAATTTTCCATTATCTGCATTAAAAGAGACTGGTGAAATTAATGTTAATAATACATATTACTTAAGTTCACATCCCAAATATTTATCTAAATAATATTCATTAAATAGTGTAATAAAACATAAATATCAAATTACCCAAATAATATATCATGATAATCATCATTTTGTATAAAATTACTGGTGAGCTATTTTGCATTTATGTTAAATCTTACAACTCTGTGTTTATTTTTGTTTACAGTACATTTCCATTTGGACTAACCATATTCTATTTTTTTCTTCGCTTTTTAAAACTGATTGAGGTTCTGTGATTTAGAATACTTTTTTTTTATTTTATTTATTTATTTTTTTTTATTTATTGAATCACTGTGGGAAAGGTTACAAAGCTTTCAGGTTTATGTCTCAGTCATGCAAATATCAAACACATTTCCCTTTACCAATACTTATTTTTTACCATGAAGAACCCCAATAAAACCCCACCCCCCCACCCCTCCCCGTCCCTGTGAGGCAGATGAATTCTAGTTAACACTCTATCTGCTTTGATTAGATTCATTGTTTCAATAAAAGATTCACCACTATTATTTAGAGTTTACCCCCCCCCAAATCAGACATGCTGAAAAAGCATTGTGAAGTGATTTGCTTTCTACAGCTGGGTTCAAGAATTAAATGTTGGTTTTGGATTTCTGCTATTTTACCTATTGACCCTGGAAGTATTTCTACTGAAAGTCAAATAGTTAAGAAATTGGTTTCTGTGTTCTGGAGTCGTGGCCGTGCTGGAGAGCCACTCGCGGGGGGCAACCGGTGGCCTCAGTAGGGCGTGAAGGGCGGAGCGAAACGCCCCCCCTTCCCATGAGGTTTTAGTCGCCCCCACACTCCCGGCTCATACCTGCTGTCCACAAGGCTCAATGATGGTTTCCCGTGTACAGAGTTTCAACAGTACACCCCTTACCAGTTGTACCCACCTCTCTCGCTCAAGGCCCCTCCCCCAAAACCCATGGACTTAGTCATATTTTATTTACCATGTTATGTAGTTGCCATGGTATACAGTGCTGCCCTAGAGCCTATGGGTCTTACATGATTATTTTTTATAACATTCAAGAGTTATGCCTATGACACATCTAACATCAGAGCTTATGGTGTGTGGTAATGAGGAATGCAGTCTTATATGAGAAAAGCCAGGTACTCATCAAACAAACTAGACATTAATCTCAATGACTTTACCATTACCTGAGTCTAGACTCAGCCTCATTGATTTAGTTTGATTTATTTGAATTGCTATATTGATTTACCTCAGAGTCCTGATTCAATTAAGCTGTAAAGAAACACAAATATTTCATGCCCAACCCCAGATAATTCTGATATCACTAGTGTCTGGTATGGAGGTCTAAGCACTAGAATTAGGTGACGGAATTCTGAGAGTAATATATAAGAATGAGAATTCCAGTGTCCAGAGTTATAGTTCAGTGGGCAGTTGTTTATAGTTCAGTGGGCAGTTGTTTGCATTATACACAGCTGACCCATGTTTGATCCCTAACAGCCTCTATGGTACCTTGAGTCTGCCAGGAGTGATTCCTGAGTGCAGAGATAGGACTAAGCCTTGTGCAAAGCCAGGTGTCTCACACACACAGAGAGAAAGAGAGAGAGAGAGAGAGAGAGAGAGAGAGAGAGAGAGAGAGAGAGAGAAATTGCAGTCCATTTGCAATAAATGACAATATTAAGAGATCTATGTAGTTGTGTCATTTTCATAGACTAGTGACTGGCACCTCTCTGTTATAAAATAATCCAGTTCCCTGTCTATCTGTTTTTGTTCAGACATGAATTACACATCATTTTTGTACCTTCATATCATTGAAATGTAGTCAAAAGCAGAATAAAATTTTGTAAGATGTGTAAAGGAATGAAATGAAAACATCAGGGTCTATAAATAATAGTGCCACTCTCATTCATTTAAATATTACGTATAGCTGTATTCATGTTATAATGGCAGAGTGGAGTAGTTGCAACAGTAGCAATAGGTCCCACAAATTCTAAAGCATTTACTACCCAGCTTATTAAAGAGAGTGTTTGCCAACCTATGCCATAGACCCAGTGGTTCACATCTCATGTGAGAACTTATAAAAGTATAGATATCTAGTACCCAATTTTAGATAACTCTGTTTCAGTTAGTCTCTGGTGACAAGCTCTAGTATTAAAAAAGAAAATATTACATCCAATCTATGTAGAAAGCCAAAATGACCGGAAGTTTGTATGGAGAATGTAGACTTAGGCCAGAAAAGCAACTTGAGCGCACATCTTCAGTCAGACCAGGTCCATCCGCATGCCAAGGCACATTCCTTCTACAAGGTGCTCCTACAAGCCTGTCAGTGTTCCCCTGTGACCATGACATTCCTCCACTTCCAGGCTTAACCCAGCTCCTGCTGATTGACACATTCTTCCTGTGTATTCACTAGTTAATCCCTCCTTATCAGCCTGAGGCCATCTGCCTCTAAAGTGATTTGTTTATGTCTGTTCTGATTCATCATGTCCTGCTTTTATGTCTTTCTCACGACCAATCTGATTTTCCCTTTTGGTTGTTCAAACATATTCAGTTGCCTCCATGCCTGTGGTTTAGACAATATGACCTTTCAATTGCTGCTTTCCATTTTATTTTCTTTTTGGGGGGTGGTGGAGGGTACAGAGAGGAGTACATCTGGCTGTACTCGGCGCCTACTCCTGGCTTTCTCTGTGCTCATGATAGGGTTTGAGGGAAGTACTGTGGTAGTACTGATAATCAAAATTGGGTTGGCTGCATTTAAAGCAATTCTCATACCTTTGGACTCTCTCTAGTATTTTCCTTGGTATTTTGAGTCTTCATCCTGCCATGCCATACCAAGTGTTTGGTATACAGTTCCATTGGTAATGAAGGAAGTGAATAAAAAGTTAGAATGGAAGAAAGTTAAAAGAATAGAGAATAATTTTGCAGATATATGATGTGGATATATTGAAGTTAAGTAAAGGCATCTAGATTCAAGTCAAACTGCTACTTTCCTTGGAAAACTCTTTGGAAAGATCTTTTCCCCTCTCTGAAAATAAGACTTAAGATACTTGTAAGATCGGGAGAATAACACCTACATCACAGAACTATGTGAGTGTGATTTGTGAAATACAGTGCTTTCATATATAATCCTG
This sequence comes from Sorex fumeus, assembly GCF_029834395.1. Classification (NCBI taxonomy): domain Eukaryota; kingdom Metazoa; phylum Chordata; class Mammalia; order Eulipotyphla; family Soricidae; genus Sorex; species Sorex fumeus. The sequence goes on along the minus strand of NW_026606065.1, from coordinate 11,796,610 downwards.
ATCCATTATAATCTTACTAGAAAATTATATCCTCCTTTCTTCTCCAGGACTGAGGCATTCTTTTGTACTTAAAAGTTACCAACTTTGTTTATAGTTGTTAGTTTGCGGTCTTACTTATTGAATTTTTCAACTGAGAGAAATATTCTTGAAGAGGATTTGGTTTTAAAAAATTTTATTCTTGAACATATATTTTATGATAAAACTTTTAAATAATTGTAGATAGTAAAATTCCATAATAAATACTATAATTTAGTCTAGTGACTCTAGAAATAGACATTTTCATAATACAGGCATCATTTAACCCTAAAAACTTTGTTCACTCTTTTCCTCTTGATATAACATTAATTATTTTTCTTCAAAGGCTTCTTAACTTTTGAGATGGAAATTATTTCATTTGAACTCTAGTCTAATATTGCATGCCCTTAGAAAAAACACCATCAGTTCTTAAAAATATTGTCCTTTCCTGTTACTTTGAGAGTGGCCCTAGATAGTGAAAAATCAAATGCTTCAGACTTTATCTTCATGAAACAATCACCTTAGGAGAAATTTCATTTTTGTTTCTTGTTATGTTTTATTTTGGGAGTGACACCTGGTGGTGCTCAGGGCTTACTCCTGCCTCAGCATTCAGGAATCACTCCTGGTAGTGCTCTGGAGACCATATGGGATGCTGGGTGTCCGACCCAAGTCAGCCACTTGCATGACAAAAATCCTACCTGCTATACTATTTATTGCTCTAGTCCTACCTTAGGAAAAAATTTTTTAAATTCCAATGCCCATCCACACCCTATAACAGAATCTCTGAGGGTGGAGCTAGGACTTCATCTGTTCTCATGTCTTTCAAGTGATATACTCAGCACTGGAAGACGCAAATCTATTGCAGTCTTTGCCCAATGTATGAGGGAAAATGAAACCCAGAATGTAAGTTTTTGGTCCAGTTTTTCTCAACTGAACTGGAACTGAGACCCAGTTTTTCCAATTACAGACCAATATTCGAACTAATCCTAAAACTTAAATTTTTGGATGAGCATTTATCTCAACATATACAAAATTTTGTCTCTTTGAAGTATTGCTTAAATTAATTTGAATATGTGAACATATTGGGCTGGAACGATAGCACAGCAGGTAGAGTGTTTGCCTTGCACATGGCCCACCAGGGATCAGTTCCTTCACCCCTCTCAGAGAGCCCAGCAAGCTACCGAGAGTATCTCACCTGCAAGGCAAAGCCTGGCAATCTACCCGTGATGTATTCCATGTGCCAAAAACAGTAACAACAAGCCTCACAATTTGTTGTGAGATGTTACTGGTGCCCAGTCAAGCAAATCGATGAACAACGGGAGGACAGTGTGCTACAGTGCTATGTGAACAGAAAAGTATCAATGATAGAAAAATTAACATATAGGACCAAAGTGATAGTCCAATGGGTAGGGCACTTGTCTTGCATGCAGAAGACCCAGGTTCAATCCCTGGCACTGTATATGATTACTCAAGCCTTGTCAGGAGAGATCTCTGAACACAGAGCCAAGAGTAAGCCCTTAGCACTGCCAAGTGTGGCCAACATACATATATAAATATATATAATATATTTTATCACTGTCACTGTCCTCTCGTTGTTCATCAATTTGCTTGAGCGTGCCCAGTAACATCTCCATTGTGACAATTGTTACTGTGTTTGGCATATCGAATGCGTCACGGGGAGCTTGCCAGGCTTTGCCGTGCAGGCAAGATACTCTCAGTAGCTTGCTGGGCTCTCCGAAAGGGGTGGAGGAATCAAACTCTGGTTGGCCATGTTGGCTGCTTGCAGGCAAACGCCCTACCCACTGTGTTGTTGCTCTAACCTAATATATTTTATATATAAATATATATTTAAATGAAAGAAAAATGAACATGTACACTTTTCAAAACTTTAAACATATTTTAAGTATTAAGTTTAATGATTATTTAATTGTTTGGTTTGTTTTGTGAGGTAGATAGTCCCATTCTCTTTTTTAAAATGAGGGAATTGATACACAAAAAGCAGTAGATTTACATTAGATCATATAGCTAGTGTTCCCACAACGAGTGACACAGTCAGAAAATGAACCCCAATCATAGGACATAATTGTGTATTTCTCATTAGAAATAGAATCTTATATTTGTATATGTTTCTTTCTATAATTCATATTTATGTAATTCATATTCATATCGTTCATATAATCATATTTGTACACATCTCTCTAATTTATATCTCTCTATGCACACACATACATAATATATATATATGCAGATATCATCAACTCAGTTGATCTGATCAGTATTTTTTTTTATTCATGGAAATTTTTTTGTTACTTAGAAAACTAGAGAAAAATATTTGAGAAGGTGGACTTGTAAATTTTACATGCTGTACACAATAGATAAAATTCATCTATATCGGATCCTGGAAATTGGTTCAGGGCATAAGCAAGTTTAAGTTTAAGACTGTGAGCTTTTTGCCCGGTGCTGCTGCTTCTATTGAAGCAATCCTGACAGCACCACTGTCTGGAATCATTGGCAAGGAAGAAAAAAAAACTATAAAAGACATTGCAGTAAGATTTTATAGGGCAATATTTTGATCAATTTAGTGTGTGACACTGTCATATTGTTCTATTGGTTTCCTTTGTTTTGGAGGTGCTGGGTGGGAAGGACTCCTTGGGAAAAAGTGGTGAGCAGAAAGTACTTAGATTTCACAAAGGGCCATTTGATAATGAACTTGGATTGGTCCCAGTTCAAGAGAATAGAATGGAGTTCAGATGAAGGGATCCCGCAGCGTTCAAATAGAGTAAGAACTAGACTCAACTTGAAGGTAAATGTTTGACATAACTTGACTCTCCAGAATTTTTTAAATTGTTGATTCAAATATTATGTTTCTTAAACCATTACCTTTAGTGTTTAAAACTATGTGCTAATGGTTTTTTCCTTATTCTTTCTTATCAACCACTTCTTTGGGTCTCTGTGTAATAAGAGCAACCACAGGAAAAACTCTAATAGTGAAAGTCCCTCTGTGTAAGTGAAAAGGCCGGTGAAATTTAGGAAAGTCATAGCCAGTGTCACATGGAACTGGAAAGCAGTGAAGGTGAACTTAGTGGCTAATGCAATTTGGCCTCAAATTGAGTTACAGATTAAATGTTAAAAAATAGCGTGTATAAATATTTCCGCTCAGGATAAACTTTACTTGGGAAAACTAAACGTGATGTTGAAACTAAGAAAATGAGAGAATAAATCACAAATTATGAAATAAGTGATTATGGAACTGAAATTATATGTCCAGAGAATTATATTAAATATTAGTTTATTCAACAAAGATGGGGAATATCTTCCATTAGACCATGTGCCAGAAATTGTCCTATGGCTAGAGGCTGGAATAGTAAGCAAAATAAGAATCTTGCTTTCCACTGACTTGCCTTCTAATGGAGAACAATCCTCAATAAGCTATCAGTAAATCAACAAATAAGATCAATAAAGCTTTGTAAGCATTCTGAAGGAAATTAATGGGGTATGGTCTTAGAAGAAACTGTTGATAGTTGAGGACATCACCTTCCATGGAAAGCTAGGGGAGGCCTTCTCTGAACAGGTGGTATTTGAATATTTGAAGTGAATTCTTGGGCTCAGAACTATACACAGAATTACTTAAGGAAAGAATTTGTTAGGTCAAGGAGCTAGTTATGTAGTTCATTAGATAGCAGCTTTGCATATGGGAGAAAAAGAAGGCTAGGGTATACATATAGCTCTTCGTGTGCGTGTGTGTGTGTGTGTGCGCATCAAATGAATGATCAAGTGTGACATCGTTGAACTAATATCTAGAAATTGGAATGGGAAATTGAGATGAAAAAATTCCCTTGTTCATTGTAAGGAGTTCTGGCCGCCTTCTCATCTATCCCAAGACTTTCTCTTCATCTTTCGCGCTCAAGGTAACTTGGAAAAAGATTTTAAATATAGGCTTCCAGAACCATCTCTAACTCAGATTGTCATAGCACATGTTGCCTTTGCGTATGCTTGGTTAGTGAGTATTTTGTGTTAATTCAACTATTTGGAAACAAGAATTCCAAAAGCTGATATGTGGCAAAAAATAATTTTTTGAAGTCTAAGTTGGTTTTGTTGTTGTTGTTTCTCTGGCTGGGATTTTTTTTTTTTGGCAGGGGGGTTGTAGGATGCTGGGGATTGAACACAGGTTGGCCTTGTGCAAGGCATATGCTCTGGCCCCAAAAGTCTTTCATGTTTTCATGGAGAAAAACACTATATCCTACACTTTCTAAATTGAGACTCCCATAAATAAACTAGTTGGATTTTTTCCTGGGGTGGGAAGGAGACACCCAGGGATATCAGGTGTTACTCTTGGCTCTGTACTCAATAATTACTCCGATGATACTCTGGGGACCATATGTGGTACCGGGACCAGACCCAGGTAAGTCCTGTGAAAGGCAAATGCCTTACCTGCTGTACTATCTCTCTGCCACCAAAAAAAAAAAAATATTTTGACACCTTAACTATAAAACCTGTTTCCACTGTGGTTTTTTCAGTCATGATGATAAGTCAAATGTGGACTACAGCTGTGGCTTTATGGAGAAATCTTGTTTGATATTCCAAAAATCTTTAAATATTATTGTTCTTTTTATATTGTATAGTCTTTATTTTGGCATGTTTGTTTATTTCTCAAAGCCATGATTCATGAGATCTTTGCAAAATTTCATTTTTTGAAATTCAGGCTTCCTATTACTATTGTTTCTTCTTTGGTAGGGAAATATTTTGCTGTGTCATTCTTTTAACTTTTGAAGCATAGTAACACAAACATTAGAAATGCCCTCTTGTGCCAGTATTTTTGAAATCAATGTTTTTCTAGGTGTCTTACAAGTAAATCAGCTCTTAAGTAAATATCACTCTTAAGATGAGTATATTTGTTCTTGGGCACTCAGGTTGTTTCCAGATTCCAGCTATTATGAATAGTGCTGCAATGAATGCAGAAGTGCTGATGTTTCTGCTGTGTGTTTTTTGGGCCTCAGGGTATGTTCCCGAAGTGGTATTGCTGGGTCAAATGGGAGATCAATTTCTAGTTTTTTGAGGAATGACCATATTCTTTTCCAAAAAGGCTGGACAGCATTCCCACCAACAATGAATCAGAATCCCTTTCTCCCCGCATCTGTGCCAGCACTTGTTTTTTCTTGTTCTTTTTGATGTGTACCAGTCTCTCTGGTGTGAAATAAAATTTAATTGTTGTTTTGTTTTGCATCTCTGTGATGATTAGTAATGTAGAGCATTTTTTCATGTGCCTTTTGGCCATTTGTATTTCTTCCTTGAGAAAGTTTCTGTCCATTTCTTCTTTCCATTTTTTGAGGGACTTGGATGTTAACTTTTTGTAAAGTTCTATCAGTGATATAGAACTTTGATATTAACCCCTTATCAGATAGATAGTGGGTAACTAATTTTTCCCATCCCATGGATTGTCTTTATGTCTTGGTTACTGTTTCTTTTGAGGTGCAAAATCTTCTTTGTTTTATGTAGTACCATGTATTTATATTTGTTTCTACATGTTTGGTCATTGGTGTTTCATCTTTGAAGATGCCTTTAACTTCAATCTCATGGAGGGTTATGCCTATGTTTTCCTCCATGCACTTAGGGATTCGAGTCTGCTCTTGATCAGCCTGAGTACCTGACAACAGACAACTGAATAAAGAAACTATGGTGTATCTACACACAATGGGATACAGTGCAGCCACCAGAAAAAATTAAGTCATGAAATTTGCTTATAAATGGATGGACATGGAGAGTATCATGCTGAGTAAAATGAGTCAAAAGGAGACAGACATAGAATGATTTCACTCATTCATGGGACATAAAAAAGCACAATGTAAGACTAATACCTACAGACAGTAGAAACAAGGAGAAGAACACTAGTCCATGGATTGTGGATAGAAGCTTGCCACAAGTGGAAGGGTTGTGGGAGAGCAGTTAATATAGAGAAGAAACCACTGTAACAATGATTGTCGGAAATGATCACTCTGGACAAGAACTGTGTGCTGAAAGTAGGTAAGGGGTTTTAGATGATAACTTCTCAGTACCATTACCTGTATTATAATCTATAATGTCCAGAAAGGGGGGATGGAGGAGAGAGAGAGAGGAGAGAAAGAGGAGAGAGAGAGAGAGAGAGAGAGAGAGAGAGAGAGAGAGAGAGAGAGAGAGAAGTACCTTCCATAGAGGCAGACTAGGGTGGAGGGGGCAGGTGGGGAGGGGTCAGGATGGAAACTGGGATCAACTGGAGACATTGGTGGTGGGAAATGTACACTGGTAAAGGGATAGATGTTGGAATATTCTATAACTGAAATGCAATCAGGAACAACTTTGTAAATATATCTCAACGTGATTCAATTAAAAAAAAAGACTATAGTAATCATACAGCCTTGAATTAGACCTTTTCAGGGATGGGTCATAATTTTTTTATCTTAAGTTAGAATTTTCTTTCAATTGATTTTGAAGTGTTGTGAAGATTAACCTGTCTCTGGTGTTTTATGTTCCCTGAAACTTGTTGCTACTGTATAATAACTGGGAGAGCATAACTGCAGGGTTCCAATTACTCTGGCAAAGGAACCTTATTACATTGTCTCCAACTAAGCATGTAATTAATGTCTCTATTTCAAGCCCATTTCAGCAAATTTAAAATACAGAGACTATTTATACAAATTTAGGGATGCATAAGAATGATATCTTCATTGCAGTGGACAGCAACAGCAGAGGAATTTTAAAAAGAACGATCTTTCTCATATGTGCAATATAAAAACCTACAGTGACCAAAAAAAAAATGGCCCAAAGCAACAGAATCTAAGAATTTGATAGAACTGAGCTTTCCAGGGCAATAAGATATGGGGAGTGGATTGGGGATAAGGCAGAGGAGCAGAGGGAAAGTGGGGGGGAGGACTCTTGAGACAATAGTAGAGGAAAATGGGCACTATGGTGGTGGGGCTGGAGCGATAGCACAACGGTAAGGCATTTGCCTTGCGCACAGCCAACCCGGCCAAGCCGGGTTCGATTCCTCCGCCCCTCTCAGAGAGCCTGGCAAGCTACCGAGAGTATCTCGCCCGCAGGCAAAGCCTGGCAAGCTACCTGTGACATATTCGAAATGCCAAATACTGTAACAAGTCTCACAATGGAGATGTTACTGGGCCCGCTCGAGCAAATCGATGAACAACGGGAGGACAGATAGTTATGGTGGTGGGTCTAGTATTGGAATGTCATATACATGAAATTCTACCACTTACAGTACAGAAAAATTATAGTCAGAGTGGTGGAAATAATTTTTTTACAAACCCATGAAATACCTTATCATGTGTTGCCATTATTTTATTGTTACTAATGATGTGGTTCGAAACAACCCATGACTATAGAGTCTCAATAGTCTAAAGAAAATTTCAATGGGGATAGACCTCCTTCAGAATTTTTAATTTGTTTTTTGCAAGTGAATTAGGAAGGGAATTAAAGCCAGTACCTAGTACATTTAATGCATATGCATGCGCTCTACCGCTGGGCTGTATCCTCGCCTCTCAGGAAGAGTTTTTAACATAGATGAGATATTTTCAGGTTGTCACATGTGCACCAAGTTCAGAAATGTTGAATATCTTTCTGCAATGCAGTGGATAGTTGCACTAAGAAATCCCGCTGAGTGTTTATGTGGGTAAATAGTTACAGTTATCTGATCTTGGCTATTATAACTCAGAATGGCCAAAGCCAACTTACTGATTTTTTTAGCAATGCGACTGCTGTGTAAATCAAGAGATAATCGGAGCTAGTTTTGTTTTTAACTTTGCAAAAAGTTGATCACATTTTTTTAAGTCACGCTGATGACAGAACAGCTTGTGGTATTTGAGTTGTCAATAAAACGTGCCTATGTTATTACCCATTCGCAGCAATTTCAGTCTCAAATGTTTTTGTGCTTAGGTTCCAGTGTCCAACCGTTTTAATTATATTTTTGAATCAACTGTCCCATACCTAAATATTTACTTATTGAAATATATGTTTCACTGTGAACTACTTAGCTTCTTTGTTTCCTTTATGTTACAGTTTCTTCAGTTTTTTCTTTCCAGAAAAGTATGAGTTTAGACAAATTATTTTATTTATGAATCTAATTTTCGTGTATTGGAAGAAAACACAAACTGAATTTTCAAAGGAGCATTAAATTACAGGGTTAAGAACACTAAAAGATGGTTTTCCTTTAAGGAAATGTGAGCAACTACTATATATATACTGCACACGTGGGCATGAGAGCAAAGGAAGGAACGGCAGGAAAGAGGGATGGGTGAATTGGCCTTGATTTCAGGTCCTCCTGTGCATCAGGCCTTGTGCCCAGCCCTTCCAATGCATGATTTCATTTCTTTGTGCGCAGTGCTGAGAAATGTCATGTGTGCCTTGAATCTCCTGGCCCTGGAGTGCCACATTTGGAGCTATCAGCTTGACATTTGGAGAACAGAGAATGAAAGGAAATGAGTAGCTGAATATTCTTGACTTTCGGGAATGTGAAAATTATTTAAAAGTTCCATTAAATAAGTAACAGTCTCGGAATCTGATTTATGGTAGCTAATTAAAATTTTACAAAGAAGTCTTATCATGAAATTTGAAAAAAAACTCATAGTAGATGCACATAGGAATGCATATGGTATGAATATCCTGCACGTTGGTAGACCCGTGCTTCCTATTAATACTTCTAGAGACACATCCGCAAGTGATAAATGAACATTGAAATGTTACACATATGTTTATATCTACTTTTAGCTATGGAGTTGTTTCAAAAGTGGTATCTTCAGCGAGCCAAATCCTAGGCATTTAGAAAGTAAAGAAATTAGAATTCTAAAATGAACCAACAGAGTAAAAATAGGATAAAGCAAAGACTGAATGATATGGCAGTCAAAAATCTGACACGAAATTATTTTTAAAAGTACTGAACTTATCAAAGTTCAGTGCTAATCTTTTTTGTTGGCTTATTATAAGTTTTTAAAACTAAGAGAATCTTTCTGATACAAAGACATCATGCTTTTAAGTATTGAAGATAATTTTACTATATAATATTTTGGAACTACCTATTTAAACATATTATTTAAAGTTACTACTTGGTTAGGTAAGTGGTATTTAATTATTATACATCATTATTTGGTAAGGGTTTAATAAGTAATGTGCATTCATTTTTACTAACTGTAAGAATGAATAAAATAACATAGGAGTTGACTTGGGAAGCACTTCACTGAAAAATTGACATTTCACATCCACTGCAATAAAATAGAAAACAAATAGAGTCAATCTTCCATAGATTTCCTTTAGTTGCAAGTTGTAGAAACACAAATAGAAATGGTCTAAATAAAACAAAGAGAGTATGCTAGCTCATGTAACAGAAAACTGTGAGAGTATTACTTACTTGGCCATAACAAAACATATGAACTCAAATTATTAAATTGCTGTCTGTCTGTCTCTTTCTGTGTCTGTCTCTGTCTCCTTTTCTTTTTCTTCCATTTCCTTCTTTCCATTTATTGCTGTAATTCTTCTGAATTGCTTCAGTCTAATTTAAACTCTCAACATGTTGGTTGACAGAAGCTCCATGCCTAAATTATCTTTATCCAAGCAGAATCAAACTTGTCTCCCCTACCCACCATTTTTTTTAAAAAGGGGGGGCGGTGGTAGAATGGTTACAAGAAAAAGAGAATCAGGATGTATCTTGGTCCATCAGTTTGGACCATATGCCAAATTGTGGGCTGGAACGTGGTCATGTTGACTGGACTGGACAAGGTTGGCCTGACCAGGGTCATGTACCTACCTACTTTCATATGGGTTGGTTTTAGCTCTACTAGAACCCAAACCAAGTACAATAGGTGATGAAGTTCTATCCTCTTCAACAGCTGATAGCCCAAGTCCAGGAAGAACATGTGGCTTGGAAGCTGGCAGCACATGCTGGTGGAAAAGGCAGCTCAGATAGAGAAGGGAACACTAACTAAAGGGTGTTTGGAGGATCCGCCCAGGATGCGAGAAGCATGCTGAAAGTAGACTATAGACTGAACACGATGGCCACTCAATACCTCTATTGCAAACCAAAACACCCTAAAGGAAAGAGAAGGCAAAAGGGAATGCCCTGCCACAGAGGTGGGTCGGGGTGGGGGGGAATGGGGGGGTGGGAGGGCTACTGGGTTCATTGATGGTGGAGAATGGGCACTGGTGGAGGGATAGGAATTTGATCATTGTATTACTGAAACCCAGGCATGAAAGTTTGTAAGTCTACAATTGTACCTCATGGTGTTTCACTAATAAAAAAAAAGAAACAAAAAAGAAATTTTGTTACATTGTCATGTATATTAACTCTAATTTTTCTCATTTTCCTTCTGAGATGTAACAATTCATAATAAGAGAATGACAGAAGTTTAGAACTGAGACTTTCAAAAACTATGTAACTGAAATCAATTTAAATCACTTTTGAGTAATTTACTTTTCTTTATATTCAATATCACTAATTTTAAGATCAGGGAATCTCAAAGTCCTGCCAAATACTTGGGAGGAAAAAAATCAAATATGAATCAGAATTTTATTAAACGCATTCAGAGTATGTCCCTAAACTATTTTGGGAATCACTCCCAAGTGACTGTGGGTGTTATCAAAAGTTTACATACAATTAAAAACAAATCCAATTTTTTTCTTCCTGGCTATGTTATCATTTCTAAGGTTTTGACTTGGTAAGATAGTCAAAGACATGACCTTGACTCAGTCTAAGATATTTAATAACAGCTAATTCTGAATTTTTAATCATCATTTCTTGGTTCTTCTGATCACTTCCATTTAATGCAGGTAGGCACTGCTGCTGTGCCTACTTTGCCAGTAGAGAACAGTCATTTCATAAAAGTCACTGTCACTGTCCTACTGTCCTCCCTTTGTTCATCGATTTGCTCGAGCAGGCCCAGTAACGTCTCCATTGGAAACTTTGTTGTTACTGTGTTTGGCATATCGAATACATCACGAGTAGCTTGCCAGGTTCTGCTGTGAGGGCGAGATACTCTCGGTAGCTTGCCAGGCTCACCGAGAGGGGCGGAGGAATCGAACTCGGTTGGCCATGTTGGCTGCTTGCGAGGCAAATGCCCTACCTCTGTGCTATCACTCCAGCCCTTCATAAGAGTATATGTGTTAATTCATAAAATGTACACCTTTAAAAAGATTGTGAAATGAACTTTAAAAAGGACAGATCTTCAGCACCAGGAGGATTACTCCATAACTTAGAGGCCAGCCGGGTATCCTAGAGGAAAGGGCAGTTCAGATAGAGAAGGGAGCACCAAATAAAGGATGTTTGGAGGATCCTCCCAGGAGGGGAGATGCATGTCGAAAGTAGACTATGGACTGAACATGTTTGCCACTCAATGCCTCTTTTGCAGACCACAACACCCAAAAGGAGAGAGAGAACACAGGGGATTGCCCTACCACAGAGACAGGGGGGAGGGGGGGATGGGGGTGGGAGGGATATTATCCATGGTGGTGGAAAATGGGCACTGGTGGAGGGATGGGTATCTGATCATTGTATAATTGAATCCAAAGCACAAAAAATTGTAAATCTACAACTTTAAAAAAAATAAAATAAAGGGGAAAAAAAAAAATAAAAAGGACAGATCTTGACAGTAATGTGATATAGGGGTCATGTGTTTTTAAAAAATCCAGAACCATAAGGAGCCAGAAGTCTAATTTTCACTTTCCTCAAACCAATGTGAATGGTTTGCCTAAATTTCCTTTCTTAACTGTGCACTTAGTCATTTGAAATTAAAAATGCAGAATAATACTTGACAACTTCATCAGATATTCCTATGAATCTTTTCACTCAATTTCCCATGCCACGAGCTTGAATTACATCACCACTGATGCTCTTCTCCAAATTCTGTTTCTATTCAACTCATATCTGCCTGAAAAGGATCTTTGTAACAAAACAAAGCAAAACAACCAACCAAACAACAAAAACCAACGTTTGATCACATCTGTCTCTGCTAACACTTTAGCAAATTACTGCTCTTAAGATAAAAGAAGCCCACATTCTTTAAATTTTTTTTTTTATTTTGAGTCAACCTGAGAATTACAAAGCTGATCATGATTGGGTTTCAGTCATACAATGTTTCAACACCCACCCCTCCACCAGTGTACATTCCCCACCACCAGTGTCCCCAACTTTCCTCCTGACACCATCCCCTGAGCCTGTCTCTATGGCAGGCATTTTCTTTTCTTTTTTTTAAATTTTTATTAGTGAGACACCATGAGGTCCAGTTGTAGACTTACAAATTTTTGTGCTTGGGTTTCAATTATACAGTGATCAAATACCCGTCCCTCCACCAGTGCCCATTTCCCACCACCACTGGTCCCAGTATCCCTCCCACCTCTCATCCAGCCCATCCCATCCCACCCTGCACTTTCCTTCTCTCTCTCTCTCTCTCTCTCTCTCTGTCTCTCTCTACCTTCCCCCACCCCCTTCCCATCGCTTTATGTATGTGTTTGTCTCTGTCCTTTGGAACTCTGGTTTTTGCAATACAGGTACTGAGAGGCTATCATGTTCATTCCTTTATCTATTTTCAGCATGAAGTTTTTATCTGGAGTGATCATTTCCAACTCTTTCTGTCATGGCAGTCCCTTCTCTATCTCAACTGCCTTCTCCCCCAGCATTTGATGTAGGCTTTCAACAGTGGACCAATTCTCCTGGCCTTGTTTCTACTGTCCTTGAAAGCCCACATTCTTTTTTCCTTTCTATTTTTTTTTTCAAGTGAATGACCATGAGAAAAGTTACAAAGCTTTCAGGTTTAAGTCTCGGTCATACAATGATCAAACACCCATCCCTTCACCAGTGCTCATTTTCCACCATCAAGAATCCCTGTATATCCCCCCCCCTTGCCAGTGTAGCAGATGATTTTTACTCTCTTTCTCTACTTTGATTACATTCAATGTTTTTGACAGAAAACCATTATTTTTTAATTAAAAATTTTTAAAAATTTTTATTAGTGAAACACCATGAGGTACAGTTGTAGACTTACAAATTTTTGTGCTTGGGTTTCAGTTACACAATGATTGAGTACCCATCCCTCCATCAGTGCCCATTCTCCAAAGCCAATGATCCCAGTATCTCTACCACCCCCCATCCCCCTCTCATCCCACTCCTGCCTGTGTGTCAGGGCATTCCCTTTTATTCTTTCTCTCCTTTTGGGTGTTGTAGTTTGCAGTGGAGGTATTGAGTGGCAATCATGTTTGAAGACCTACCATTATTATTTGGAATTTACCCCCAACATTCAGACCTGCCAAGAAGGTACCATTAGATAATTTGTTTTCTATTGCTAATAAACTCGGTACATCAGGATTCTCCGTGAGCTGTATTATGGATTCACCACATGATCTCACCATTCTACAAGGAAGTGATCATCGATGTAAAGAGACAGATTCAGTGGGGCGATACCATTTCACCAAAACTCTTCAGTGCCACCCTTGAGAATGTCATGCGACGACTAGAATGGGAAGGAATGGGAGTGAAGATAGATGGTTGTCAACTACATAACCTCCGCTTCACTGATGACATTGTTCTAATAACACCAAACATTAGCCAAGCGGCACAAATGCTGGCCGACATCGACCGTGAGTGTGGAAAGATAACACTACAGCTGAATCTCTCGAAGACAATGCTTATGAAAAACAAACTAGTTCCTGATGTTCCATTTGTTCTCAACAGAATGAACATCTCTGAACACAGCAGTTTGAGAACTCAACATGGCAAATGACCTGGCACCTGAGCTGCACAGGAAGAAGAGAGCAGCATGGAACGCCTTCAAGAGTGTCGAAGAAATAGCTAAGAGGATGAAGAACTGATAGCTCCGGGCACATCTCTTCGACTCTACCGTTTTTCCTGCACTAACATATTCCTCAGAGACCTGGGCCCTACAAAAATGGGATGAGAACGCTATTTGGTCTCCCAAAGAGGAATCGAAAGAGCTATGCTTGGAGTATCGTGCTTCACTCAAGTGAGAGAAGAATCTGGATTTCTGACCTCCATCGAGGATTGAGAATCAGGGATGCTGTCTCATTTGCTAAGGCATTGAAATCACATGGGCTGGACATATAATGCGATTTGAAGATGACTGCTGGACTAGAGCTGTTACCACTGGATTCCACTTGATGCCAAAAGATTGTGTGGCCGCCCACCTACGAGATAGTCAGACTTCTTCATCAAGACCCTTAAAAAATGGTTTGAGGCTCTTCGTGTTCCTGTAGTGAGCAGATGCCATTGGGCTACACTAGCTTGTGACAGGGACAAATGGAGATGTTTTTGGAGCCTGCTCCAGCAAATTGATGATTAATGGGATATCAAGTGATCAAGCGATTGCTGATAAAGAAGAGCATATGATGTTGCGCAACTGCAATAGTAGCCACACAATTTTGGATTTCTGATATTTTAGTAATTAAGTCCAGAGGGATTTCTGCCAGAAGCCACTGGGTTCCAGGATTGGTTTGTGTGCCTCTGGGATATTGGCCTTTCCGGAGCCAGAGGAGCCGTTTGTGGGTGGAGAGAAGGGCCAGTTCCAGCCCCCATCCCATGAGGCCCCGCGTGTCTTGTCACTGCAGGCTCATACCACTCAGTCCAATAGACTCTGAAAGATGGTGGTCACCATGCCCCCCGAGGGGAAGAAGGTGGAAGGGAAAGCCCATATTCATAATATTAGTTAGCTTCACTTACTTTCCTACTTCTATTTCTACATAATAGCCATACTTGACTTTTTTCCTAGTTACAATCAAATACCTATGTTCTTTTTCTTTATAGGCCGTTAAATGTTTTCCTGCTGGGAACACTTATATTCTATCTTGCTTCCTTCATAGAGAAACTCTATTTCTTAGATCTTAGCTCTGATGTCAGTATTTTGAATATGATGATTTTGGAAGGTTTGAAGAACAGACAACACATTTCCCATAAGAGTGTTAGACAACAATGATTTATCTAAGTAGACTGAAAACTCTAGTAAACCTTGCAGTGGTCTAAACCTCACCCTAAATGCAACCTGGACCTCTATTCAACATGCTCCCTCCGGTGAGTATGACATACTCCATTCAACTCTCCTCCAGGCAGCCCTAATTCTGCTTCTTGCAATATAAACCAGTGGACTGGAACTCATAAAGTTTTCCTCAAGTCCACTGGAAGCATTTAAGAAAAAAATAGTGGCATGTGAAAAATGATTTACTAAATGATGAACATAGGAGGAAAAAAGGCACATACTTTGCCTTGCTTTTTAAGATTCTTTTGAGCAAAAACAAAATAGCAAAAATAATAGTGAAAATGGGATAAAGAGAGCTATTGCTAACTTGTTAGTAATAAAACTTCACATATTCCAAGTGTTTATATTCATTACAACTTATGTAATTCATTAATGATAGCCAGTGGTACCTGGCAATTAAGTGCTACTTTTTATATTAACATTTACATATTTAACATTATATCATTCTGAAAGGGCACACCAGATCCATTTCACACTACTAAAGAGCTCATATAAATTCTTTTTCTAAATCTACATTTACACTAGAGCTTGAAAACATAGCTAATTTTAAAGCAGTGATAGATTTTGTAATTAAGACATCAGTAAAAGGAGAGGTCAAAAAACAAATTATAAATAAAGGATTACTATATAGGATTATAGTAATATAATTATTACTTTGAGAAGTAAAATATGTGTGAAATAAATCCATTTTGAAATCAATCCCAAGTAAAAAAACCACACACACACATGCAGTAGTTTTTGTAAGCATGTGTTTGTCACTGTAGATTTCATAATTTTTTTAAATTAAATTTTTTTTTAAAAAGCCAATTATCATCAGAGAAATTCTACATGATTGGTTTCCACCAAGCCATTGAAATGTCTTGTGGACAATCTTCAATAACAATGAATTAATGATTATGTTGCAAAATTAATATAAGTAAAATATGTTATGACCGGTTAATAGTCAACACATATATTCTAAAAAATTCAGAAAGAATTATAGCAGTATATTAGACATAGTTGCATTCAAAGTGGGATTATTAGAAAACCTTATTCTGTTTTTCTTAGTTATCTAACTTTGCCCATTAAGTGTAATATCTTTTCCAACAAGTAAGATAAAAAAGCAAACATATTTGTAAAGACATTGGACACAGATCTAAGATAAGATAGCATTGTAGCACTGTTCTCCCGTTGTTCATCGATTTGCTCGAGCGGGCACCAGTAATATCTCCACTGTGAGACTTGTAGTTACTGTTTTTGGCATATCGAATATGTCACAGGTAGCTTGCCAGGCTTTGCCGTGTGGGTGGGATACTTGATACCTTGCTAGGTTCTCCAAGAGGGGCGGAGGAATCGAACCCACGTTAGCCCTGTGCAAGGCAAATGCCCTCCTCCCCGCCCTCCTGCTATTGCTCCAGCTCAAGATAAGCTAAGGAAGTAAATAGATTTTAAAGGGTAATAAGCATAGATAATGACTAGATTTTTCCTTAAGAGAAAAAGTATCTTTTGTATTTGCCTGTCTTGGGCCAAATTGTTCTACCAAAACTGTTGGAGATGATAATGACTCTACTCCCTTTTAAGGTGATAAACACAATCATCAATATAAAGAAGTTAGTACTGGAGTATTTTAATTTCTAATTTTTATGGCCTTAAATTTCACATTTCTGGGTTTTGAGAAATGCTTTTTGTGTTCAGGTTATTGCCTCTGGTGACTAAAATCTATTGGGAGACAACCTAGTGATAAAACCTGAAGAAAGGGGTACGGTGGAAGTGGACCCAGAAATGTCACAGACTTCAGCTTGGACTCTGTCTCTAGGATGGTCTGCATTTGTTTTCATTTATAGACTGTGATGAAGATGAACAGATTCCATGTGTCTCTTCTGAATCTGTAGTTTTGCAAAGATGTTTTCTTTCACTTGGCTTGATTGGGATCCTCACCAAACAGGATCATTTGCTGATACAGTAATCATGATATAATTCCTTAAGTTCAATACAGAGATGCATGTTTATAAGAGGAAACTGATTATAAGGAAAAACAAGCTTTATGAGACTAAGCCCTAATAAGACCAGAATGCAGTGTAGCTGATTGGGCTGCAGTTGGAATAGAGGTCCCAGGTCTAACAACATCTTAGTTGTTGAAAGAAGACACTTAAGAAAAAGAGACATCTTTGGTTTTTTGTTTTGTTTGGTCTTGGTTTTGGTTTGTTTTGTTTAAGCTTGGTGCCACATCCAGTGGTGGTCAGGGCTTATTCCTGGCTCTCTCAGGGATCATTCCTGGTGACCTCTGGGAATTATATGGGATGCCAAGGCTCGAACCTGGATTGGCTGCATGCAAGGCCAACCCCTTATCCACTGCACTTTTACTCTGGCCCAGAAGAGACTTCTTTATCAGTTAAAATGAGATAAGACAATTTAATGATAATTCAGCAGTTTAGAAGAACTTGACTTAAGGGGCATACATGAAATTTTACCAGAAATTATTACTTTTGACTTTAATTTTTGGCATGGAGATCTCTGTTATCAAATGGGCTTATTGTTTTCCGGCTGCTCCAATTCCTGTATCCCAGGGATGATGTTTATTGGAGTTCTTCTCTTGTTTACCTCAGAGCCTGTTTTTATTTTCTCTTCGTACTTATATTCTTTTGTTGTTGTTCTAGAAGAAAATCTAATTATTTATTGAACCTTTAAGGATCCCTAGTCCTAACAAGGGAGAATCCCTTCATCTTCCCCCTCTCTTGCCCCTAGGAGGAAAAATGATTTAAGGTTGAAATTAGTTTTACCTAGAGGAGAGACCAGAACAGAGTTAGAGGTTAATTTCATTAGCAGATGAAGATGATTGTTGATTACATTTTATAATATAAAATTTCAATCTATGAAGCATTTAAGTAATTTAAACCGTCCACCACTGTTTTGTTCCATAAGGAAAGAGAAGTAAAGCAAGACAATTAAAATGGGTGTGGGTTTACTCCTTTAAATTTAAACACTTAGGGAATATGGCAAGGAGAAGGAAAAAAAATATAAATGCATAATTATTTATAAGTGATAATTAAGCTTAAATGATTTAAAGCGTTATTTCTTAAACGTTTTCTACTTTTGACCCATTTTTGACTGAAAAATGCAACACTTGGCTAGCTCTGTAGAAACACTTAAGATTCATTTTTCAATTGGGTTGGAATTAATTTGGGATCATTAGAAACCATTTTGGTCATTAGAAACAGATTCAGAAAATTTTACTATTGCCAACTTTTTGTGACCCCCCCCCCCATTCATGACGCTATTGACAACTTTTTTGTGACCCTCACATTCATGACGCTTGTATGGCTGCAATTCTTAGTTCGTGATGCTAGCCATCAAAGTAAACCTCTTTCCCATCCCTCGCCCACTCAAAACAGAATTATTCTGAATGACTCTAAAATGGAAATCCTGACACAATGTGCAAGCTTAAGTATACTTAGAAACACTTGAAATGCCTTAAAAAATAGACTGGATACACCTTTAACATCATCTGCAGTGTCACAAATCTAAGTGCTTGGCCGAACACAGAATGATTTCATGAGGTTTCTGTGAGAAGTGAAAGAAAAGCATGGAAAAGCTTTGGTTTTCTGGGTCTGTCACTAGAACCAACATTAATGAAATTGTGTTATGATTCTCATTGGAGAACAAGACTCTGTTGTAAGTGTAACTAAGTGTAACTCTAAGTGTAACTCTAGTCCCAGAATTAAGGATCTCTTCAAATCCTTCATCATATCTACATCTCATTTCGGTTCTAGAGCCTGAAGGTCTGATCTCAAAGAAAGTGTTCTGTTTTCTTCATGAGAAGAAATGGAGTGCACAATTTAGTTAAATGCATTAATATTTCATATTAAATCACTAAATGAATAAAGTTACATAAGGACCAATAGTGATCTTACATTGGACACCAGAAGTCATGTGTGATGGTAGTTTTATGAGCCAAGTTGGCTAAATTACAGTAGCCAGTTACCAATTAAAGATGATCTAAGATGTTGTTGTGAAAGTACTTTGTAGATGTGTTTAACATCCATAAGTTTACTGTAAATCAAGGGAGTTACCTTGATAGAGTGGGTGGACCTCAATTATCTGAAAATAATAGAATAAAACTGGTTTCTGAGGAAAAAAATTCTACCTCAAGCTCATGTAAGAGAGTTTCTAGCCTGCAAATTTTAGACTTGACCGTCCCCACAATCAACTAAACCAGTTTATTAAAACTAAATGTCTTGAGAATGGAGTGATAGTACAGCAGCATTTGCCTTGCATGCTGCCGACTTGAGTTCCATCCCCTGCATTTCATATGGTCCCCAGCACATCTAGGAGTAATTCCTGAGTGCAGAGCCAGAAGTAACCCCTGAGTGTTGCTGGGTGTGGCCTTTAGAAACACAAACCTAATCTCTTCTATATACACACTTATTTATACATATACATGTAAATAAATATATAATGCTGGTTCTATTTTTATAGAGGTCTACTCTGACTAATATACTGTGCTACTCCATTTTTTTAATAACTGTAAATTTAAAAATATTTCTTTTACATTATTATCTGATATTATGTGTGTGCGTGTACCTGTGTGTGTGTGTCTATGTGGTGTGAGTGTGTGTGTACAAAATAAAGGGGTCTATATGCGAAAGTAGGATTGAGTATAGGAGATGAAATGAACAAACAGAATTTAAAACTTGAATATTTTATATAAAAGAAGTCCTATGTATGAACTAGTAATGTCAGTGAGTCATCAGCTGAGAACTTAATCAACCCATTTCGTGCTCTCATTAATCATATTCGTATTTATAAATTATACTTTATGTTGAAATGTATATAAGTGTAACCTTATGCTTGAAACTAAAATACAAATTTAAAAGCAAGATTTTTAAAAATGTAGACTGAAGAAATTACATCCAAGGAAATAGCTGGATAAAATGTATTTTGACATACTTAAGAACTTTCAAACATATTTTCTCTAATAAGAATTAAGTTGATGTCTCAAGGCCTAGTTTAATTTTCAAAAAGCTTTTCTCTCCTTTTCAGTTGTTAGCACAGCGGGTAGGGCGTTCGCCTTACAAGCGGCCAACATGGTCAACCCGAGTTCGATTCCTCCGCCCCTCTCAGAGAGCCCGGCAAGCTACCGAGACTATTCGATATGCCAGACACAGTAACAACAAAGTCTCCAATGGAGACGTTACTGGGCCCGCTCGAGCAAATCGACAATCAACAGGAAGGCCTTTACCTAGAAAGCATTTACTCCATACATATTACATCATGTAACACAGAAATGATTTATACTGTTAATCACCAAATTTAAGTATTACAAGTGTTACATTCTATCTACACTTGAAATTCTTTAAAATGAATTGTTTTTGTAGTTATTTATTTCTCCATAGTAACTGACAATGTCTTTCATATGATAAAATTCTTATTTGGACACCGAGGAATTAATTGATGGCCGACCTGAGTTCAATTCCTCTGCCCCTCTCAGAAAGCCTGGCAAGTTACCGAGAGTATCCCACCCGCACAGCAGAGCCTGGCAAGCTCCATGTGAAGTATTCAATATGCCAAACACAGTAACAAGTCTCACAATGGAGACGTTACTGGGCCCCCTCGAGTAAATCGATGAACAATGGGAGGACAGTGCCACAGTGCCACAGTGCTACAACTAAAAATTAAGATTGAAAGTATAATTTTAATAAGAAGTTTTGAAAACTGTAAATAGAATCCTAATAACATGTTGATATTTTTCTGTCAAAATACCAGCCAAAGTTTGACTTTCATGTGATTACTTATTCATAGTATTGTTCTGTTTCAGTTAATGAAAGTCATTATTCTATAATGTCAATAAAATTTCATATGTATACACGTCACACAATTAAAATCTTGACTCATATGGTATATCTATAATATTCTATTAAATATATGGTTAATTTAATTGGTTGAGATCTAACTGACAACTGAAGCATTTGTCAGTGTATGTATAATGTCAATATTTGTAATTGATTGTAATAAGAAAAATATTGACATATCAGAGTTAAGTTTTATTTGCTATTCAACTTAGAAGACTTAAGAGTTAATACTGGCAAATTTAGGACTAAATACCAATTTATATGCCTCTATTAAACCTTGCTGAGATTCTATGTGTTTTTTCCCTAAAATGAAATCAGGATGAAGGAATATGAACAATATAGAAAAAGAAGTTAGTAAGTTAATAAAAACCAGTATCAAATGTCTGTTCCAAGTATCTAAATTTTTTTTTGTTTATGCTAAGGACTCATCTGCTTGAAAATAATCTCATTACATTCAATGAACAGATTCACCATTAGCTCTTCTTGCCCTTTAATCCTATTATAGAATCTATTTATATTTCAATTTTTGACCTTTGGAAATGTTAGACTCAGTATTTCCTGCAAAATTTAATATTACTGTCTTTATTATGACAAAGACATCTAATTATGTTGATACCTTAAATAAACTTTGATAGATCAGCAAAAAACAGTTTGATACTTTCCACATTATAATTCTTTAGTTGCAAAATAAATGCATTAGGAATGCAAAGTCTACAGCAGAAGAGGATGCTCTGTTTAGGTGTTTATCAAGTTACGAGGTTTCTGTATTAATCTAGAGTCTTCAAGTAATTTTCCTCTCTAATGACAAAAACAGTGCTATGCCCCGCAGTTGCTGATTCAAGGTGTTTCAAATACTCTCAGGTATTAAATCCCTCATCATCAGTTCTAATGAACTGAGGTAACCAAAGCAAACCAAAGATGAAGCAGTATGTTGATTTCTTTTCATTTGGTCCTCAATACTGATCACTTTGAGTCATCTTCATCAGTCAGACGAAAAGCATATCAGTTAAGCCTCCGGTGAATGGTGGGCAACTATCGCCAATCATATCACCTTTAAGTGAGTCTTAACTTTCCTTTATTTCTTCTGTAGTCATTCTGATGATTAGCATATCTTTTTTTTTTTTTTTTTTTTTTTTCCCCTTTATTTTATTTTATTTTTTTTAAAGTTGTAGATTTACAATTTTTTGTGCTTTGGTTTCAATTATACAATGATCAGATACCCATCCCTCCACCAGTGCCCATTTTCCACCACCATGGATAATATCCCTCCCACCCCCATCCCCCCATCCCCCCGTAGCATATCTTTTTAAGATAGGTTCACTTAGAAAGAGAAAACTGGAAGAGCTCTTTTATTTGTTATTTTTATGCCTTGTGCCTTGGAACCAACCAAGGAGCCTTTCCCAAGCCAAGTGGTGAATGAAAATGTAAGACACACAACATTATTTTTGGAGTTGCATCCATGAGAATTTGCACACAGAAAAACACATGTAAAAATAATAATTCTTGTGAACTGAATACTGACAATACTTAGTGGAAATTTGGATATAGAGTACTTTTCTATATTTTCATTGTAATAATGTTGAAACAAGGGATCATTGAATACAATGCCTGATAACAGAGATACCGTGCTTTCAAGTGTTTCTCTTACACTTACTTTCGCTTTTTTCTACAGTTCACAGATGTGCCCTTGATGTGGTTCGGGTATTTTTGTGAACTGCTGGAAAATTTCACTCACACACTAATGTTCCAATGAACACAAAATACCCCTTCCGGAAAGCAGTTGCCAATAAGCAGTATTTTTAGAGGCACATGTCACAGTTTCTGTTTGCCTCTGTTGTGACTGTTAATGGACCTTGAGTGATTAAGAAACAACCTCTGATAAAAGACATTTCCCCCTGCTTCATTACATGCTACGAGCAGTAAATGTTTACTACATTTTAGGCTCAAACTAACATGTCATTAAAGCATGTCCCAGTTAAATAAGTTCCCAGTGCATAGCTGTTACTCTCTTGAACATGTTTGTCATATCCGTGTGTCTGAAATAGCAAATAATTCCTTTGGGGTTCTTACAGTTAGATGTCCCTTAATAACATCAAATAATTTGTGTATGCCTCCTCAAGAAAGTTATTTAGATAGTTTTTGAATTCTTTGGTAAAATTTGCCATTACTCCAGGAGACCATTACTGTTTCTATTAATATTTTTACTTGCTGAATTAAGAAAAAAAATTTTTAAGAAGTAGTAAGTGAAAGACCCACAGTACCTGAATTTAAACATGAGTTGAGATGACATTTTATTGCACAGAATTCATGGACTGTGATATCCTGACATGTTGGGAGTCACTTTCCTCTGGAAACTGGAGAATATGATTTCTGGTTTCTGACTAGTGTAGTCATTTTTTTTCCTTTCCCATCATGAGTAGTGAAAATCTGAAACATTTTTTTATCTTCCAGTTCCATCCGGAACCTTTCTGTTTCTTTTGCTTAGTTTGAAAATGAAAAAGAAATCACTTACTATTGAAAATAGCCCTAGCTACTATAATGTTAGTTCTAGAGATTGTGACTGTAAGCAATTAAAGGGGAAACGTCATCCAGGTGCCATTTTGGCTTTCTGAAAGGATGGCTATAAAAGTGAGTGCCTGTTTGGGCATGCTTAGTCATTACTTTGGGGTTAAGAAGGAAGACAGTGGAAAAAAAACATCTGAAACATAAACATGTGTTTTTCATTCTGACATATAGAGTTAACATTATTTCCACAGCTTAGAACTATGAAGTGTTAGTGTTTTTAAATCTATTTAAAACAGCATAGTAATGTTTTCTATGCTGGCTAACCTGCTGAGGATACTGTGGTTCTTGTTGGTCCAGACTATTTATTTCTGTAAACTGATGAAGTTCATTTCAGTGTGTTTACACAAGGGTAGGAAAAAATTCTTTTTGCCTAAAGCTCGGGCATGGTATCATTGCACATGGCACTGCTGAAGCATGGACCTCACCAGGTGGCTTCAAAAAAGCAGTGAGTGGGAAGTGGTCAAGGTCAAAGCCACTGTGAAAAATAACTGCCACAGTTGACCCTGAACTTCCACAATAATTCCCTGTGCTAAGTCTGAAGTGAAGGAAAATTCTGTTCTGAAAGACATTCTTCTGGTAAAAAGGAAAAGTCATGAAAGGTTTTATGATTTTTTTCCTTTCCTTCTGTTCCCAAAGGAATCCTTTGCCTCTTAAATCCAAGGAAGTCTAATAAATTTTGGATTCCAAGGAATAAGGTTCATTTGAATGTCATCAGCTATTCATGTTATAAGCACCTACTTGTAGGAACTGATGGATCATTTTCCCAATATTTCTGGATAAATGCACTATAAATGACATGCGCAAATACCTTCCTTCTACTGAAATAGAACACATATTCCGAAAGCAGTTGTCTTAAGATTGCTTTACTCTTCTATAGCTCCACAATTCTATAGCAGTGACAGTATTGTTAGCATGTACGAGTCATTTAAGGATGATTTTTTTATGACCCCACTGGATTGTGAGCCTGTGGATACTAAATTCCAAATTCCACTCATCTTTGAATTCCTACAATGCAAAGTTTGGTGCCCATCATGAGTGTGAAAATTGTTTGTTGATGAAATCATATTGAACAGGAACCCACAGTGAATGTCATTTCTACTATGCTGAAAAGCATTGAGAATATTACATTCATTCAATAGCAAAGTTCTTGTATACTCTGACCTGGACTTAGTACTAAATTTGTAGACTCAGATTAAGTAGGAATTATGGTGAGGGAAGAAAAATGATGAGAAAGAGCAACATTGTATGAGGAATGTCATTCCTGCTCAGGAATCGAGGAAGGAAGTTTACTAGATTATTGTAGAATAGAGTGGTAGAGTGGAATTAATAGGATTGCTTTTAGAGACTATAAAACCCAGCTCCCGGAAGCAACATCTTATTATCTCATTCCTATTTTGGACAAACTGGCAGGCTACCGAATGTAACCTGCCCACACAGCAGAGTCTGGCAAACTCCCCGTGGCGTACCCAATATGCCAAACACCAGTAACAATGATGGGTCTCATTCTCCTAACCCTGAAAGAGCCTTGAATATGGCACTTTTAAAAAAATCTCAGGGCTAGGACGAAGGAGACGTTACTGGGTCCTGCTCGAGGCCATCGATGAACAACAGGATGGTCGTGATCGTAATCGTAAAAACCAAATCTACCAAAAACTATTTTGAAATAGTAACATAAACATAAAGTAAGTTTTTGAACATAAACTTACTTTCTCGTTATAAGAAAATGTTGCAAAGATTTTAGAAACAGAGAGCAAAAATTAGAAAATAACCAAAATTAACCTAGCACCTACTTCATGAGAATTGCTGGTCAAGAGAAGGACATTTTTTTGAGGAGAGGGGAGGAGAAAGGGTGGAGGTGGGGATTATTTGTTTGTTTTTTCTTTTTGTTTGGGGGCCAAACCCAGGGATGCTCAGGGGTTACTCCTAGCTTCGCATTCAAGAGTTTCTCCTGGCTCTGTGCTCAGAAATTACTCTTGACTCTGCACTCAGCATTTACTTTATATACGTGTGTGTGTGTGTGTGTGTGTGTGTGTGTGTGTGTGTGTGTGTACTTCTGGTGCTTGGTGTTTTAGAAGATTCAGCAAGTAATCAGTCATAGTAATTGTTTCCAAGAAGGTAATAGAGTCAGATAAATCACATACAGCATGTACACGGGAACTTTATATTACCAAATCAAAAATATACCTAGCATATCAGAACTCTTGCTCACTCTTCATTCACAGAATATAAAAACATATAATAATAAAAAAAAATCAGATGCAAGTTTTTTGTAAGTGTCAAGAGATATCTGTATAGCTTTGTAGAGATTTGGATTGTATAGATTTGGATTGCCCTTTAAAAGGGAAGAGATGAGAGGGAAACATAGTGATTGAACTGGATTTTTACTGCTGTGCAGATGTGTATGTTTGTGATGAAAGAAGATGCAGGAAACATCGAAGTAACTGTGAGCAATTTAGTTTCACTATAGAGAAGAGGTGAGAAATGAGATCTCAAACTCTAGACCATTCAGGAACAGAAGTTAGGCTCAGAAATTTATTTTATCAGCAAAGAGGACATATGGGAGACTTTAGAATAGGATAATAGTCTAATCAGAGTTGCGCATCGGGAAAATTCATCTTTAAATTGATCAGTACATTTCCACTGAATGGATACAATGGGGATGAGATTTGAACCATCTAGCAATGAGTGTGGAAGGGAGACCAGCGCAAGAGGCATTGAGAAGATAGAAGTGATATGATTCATTTTGAGCTCCCAAGTGACAGGTCATCCCAATAGCAGAGTCAGACAGCCTAAAAGGAAGAATTGACTGGAAGGGAGAGAACGAGTCTAAATAAGGATTGATTAAATTGAAGATTTGCTGGCAAGACACGTACATAACAGAACTGGGGAGATTTTTAGTGGAGAACTCATTCACATAGAGAAATGAGTGCAGATCTGGCATTTACTACCGAGCGAGGACACTGAGAACAAAAAACCAAGGGAGGATTCTTAAGCGATATCCATCTTTATGGAACAAAACTACAAGTGAAAAAATGACACTCTCCTCCCCTCCTCCCCCAATATAATGGATACCAGAGAGTATTGAGGAAGTTGCAGAGTTGAAAGTATCAGGAAGAAAGGGCAGACAGTTATTTTATTTTTACAACTAAATGTGAAACCTGAGATGAAATGTTGAATTTGGTGACTAAGACTAAACTGTGAGCCTTTCATGACAGCGGAAGAGTCATGAGGGCCAGAACCCGGCTGTAAAAGATTAAGGGGAAAATACGAGGTGAGAAAGTAGAAGCAATGTGTATAAAAGAATTCTTTTTCCAGGATATTTGGTTGTAAAACGAAAGAGAGCTTAAAGTTAGGCTCATTCTTATTCGTCGTCGATTGCCTCAAGCAGGCCCCAGTAACGTCTCTTTCATCCTAGCCCTGAGATTATATTCTAATATAATTCTACTCCCTTAAAATTACCAACTTCACATGGTAATTTAAGGGAAGAGTAAAATTAAATTAAAGAATCTCTGTAGGAACAGAAAGACTGCCACAGGCCCATAAAAATGGAAAGAAAGACCCAGTGTACCATCAGGGAATATGTGTGAGTACAAACTGTGGGTACTACAAATTCTCAAAGCAAGTGAGGATCTATGGAATGGAAGCGAATGTTGTTTGATATAGTCGCTTTGATTAGCTCCATATTATGTGTATAGATTCTCGTAACTATCAGTGTGGTGTTTTCAACAGTTTAGTATTAGGCAAAAGGAAATTCCAGTGGTGGATGAACCATTTATGATCCAACTACGTGTTTTCCCTCTTCACTGGGGTTTGATTTCCCAGAAAAGAATCGCTTTATCTCTCTATTACAATTGTTTATAATGGCCCTTTAATTTCCATTATCCAGTTCCCTGAGAAAGTAGACCGAGTAATTTATACAAAACAGATTTCTCCAGGATGTAAAAATAAAACAGACTTTCAGAAGTATATTCTGCAAAGAGTACGGGGAAAGCATTCTCATAAAACCTGTCTTGTATATGAAAGACAGAAATTAGTATAGGGTCAACAATGACCTGAGAAATAAAAAAAGAAATTTGGGAGCATTGTCAGGGTCTGTTAGGATGTGTGTATTGGTAATGCTGAGTAGGAATTGCCTCAGATTGAAGTACTGGAAGAAAGTGTAATAACAGTTAAGAAACAATAGAAAAAGGTATGTCAAAGACTCCACCTTAAAAATAAAATTACATTCAAATGTTCTAAGCTAGGGGGCTTTTATTATCAGTCCTATTGTCAACACTAATAGAAGTGATGAAAAGTGTATTTCCACTTCAGTATCTAATTGATTGCATATATAATGATGGATTCTAGTTTAATAATGATTTAATTCAGATTATGAGACTGGGCCCTACCTACTGCACTAATGAAGCACCTACAATAATGATTAATTCATATGAAAAATTATTAACTATTAAAATATTATTTTAATAGTTAACACCACAGAGCTTAACTATTTATTTGAGCATTGATACTCAAAACTAGATTCTAAAAATACAACAAATATTGCTACATTACAAGTATCACGATCATGATCATCCTGTTGTTCGTCGATTGCCTCGAGCAGGCACCAGTAACGTCTCCTTCGTTCTAGCCCTGAGATTTTGAAGTGCCACATTCGAGGCTCTTTCAGGGTTAGGAGAATGAGACCCATCATTGTTACTGGTATTTGGCATATTGGGTACACCACGGGGAGTTTGCCAGACTCTGCCGTGTGGGCAGGTTACATTCGGTAGTCTGCTAGGTTGTCCAAAGTAAGAATGAGATCATAAGTTGTCGCACGGCTGCAAATGCGGCCACGCACTTCTGGGAGCTGGGTTTTATAGTCTCTGGGTCTTGGCCATTGATGGGATTAAACAGCGCTGGGGGCGTGGGGGCAGTTGGTGGGTGTGACCCCTGCACACTGGAAGATGGAGGATCTGGGTGGAGGATGCTCAGCCCCAATCCGAGCAGGCTTGGAGATCTCAGCCCCAGGACCCACATGCCTTTGTCTCTCTGCTGGTACCTTCGTGCATGTGGAGAGTGGTCTCAGCATGGTTGTGGCTGGTTCTGGAGGTCTTTGGCTGCCGGAACTCTGCTCGGGGCAGGGAGGGAAACTCAACCTGCTCTCTCCAAGGGGCCCTGGCAAGGACAGCCATTACAAGTATGAACAATACAATATAAAAGGGACCGGAGAGAGAGTACAGAGGTGAGCCACTTACATTGTCCAAAGCTGACCTGGGTTCTATCCCTGGCATCACATATGGTTTCCCAAGCCTGCCAGGAGTGATCTCTAATGCAGTGCCAGGAGTAAGCCCTGAGCATCACCAGGTATGACTCCTCAAATTAACAAAATATACAGTATAGAGATTACTGCAGTAAAGTGCATTAATATTGAGTACGAGATTAAAAAGTATCAGTTGTCATAAACACGGAACTAGAATTAAAACTGGAAGATTCCAATGACAACCTACAGTTTGTAGAACTGAGAAAACTAAACCCCAGGCAACCAGAAACCTTATTAAATGAATATTCATCGTTAAATCACACAGAATCCCTTAATAAGGCATATTAAACTATAAGTTACAGTAGTTATTTTTAATTTTCTAAATATATATTTTATTGAGGTAACATAGATTTATAAAGTGTAAATATTATATGCCTTAGGGATACAATGTTACATACCCAGTCTACTGCCAAATACCAATAATTTGCCACTATCCTGGACACTCAGGTCATTTCATCTCTTAGTAATCAGTTCTCTTGTCCAAGTCAGAGAGTTGTTTTCATTGAACACTGTCTAGTCCTGATCTTTGTTTCCATATGAGTTTTTTTTATCTTTTTTTTACCTTTCTGACTTATTTTATTTATCCTGAACCCCTCCCTTTCTATGTTGAAGCAAAACACCATATTTTATCTTTCTAATGAATGGTGTGTTCCATTGTGCATATATATATGTATACACATAAATATGTGTATACATGTCTATGCATATATATATAATATCTTCTTTATTCACTTGTTTGTAAAGCATTTAGATTGTTTCCAGATCTTGGTGGTTGTGATTAGAGCTGTAACTAGCATAGGTGTGCATATATCTATTAAAATTAGTGTTGTTCTTATATTCTTTCCATAGATATCTGGAGAGGAATTGCTGGATTTTGAGAAATCTCTATATTGGTTTTCCATAAAAGGCACATCAATTTACATTCCCACCATTAACAAAGGTTCTTTTCTTATTGCATTCCCCAGTAAAAATTGTTGTTTCTGACCTTTTAATGTAAGCCATTCTCACTGCTGTAAAGTGATACATCACTGTTTGATACAACATTTTGATTTGTATCAAAATCACTGTTTGATACATCATTTGATACATCATCACTGTTTGATACATCATTTTGATTTGCATTTCCTCATTAATAAGTGATGATGGGCATTTTTTCATTCGCCAGTCGTCCATCAATGCGTCTTTGGAGAATGTCTTTCAACTCTTCTTCCCATTTAAATAGGGTTGTTTCCTCCTTTTATGTTGTGAGTTTTATGAATTCTTTGTGTAATTTCAATTTTTGTCTTTTTTCAGATGTATGGTATGTAACTACATCCCTATTTAGTGGAATATCTTTGTTTTAGATGGTTTGTTCCGTGGTACCTAGATTTTTAGTTTGATGTAATCCTGTTTTATTTTAGCTCTGGTTTTCTTTGCCATTTGCATTTAATATCCGAATTAAACTCATGTTGAATGTGTTTTGTCAATTTTTATTTAACACAAGACTTTAATCCATGCTGAGTTACTTTTGTGGATGATGTGAGATAGTAGTCCAGTAACATTCTTCTGCATGCTGCTAGCCAGCTTACTCACCACTGTTTGTTGAAAGAAAATTTTCAATTTTATACTTTTGACTTATTCATTATGAATTAGCTAATCATCTGTGTAGAAGTTCACTTCAGGGCCCTCAATTATATTCCTTTTATCTGTTTATTATTATTTCAGTACCACACTTGTATTTCTTTAGTTTAATAGCAGAATTTAAAATTAAGGAACATACTTGCAATCTAGTTTTTTCAGGATTATTTTGGGAGTCTGGGAATTTTGTGATTACATGCAAATCTAAGCAGCATTTTGGTCAATACCCTTGAAGAATTCCATGGAATTTTTTTCTTTTTGTGTCACACCCAGTGATGCACAGGGCTTTCTTCTGACTCATACACTCAGGAATTACTCCTGGTGGTGCTTGGGGGTCCATATGGGATGCTGGGAATCAAACCCGGGTCGGCCGCCTGCAAGGCAAACACCCTACCCTCTGTGGTATCACTCCAGCTCCACCCATGGAAATATTTTTAGGAAATTAATTGAATCTGTATAATACTTAGTGAGATGTTCACTTAAAAAAATCTTTGTAGCTTCATATATAGTACAATTGAGGTTCTTATAATTCCCAGTATCCCAGATGAACGCCCTAGGCATCCCAGATGGTTCCCCAGCCCTACCAGAAATAAACCATGACTACAGATGCAGAAGTAAGTCCTGAAAACCTCCAGATGTATCCCCAAAACAAAATGTTAATTCTTCTGATTCAGAATGATAGACTTTTAAAATTTCCTTGTTCTTATGTTCTTTTAATAATGACTTAAAGGTTTTTAAGAGAAGTCTTTTAACTGCTTTGTTGTGTCATATGTACTTGTTTTTTATGCAGTTGTAATGGCCTGGTTTTATTAATTTCTTTCTGATCTTTTTTTTTTTGCACATAGATATGCCACAGATTTTTGTGTGTTGATTCTGTGCCCAGCTACTAAATAATTTTGCTATCTTGATTTTTTTTCACTAGAGTCTCAGGGTTTTCTATGCACTTTATCATGTCACCTGCAAGTAGTGATAGCTTTACATCTTTTCCAATTTGGATACGTTTTATTTCTTTCACGGGTGGAGGTGTTCAGTCACAGCCAGATGTACTCAGGGCTTACTTCAGTATTCAGGAATAACTCTTGGTGGGGGATGGGGGACCATATGACACGCCTAGGATCAAAACCAGGTCTGCTGCATGCAAGGCAAGTGCCTTACCCACTGCACTATCTCTTTGGTTCCTTGATGCCTTTTATTTCTTTAAATTAGCTAATTGCTGGTCCTATTACTTATAGTACTATGCTGAAAAATAGAGGTGAGAATAATATTCTTGCCTTGTGCCTGATCATAGGGGAAAAGCTTTCAGGTTCTTACTATTGAATATGATATTAAGAGTGGCCTTGGTACATGTTATCTACTGTGTTGAGATATATTCCTTCTATTACCATTGCATTGAAGGTTTTTTAAATCATAAACAAATGTTTAAAGCTGACAGAAATTTTCTCTCCATCTATCAATACTTTTATATGATTTTATTGTTTATTTTCTGGATGTAGTTATTAAATAAATGATTTGTGTATGTTGAATTATATGTGCATTGCTTTAGTGTCATTTGATGTACAGTGCTTTTAATGTATTTCTGAATTTGGTTTGCTAAAATTTGTGTTGAAGACCTATAGCTTTATCACAGAAATTGGTATGTAGTTTTATTTTAACTGGTGTCCCTAATTTTTTTTATCAACAAAATGCTATATACATATAAATGGTTTATTTAAGAATAGAAAATAGATTATTTTTGAAGAATTCACTAGTAAAATAATTTAAACCTACACTTTTGTTTGGGATAAGACTTTTGATGTATTTTGAAATTGAAGAACTTTAGATTTCCTTGCTTGTAATTTTCCTGTTCGTATTTTCTATTTCCTTCTGATTCAGTGTGGGAGGTTTATGACTAAAAATTCATCCACTTGTTCTAGGAACAACCAACACAGTAGCATAAAGTTGTACATAGTACACTCTTATGATTCTTCATATTGCTATAATATTATTAAATTGGGCTGGAGCGATAGCACAGCGGTAGGGCATTTGCCTTGCACACAGCCAACATGGCCAACCCGAGTTCGATTCCTCCGCCCCTCTCGGAGAGCCCGGTAAGCTACTGAAAGTATCTCACCCGCACGGCAGGACCTGGCAAGCTCCCCGTGACGTATTCGATATGCCAGACACAGTGACAACAACGTCTCCAATGGAGACGTTACTGGGCCCGCTCGAGCAAATTGATGATCAACGGGAGGGCCTTTACCTTTTTTTAATTTGTGATTCTATTTTATCAGGTTTTCACTCTTTTTTAGGACTCTATAAGGATTTGTTAATCTTTTTTTTACCTGAAGAAGAGATGTTTTATTGATCTTTTGCTTATCCTTTTAACTTTCCATTTTGTGTTTTCTCTAATTTTTATTATTTATTTCCTTCTACTGACTTTGTGCTTATTCATTCTTTCTCAGGTTCATTAACAAGTGCTTTTCAATGGTTTATTTGAATTTTTCTTGTTTCCTGATGCAAACCTGTATTGCTCTGAACCTCCTTTTCAGTACTGCTTTTACTATGTCCCAGATGTTCTAATTGCTTGCACCTTAGTAGTTTTTTCCAGAAATGCTTCATTTTTTCCCTTTGATTTCTGCATTAACCCAGTAGTTAATTCATTTGCATGTTTTTTAATCTCCAAATATTTGGATGTTTCCTAGGTTCCTTCCTAGAATTGTTTTCTACTATAATTACATTATTTATAATGAATATCGATGAACAATGGGATGACAGTGATGATATTTCATTACTTGAATATTTATTAATTTTATTAATACATGTTTTGTGTCCCAAAATGTTTTCTGTTCTTCAGAATACTCCATGTGCACTAGAGAAAATCTGTATTCAGCTGTCAGGATTAGAGAACTCTATAAATTTATGTCTGTTAATCCTAGTCCTTCCAGTTCTTCACTTAAGATCATTGTTTCCTTGTTTATTCTTATTTTGGCTGTATCTGTTCAATGCTGAGAGTGAAATCTTCAAGTCCTGTTTTACTACTACTCTGTTGTATCTCTCTTAAGACCTGCTAATAGTTGTTTTATATGTTTGATACCTCTTCACTTGCCAAATATATATTTTTAGTTTAAATTCTCTTGATGTATTGATACTATTACCATTATTATTATTCAGTTTAAATTTTGAAGAAATTTTTATTAAAACACTGTGATTTACAAAGTTGTTCATAATAAAATATTTTTAAACATACAATGTTCCAACACTAGTCCCACCACCAATGTCTTTTTCTTCCACCAACCACTCCAGTTCACTCCCATCTGCCAACATGCCCCCTTGGCAGGCATATAACAACTTTATTTCATATTACTTGCCCAATGAAACTTAAAGGAATGGCAAATAGAATTATTGAAAAATAAATAAAAGCCAATTTGTGATGATTGATGGCTATATGTTTTAACTTTTCTCAGTCTAGTAAAGGATAACCATATGTACCATTACTATGGCCATACTCAGTGCCACATGGTGAGAGATTTCTTCTGTCCTTTAGAAGCTCTTTTCATGCTTCTTGTGAAACTTGTTTCATGGCTATGAGTTCCTTAAGCTGTTGCGTGGTCGTGAAGCTCAGCTCTGTATAGTTCCCTGAAATATGAATCATAATCTAGCTGGATAGAGTATTCTGGGTGAGTTTTTCTGGGTCTTTTGTACTATATCCATTATATTCTTTTGGCTCAGGGAGTTCTGCTTGATAGATCTGCTTACATCCTATGGGCTTTTCTTTGTAAGTTCCTTTTTGATTTTGCTGTTTTTGATATTCTGTCTCTATCTCTAGATTCTCTCATTTTGAGTACAATTTGTTCTGGATCTTTCTCAGGTGGGTCTACTTTCTCTGGGACCCTTCAGGTCTCTTGGATCTTGGTACCTGTAATCCTCCAGTCTGGAAAGTTTTTACAAGATTTCTTTATCTATTGTTTCTTCATAACATTTGCCTTCCTGTTCTTCAGGGATTCTGATGATTCTTACATTGTTTCTCTTAAACTCACTCCATATTTCTCCTCTTAAACTCCTATCGTATGCTAGTCATTTCTTTTCAGATTGCTTTCCGCCTTTTGCTCTTTCCTATCAGTTTCCTCCTTCTCTTCTTGGAGTTCCTCAATCTTTTGTTCAGCTGTTGTTATTCTTCTATTCAGACCTCCTATTGAATTTTTTAATACCGCCTATCATGCTATTTATTTCTGTCATTTCTTATTGTAGCAGTTGTTGTTTTATTTCAACTATTAAACTTTCTTGTGTTTTGTTGACTGTGCTTTGAGCTCATTGATTGTCCTCATCATGGAGTCATTAAACACAAAGAGGATGACTGAGCTGGTTGGTATTTATGTCTTCAGTGATACTGTTCTCACTCATTGAACTTGATAGGCTTCTACGTATTTTCCTCTTCTTTTTCCAATTGCTATTACAGTATTAGGGGTAAGTCTTTACAATTACCCCCACCCCCGAAATATGCTGAGAGATTAGGCTAAAGGTTTTTTTCTTTCTCTTCTGTTTATCCTTACAGAATGACCAGAAGCATAACTATGAGAAGTGTGTTATTTGTTGATCTGTAGTGCTTTGGGAGCTAGGGCATTGGTGACGTGTGGAGGCTCCCTCCCTTCAGTCTTCTGTTCTGGAATAGGCCTGCTGAGGTCATTGTAATAAGCCTCGTCTGGAATGGTGGAGCAGCAAGCAGAACTTTGAATATTTTTATTCGAATATTTTTCAGTTTGAATATTTTCCAGATATTAATATAGCTGCCCCTGCCTTCTAAAAACACTTTGATATTTTTCCAACATTTTACTTTGAAGCTACTTTTATTTAAGTTCAATTTGAATCTTGATCAGCAACAGGTGATTGGGTTTTGTGTCTTTATCCATGAGGTCTCTCTTTTCCTTTGATTGATGAATTCAGCTCATGACATTTGGTGAAATTGTTCATGTAAAATAATTTATTGCCATTTTTATATGTGGACTTTGAGTACTTTTGCCATTTGTCTTTGTATTCTTTTTTTGTTGTTGTTCTTTTCTCTCATTGTCTTTCTTTCATTTGTGTAAGGATCAGTTGTCATTTACCTATTCTTGTTCATTTTTCTAAGTATTTTTGTTTTGAAATTACCATAAAACTTACATCTGGAGTACAAAGCTTATTTACTAATTTAAGTCTAAAGCAATTAAATCTCATTATTCTCTCACTATCACTATCACCCCCTTGGTCATTGATTTGCTCGAGCAGGCACTAGTAACGTCTCCATTCAGCCCTGTCACGTGTAGTGTAGCCCAATGGCATATTAGGGGCTCTTTTGGGGTCAGGGGAATGAGGACTCAGGGTCAGGGGAATGAGGACCATCATTGTTACTGTTTTTGGCATATCTAGTACACCATGGGTAGCTTGCCAGGCTCTGCCGTGCAGGCGGGATACGCTCAGTAGCTTGCTGGTCTCTCCGAGAGGGATGGAGGCTTTTGGGGCAGCCTCTAATAACCTTTAAGGTGTCCCCAGTCAGGCATATATGTGCATAAGGTACTCTCAGTTAGCCTGCGGGATTCTCTCAGAGTGAGAACTAGACAATAAGAGTTCGCTTCTAGGGGCTTGGTTTTATAGTTTCTGGATCTTGGCTGTTGATGGGGTTCCATGGAAGTTGGTGGATGTAACTGTCTAGCTACTGGAAGATGGGGGATCTTCGTGGAGGGGGCCCAGTCCCAATCTGAGCAGACTTGGAGATCTCCGCCCCGGGTCCCGCACATCTGGGTTCCTCTGCTGGTTCCTTCATGCATGAGACTTGTCCTAGCATGTGGAGAGTGGTCTCAGCATGGCTGTGGCTTGGTCCTGGAGGTCTTCAGCCGCCAGGGCTCTGCTCAGGGCAGAGAGGGAGACTCAACTCGCCCCCCACTCCAAGGGATCCCAGTGAGGACAGCCAGGTGCGGGGGCAGGATTGTTCTGCATTGTTCTCCTCCGGGAGCTTGGTTTTATAGTCTCTGGATCTTGGCCACTGATTAATTATTTGATTGATTGATTAATTAGTAATTAATCATTATTAATGATGGCCATTAATAATGGTCCTTATTCTAAAAGACTCAACTGTCACTCTCCTGCCTTCCACATTTTACATTTTTAAAGATCTTATTTTTTCTGAGTGGAGGTTCTTATATTCATTAATTAAGAAAAATCTAGATCACTTTCAAGTTTAATTTAGAGAAGATATAGCATTTTGCATGACAACAGCTAGAAAATTTGTGAATAAGTATTCACACATACTTATTTAAATTATATTGAATGGGGAGAAATAGTCACTAAAGTAGTTCTGTTGAGTAATTATATGTTAATTTAGCATAGTCTTAAATTTTTAACTTGTTTCTCTGTTCCTTAAGAGTGTAAATCTCATAACTTTAATACATAATGCTATATTATTGTATACATTGTAATTTTTTAAATGTTTAAAAAATCATAATATCCTCTATGCAAAATGTAGAGTGGAAACCGCTATGGTGTTTTTCAGAAGTTACACATTTTAATTGTGTTTAGACTGTGTATGTGAAAATTTCAATTATTGTCTTTATTAAAACTATAATTAGCCCATTCGAAATCTACATAAACATCACTGTTAATATATATCTAAAATCTATACATTACTTAAAATAAATATTTTATATTTTAGCTTGTGCATGATTTTCTTTGTTTCATGTTTATAATTCTTTAAAAAAATACTTGGACACTGGTGGTGGGATTGGTGTTGGAACATTGTATGCCTGAAACACCTCTATTATCAACATCTTGGTAATTCACAGTTTCTTTCTAAAAGTAATTTTTTTAAAAAAAGAAAGAAAAAAATGTTTTGTAATTTAAGATTAGATTCAGGACCAAAGAGATAAGACAGCAAGATAGTGCTTGCTTTTTATGTAACTGACCAGGTTTGATCCCCAGTGCCTATATTATCCCATGATCCCCACAAGGAGTGATCCCTGAGCACAGAGCCAGGATTAAGCCCTGAGCACCACTGTCTGTACCCCAAAATAAAATTTTACAAAAAAATAATTGTTTGGCCTAGAATTCAGTAGGTTACATAAGTATTTTGTTAAATGTGACACATTTATATAGTAATCTCTTTGCATCATGAATTATGGATTAGAAAATACTATTGTAATGCCCATAATAATTTCATGATTTTAAAACTTTAAAAGTCAGTAGTCTGTACTGTATATAGGAAGTTAATATTCAGGCACTTATCATGCTCCTAAGATAACAGCAAGTGTGTGAAGAAAAATCCAGGAATATAAAATATAATTATGACATCACAAAATATTTATCAAGACATTTCTTTATAATTTGAAGTTTTATACAGATTCACAACTAAACTCAAAGCTGTTTGGTGTTTCTTCCAAGGATATTCATAATAGATACTTATAAAAACTCCTGAAAGGGCCTAGTGAGGATACTCAGTAAATCTGTGAGGACCCTGTCAACAAATCCCCTTGTTCCAGGAGACATCAATTTTCCTCACCCCCATGGTAATCCCATTATCTGACTACTCTATGGTTAACTACTATAATGTACCATTACATATGCTACGTTTCACTCAGTGGAGTACCTTCTCACTTGTCATTCCACCTCTCAGCTTTAGCCCAGTGCTGTTGAACTTCTCTGGAGATGACCTTCTCTCTGCGTATTGTAATGTAGTCATGTGCTAGGCTGTATTGACTTGAGAGTAAAGACCCACACTTGTTTCCTGCTCTTGGCCCCTTCTGTGATTTCTCTCTGATGTTGGTTCCCATTCCTTCCTCTGTCCAGTGGCCCATAGGTTCTCTGCATAGATCCATCATCAGGGCATTGCTACACCTCTGATGTGTCACTGACTTGTGATCCCATCTTCCTTATACAGTGTACACCTGTTCTTGCCTCTGGTGACGTATTTTTCTTTGAGAAGAGCCATCAGCTCCTTCTGTCACAGTGTGTGGGAATTGAGGCTGGCCAAATAGAAGACTTCATATTTCCTGTTTAAGGACCAAATACAATTGTCATTAACTAGGTGAGCTGGAGCGATAGCACAGCGGTAGGGCGTTTGCCTTGCACGCAGTCAACGTGGCCGACCCGAGTTCAATTTCTCCACCCCTCTCGGAGAGCCTGGCAAGCTACCGAGAGTATCTCGCCTGCACGGCAGAGCCTGGCAAGCTCCCCGTGACGCATTCTATATGCCAAACACAGTAACAACAAAGTCTCCAATGGAGACGTTACTGGGCCCGCTTGAGCAAATCGATGATCAACGGGAGGGCCTTTACCTTTACCTTATCTTATTAACTAGGTACGTGGGAAAACTGAGGCATAGAGATTTTTCAGTCTTGAAGTCTTGAGCTTAAAGAACTCTCCTGGTTGGTGAGAATTAAAGCTGGGATTCAAATCCAGAGAGTAAGAACACACAAGTTTAAATCATTCTTTTTACTTTATTTAAACACAAAGATTTATAATTTTGTTCATAATACAGTTGTTATGGGAATTCAATGTTCCAACACCAATTCTGCCACCAGAGTGATCTTCCTTCCACCATGTCCTCATTTCCCCAAACACCCTCTAAACCTGCCTCCTTAGCAGACACAAAATTATTTATTTCATATTGCTTGTTACAACTAAGTGGCTTATGGAATTATAAAAAAAATACTTCAGTAAGAGAAAATTTTGAAAATGGTTATATCTCACCATGGAGTCATTAAGTGCTGTCTGAGGGATTAGTAGGTTGTTTGTTTACAGTTGAGCCTTCTCTGTTATTGTTTTTGTTTATTGAGCTTAGTTGACCTCTGTGTTACTTTCGCATCTACTTTCTTATGCTCCTACTAGGATTCCATGTTGTGGAATTTGTAGGTGTCATGAGGTCACATACGCAGCTGCACTCCAGGAACTCCAAGATCTCTGGAACTGGGCTGATGTGTATACATGGCAGAGGCTGGAGAAAGTGGGTGTAGCTGCTGGAACTTCTGGAAGTATTTTTTTTATTTTTCTTATTTTACGAGGCAGTTAACAATATTTGATTACAGTTAATATTCAAACACCAATCCCACCACCATTATACCTTCCCACCACCCAATTTGGGATGTTTCCATCCCAAGCCCCAAGCCCTGTCCCAAAGCACAACCTAAATAATATATTTTGTATTGTCTGTTATAGAAAACTATCTTATGATGTGTCAAGGCAGCTGCAAATGTGGTGCCACGGTCCAGGAATATGTTCAATCATATGTGAGGCTCGACCTGAGTGTGTGGGAATGGCCTTGAGCATGGCGGCAGTTGCCTTCTGGAAAAGTTTTCAGCTGCCAGAGTTGGGTCCCTTGGGGCAGGGAGGGCTCTCACCTGCCTTCCCCCACCCTACCCCCCCGCCTGGAGCGCCCCAAGTGAAACAGCCGGGCTCGGAGTCCGGTGGTGTGGCAATAGGGTGGGGGGAGGGGCATCATGTTGCTCCCTTCCGGGAGAAAAAGCCGTGTGATCTCATTTCTGGAAGTATTGGGGAGGGTGGAGGGAGGCTGCCTGCTCCAATTCCTTGAAGAACCCAGAATTCTCAGCCGGAACATTAGTGGCATTTTCATAAGTTTGTTCTCTCTGCAGAAATTGGTTGTGAGGCAGTAGAGTTGGGCCATTAGGATGGCAGCACCTGTGAGGTGTGGGTACAGCTGCCAGGGGGTTGGCAGGGCAGGGACTCAGCCAGCCCTCTCCAGAGGGCACTCCAGGGTTTTCAGGCAGGAGACTGGTGTAGCTAAGAGTTTTAGCGGTTTGACTTGCATTTTTCCAAGTTTAAGTTCTTAAACACCCCTCGAATATATAAGAGTAACCAAGAGAAGAGTACTATTAAGGAGCAAGCCTGCTGATCCATTAGAAGTCATCAGCATGTCTTTTTTTCCTTTTTCCTTTTTATTGTTACTGTGTTTGGCATGTCGAATACATCATGGGTAGCTTGCCAGGCTTTGCCATGCGGGCGAGATCCTCTCGGTAGCTTGCCGGGCTCTCCAAGAGGGGCGGAGGAATCGAACTCAGGTCATCCGGTTAGCCACATGCAAGGCAAACGCCCCACCTGCTATGCTATTGCTCCTTTTTATTATGTAAGTGGATTTAAGAGATTTGTAATTAAAATATAAAGTCTAAAAAGTAAGTGTATTCTTCAATAAGTACTTTGATTATCTACTTTTCTTTTTGTAGGAAAAAATAAAATACGTTATAAACAGGAAGACAGAATAAACCTGGGGGGAATATGTAGAAAATAGGATTTTTATTTGCTTTCCCTGCCACAAATCAGACTTGCTATAAAGACACAAACAACCCTGGAGATATCAGTGAAATCCATCACTTACCCTCTGTAGTGAGGATCTGCCTCTGGGCACCCATGAAGCCTTAGAGCCATACACATGTTGTGTTTATGAGTTTAGGATTTCATAAATGTATTGCAAAAATTACTCTTTTCCAAGCAGTGTCTTATGTATTCATCTCGTGATGGCTGGAATATTTTATGAGCACATTTATAAATGTAGAAGATTGCATTAAATGATTTCATTGGACATTTAGCAAGACTTTTGGGGAAGAGAGGCTGATGCTGAGATAATGAACATGCATTTTGTGACAAGCATAAGGAGCAGAAGAAAAGTAGCAGAGTCCACCAATGACTATGTACTTTCAAAAACTCATGGTGACAGTGAAGATGATGTGGGGGATGATTTGAAGTTTAGGCTCTTCCTCTGCTCAAAGAATTACTCTAAGTTATACCAGATAGAGGGGCTGAATTCTAATCTTTTCCCCCAGCATTTGAACACATATATTTTATCCAGCTTCTAAATTGAACTGCAACATGCATATAGAAGAGGGACAGATTTACTTGTCTTCCTCCAAAATTGCCTTTCTTTGAGATTTATATATTATCTCTTGTCATTGCAGGAGATATTTGGAGCTAAATATCTGATCTCAGTTGATTGCCACGACCATTTATCTTCCAAATATGGTTTATTGCAGACTGGTCACTCATAAAATTTGAAAGAATTTTTAAAAAAATAGATTACAGTTTTCTCCACATCCCGAGTGAGCTGATAATTTCTGACATCACTCTTCTCTCATATCATCCCTCCATCTCCTTTGCTTCTATTTTCATCAAAAACCTGTTATTTCCTACTTGGACTATCCTCTTCCTCTTTTATTGTATTTCTTAGGATCCAGTGCCCTAGAACCCTCTCATTGAAATGTCATAATGCTGCAGCCAAAAATGTCCTCATTGAGGGACTGGAGAGATAGCACAGCGGGTAGGGCGTTTGCCTTGCACAAGGCCGACCCAGGATCAATTCCCAGCATCCCATATGGTTCCCAGCACCGCAAGGGGTAATTCCTGAGTGCACAGTCAGGAGTACTGTGCATCACAAGGTGTGACCCAAAAAGAAAAAAAAAGTCCTCACTGAACTGTTTAACAGTGTTTAGCTTTTCTCTCCAAGCTCCTTGCCATGCTTCTTACTGCCTAATAAACCAGGATCCTGGAACTTAGTCTTTGCATTCAGGTTCTCATCAATCCCGCAACTGCTTTGTCCCTTTGGCCTCGTCTCCACTAATCTCAGAGAGGCTATTAAGTTTGTGATCAGTTTTATCCCTACGGATGTAGACTCATAGCATTCTTCATGCCGTCTTTTTTATCCCACAAGGGATCTCTGAAAATTTATCTCCTGCATATGCCCTTTCCTGACCAACTTAAGGAAACGATTATCTTCCTGAAATGACTAGAGATGTGGCTTCGGGACATATTTCATTACCAGTTTGAACGTTTCTCCTATGAAACATTATTATGACCTGGTGTTGTAGTCAGTTCAGTCTGCTATAAGGAGAGTGGGTGAGCTGACAGTCATGAATCTCTCGCAGTTCTGAGACCTCAGAAGTCTAGGATCAAGTTTCCCACAGATTTTATTGCCTGGTGAAAGCTCTCTTCCAGGATTGCAAAATAGTGTCTGCCCATATCTCCACATGATAAAGAAGAGTTGGGGCAGAGCTCTGGTCTCTCTTCTTAATCATGTAAACACACTAATTCTCTCTGGGGGCTTCACATTGATTACCTTATTTCAACTGAATTACCTCCCTCAGTCTCCACCTCCAATGCCCTTTGAGAATAGAAGTTCAACATATAAATTTATGGAAACCCAAACATTTGTGTATGTGTGTCAGCCACCCAGTCTCTGAGGGTCATAGGGGTGATGGGTTTTCTGCATCCTCTCCAACAGTCACTGAGTATATTTCTAGTAAACATTTGGGAATTGATCACTTGCAAAGTTATAAAATGTTTTCATTAGAGCTTTCTCCATTCTGTTTCCAAGAGTTCAAATCACAAATTATGGCAATATAGAAATGTTCCTAAGTGCCTCCATGAAGTGTGTTCCTAAAATTGTGCCTCTGGGAACTTTCAGGTACTTCAGTCTCTTTGTATTGTTTTCTTAATATATTCATCTTCTATTTTTACTGATCCTCTAGCAATTACTATAAAATGAAAGGGAAATCAATTTATAAACTCTTGGCATTTGTTTCCTATTACTGCTCTAACAACTGGTCATTTTCTATGGTAAATTTGAAAAATGGTAACTGCTTCAATGACTTACAATAAAACAACATAGGGCGCAGGGGCCTGAGTGATACTACGGTGAGTAAGGAGCTTGTCTTGCATTCAGCAGGCCTGAGCTTGATCCCCAGAATCCCATACGGGCCCCTGAGCACCACAAGGAGTGATTCCAGAGCCAGGAGTAACCCCCGAGCATTGCCAGGTGTGGCTCAAAAACAATCACAAAAAAAAAAATTAGCATTTAATTTATAATTCTCGAGATTGAATGTTTTACAGTTTGTTTTTGTCTGTTTCTTTCTTTCTTTGGGGGCCATACCCAGTGGTGTCAGGGTTTCTGCTGGCTCTGCACTCAGGGCTCACTCCTGGTGGGCTTGGAGAACTATATAGTGTGCCGGAGATTGAACCCAGTCAGCCATATGCAAGGCAAGCACCCCACTCACTGTACTATTGTTTCTGTGCCCAAGAGATAATTAAGATCAATGTTATTGAATGAAAACAAAGGTGTTAGCAGGGTTTCATTCATTCTGGAGGCCCTGAGAGGTAGTCCATATGCTTCTCTTTTGCATATTCAAAGTGTCTCTTCCATTCCTCGGCTCCTGTGCCCATATCTCAGACCTCTGCTTCCATTGTGATTTCTGTTTCTCTGATTGTGACCCTCTTGGCACTCTCTTATAAGAATCTTTGATTCGCATTGGACTCACTCTGATAATTCCAGAGGCTTTCTCCCCTCGGTGTTTTTAGCCTAACTGTAATCTTCAAAGAATCCCTTTCCAGATAAGGTAATATATTCCCGGGTTCCAAGACTTTTTTTGGTAATGTGTTGTTATTATGTTACTCCAAGATACGTGGTTGTCAGTTTGAGCTCATGTATAATGCTTTTCACATGCTGAATTGAGAACAAACACATTAATATTCAAATGCAGGAAGAAAAGTTATTTTGTAAGATCACAGCTAACAGGTGCTTTATGATTGACAGCGTTGCGTTGAACTTCATATTTTTCATAAGGGACCTTTTCATTAGTACTTTAGGGAATTGACAGAGAAAAAGTGTGGTGCTTGTCTCAT
Source organism: Sorex fumeus (assembly GCF_029834395.1). Taxonomy (NCBI): domain Eukaryota; kingdom Metazoa; phylum Chordata; class Mammalia; order Eulipotyphla; family Soricidae; genus Sorex; species Sorex fumeus. Next base: position 11,752,643 of record NW_026606065.1, on the reverse strand, counting down.
GCATGCTACACATGTGATCTACCACTTATCTGTCTCCTAGTATCTGTTCTGCTTTTAGCAAATGGCGGAATATCAAATATTTTTAGTGTCCCATAGTGACTTCATTTCATTTCATTTCATTTCATCATCCTGTTATTCGTCAATTGCCTCGAGCAGGCCCCAGTAACGTCTCTTTCATCCTAGCCCTGAGATTATATTCAAGGCTATTTAGGAGAATGAGACCCATCATTGTTACTGGTATCTGGCATATTTGGTACGCCACGGGGAGTTTGCCAGACTCTGCCCTGTGGGCAGGCTACATTCGATAGCCTGCAAGTTTGTCCAAAGTAGTAATGAGAGAATAAGATGTCATTAAAAAAGTTTTGATAAGATCACTATGGCCGAAGACCTCCAGGACCATAGTGACTTCATGACAAATTATTTTTGAACCGTGAATGTAATACATAGTCTAATATTATTTTAATGATCCAATTAAAAATGAATGGGTCAAAGAGATAGTATAGGATTAAGGCACTTGCCTTGTATGTACCTGACTTGGATTCAATCCCCAGCATCATATACAGTCCTGGAGTTTAGCAGGAGTGATCCCTGAGCACCAACTCAGAAGTAACCCCCCAAGTCTCACTAGGTACACATCACCCACCAAAAAAATTCAGACCAAAAAAAGACAGTCTATTCAGCACAAGTACTTGTAGAAATCTTCTAGTATTTACACATTATCATACATCGAAACTCTGAAAAAAATCCACCCAGTCATACTTTTTTTCTAATTCTGCCTATATTTTTCTCTATCAGTTTCATTTGAACACAAGTACTCTCCCTGTAACAACCTCTGAGCTGTTGACAGCTGCAGACGGGCACCCTGCTTGCTGTTGGCAGGTGCTGGGCTTGCTCCAGTCCCCGACCCAAACCTTTGCTGAGCTGGCCAGCTGCTTCACAGTTTCCTGTGTGTCCCTCTTCTGCCACACCACTGAGTTTGCACTCCATGGGCCAAACCTTATGTTAGCTTAACGACTAAAAAATAAAGAACACTGGAATGAAAAATATTCTAATTGACTTAGTAAAACAAATGTACATTGATAGCTTGTGGGCTGTGAGAGCAATTCATTCAATATCAAACACATTTCAAATGTCAAATTCGAAGTCATTAAGTTCTATCTTTGTCATCCACCATATTTGTCAATGATCATTTTGCCTTCCTAGTACACATTTTATAGCTAATGAGTTTTGGTAGGTTCATTTTAATTTCCCAAACTATTTTCTATTAGTAAGTTCCATATTGAATATTCTTTCCTGAAATTCTTGTTTAAAGCATGATCACTACATTCCAAAGAGAAGAAAATTAAACATGAGAGGCTTGATCTCCATGCTTGTTTTATAAAATTAGTTTCCCCTTCTAAATAGTTGTTAATATTAGATAATAAATCATGTACTAATTGCAAGCTCCCTACTTACTACTTTAGAATTAATTGAGCAATAGAAATTGAGCAATAAATCAAATTTGTCAGTCCTTTTTCGTTAGTAAACTTAGAGGGGGTATCTGAAAGATAATGAAGAAAATTGTGTTTTAAAAGAGAACAAAATGAAGACTAAATTAGGAAATTGTTCATTTTTCTTGTGTTAACATTTTAATTTTGACACTGTCATGTGTTACTTTTTCATAGATGTTCTTCCTTTCCCACTGGGGATTATTATTATTTTCTGTTGCCTGAGTAATTTAAGGGGCTGCAGATTTAGCCTACCTTTCAATTTACAAATCCACTTATTAGAGTAAAGTCAATATTTTACCCTAGAATTGAGAATATGCTTTCCAATGGTAAGAGACAAAATAACCTGCAAAGAACAAAGCTGTGCCAGTCAACAACGGGCTGCAGGTGAGGAAGAAAGGTTGTCACTTCATGTGGACAGAGCCCGCTAACAACTTGATATATATGTTTACTAGCCAAGTCCTACATGTCATCCCTATGTTGCCTGTTCACTTGCTCAATTAGACACACTCATCTTTATACTACAGGTATTAGTGTTGGATACAGGAATAATTACTCCCCTTTAATTCTAGCACAATTTTGATCATCATTAGCCAATGTGAAGAGTGTTCATTGTTTGCAAAGCTCCTTTTATAGCTAGCCTCTTCTTTGACCCTCACGATGTTGAGAGCTGAGAAAAACAGGCAGTAATATTCCTGTCTTGGCACATGAAGAGACCTCTTCAAGCTGCAATGTTGAGTGTCATCCCTGGGCCATGTTGTCAACTGTAATGGCCAGGTGGACTTAGCTCCAAGGTCAACCTGGGGAGAAACAAAGAGCAAAGCCAAACAAACACAAATAAACAAAAACATTTTATCCTGGTGCTTCTTGATCCCATTTGCCTTTATTTCCTGGTATAATGTTCATCATCATCCCCTTAAGTGCCTCCCAGGGTTTTTTTTCTATCACCCCTCAAATTTCTACAAATAAATTATGACTTTTGTCTCACATGTCATTTGTCTCATGTCATTTGCATCAGACTTCTGCAAAGAAATGATGATGTTTGTCCCCAATCCTAATGCTGTTTTCCCCTTCCCTGGTTTCATTTTTGTCCCCTTGCATTTATTCATTTGGGATGCATTTAATATTTTATTTGTTTATCAATGTATTTTCAGTCTGGCTTCCCCTTGGAAATGTAAGACTCTTGAGGTTGATTTTTCTATGTATGTTCCCCATAACTGGAATAGTGCTGGCGAAGAGTACCATCAAATGTCAGTCTGAGTCATTCTGTCAAACAAAGGCTGGTCCTGAGTTAAGACAGGTCACCTGCTTGTGTTGGAGAGTTCCCTCCTTTCCACAGGCGAAGGTAAGCATAGTCTTTTAAGTAGAAGAACTAGAACTTTATAACAATCTGCTCACAGGTAATAGCCACTTGTGGAAGCTCTTGGACCACATGTGGAAACTTAAGGGCCCACAACGAGATGAGTTTGGGAGATGGGTCGCCTGCTCTCACCTGAGCACTCTGTAAGTAGTGGCTACATTCCCTCTTGTTTTTCCACCCACACAGGTACAGAAGAGGCACAATATAGGATGGATGGATGAGTGAATGGAGGGATGGATGGATGGATGGATGGATGGATGGATGGATGGATGGATGGACGGACAGACGGGCGGGTGGATGGATGGGTGGATAGATGGATTATATAAGTCAATAATACCAGGCATTTGTATGTTAAAGTAAGAAAACATTACAGAATACTTTATTTTAACTGGTAGAGTAACTCAACCAGGAAAAGTCAGCAAATGAAGAAGGTATATTTAGGATAGGGACGGTCTGCTTAGCACATCTGCCTTCATGAGGTAATCCTAAGTGTCGTACCAGCAAGAAATCATACTTCCTGGCTAAACAGCCACTGGTTCTGAGATATTATGCCAACGCATCCTTTCACAGATCCATGGCAGAGTTATTTACACGTACCTTTTCAGGTATAAATATAAAACCATAAGCCTACACGGTAAAGAAATGAGCTAAGTCTGTACTCACCATCAAAAAACACTGACAACTCATATATGATACTAGGAATATGTTAGTCACCAATCATTCTTCCTCTGAGATTAGTCATTAGATCCTCTGATTAGTCTATTAATGCCTTGGTGAAAATCAGATAATTATAATGAGCTAAATTTGGGAACAATAGTCATTTTTATAGATTAGAAATAGTGAAAGACACTAATTTTTATCAGTTTCACCTCAAAAACATTATAAGAAATCATGATTAGGATATTTTTTAATATGCCTATTTATTTAAATTGTAATCAAGTTCATGTTTAATTTTATCTTTCAAGTGAATCTACTGTAATCTTAAAATTCTCTTAAGTATTCCTGCCTTTAACATAACAAGCACTGTAGCACTGTCCTCCCGTTGTTCGATTTGCTCAAGTGGGCACCAGTAACATCTTCATTGTGAGATTTGTTATTACTGTTTTTGGCATATCGACTACGCCACAGGGAGCTTGCCAGGCTCTGCCATGCAGGCAGGATACTCTTGGTAGCTTGCCGGGCTCTCTGAGAGGGATGGAGGAATTGACCCCGAGTCAGCCACGTGCAAGGAAATGCCCTACCGGCCGACTGATAGCACCGAGGATAGGGCATTTGCCCTGCATGCGGCCGACCCAGGATCGATTCCCAGCATCCCATATGATCCCCCGAGCACTTCCAGAAGTAATTCCTGAGTGCAGAGCCCTGAGCATCGCGGGGTGTAACCCAAAAAACTAGTAATAATAATAATACTACTACTAATAATAATAATTTCACACCTGTTTTAACATTAGTTACTTAAAATTCCCAAACAAGCAAAATCTAAGTAAAATGTTGCTCAGAAAGATATGCAAAAGTGGAAAATGATAAGATGTACAAGAAAATTAGGAAAATCAGAAAAACAATCAGTATGAAGGGAATTCGAATAAAGACAGTGTTATAGAGACAACAACAAAGAATTGCAAAACATTTTATTTCTTCCTGCACACCAGGTGGCCATTTCACCCTCACTTTTTTATTTGTGTGCCAAACTCCCACTACCACCCCGGCAACTTCCTCTGTGCTCAGGGCTTACTCCTGGCACTGTGCTCAGAGATCACTCATGGTTGTACTCAAAGAGCCATACGCAGTGCCAGAGATAGAACAGGAGTTGGTTGAGTGGAAGATAAGCAATTTATCTGCTATACTCTGTGGCCCCTCATTCTTATTTTATAACTAAGCAGAATGCAATGAAATTAACATTTATATCTATATCTGTAAGTTTTATACTTATATATGCACATATGTCTACATATCTGTCTATAAATTTTTTTGTAAATCAAATCAGCAGTGATAGGCCCACATCTGCTTCTTGTTTGTCTTGGGCTATCCGATGACCTAGGAGTCATGCCAGACAATCTCCTCATTGGCCACCATCCAGAATTCACAGCTGCTTCTCCCGGAAGGGAGCATAAAATGAGGCCCCATGAACGTACTACCAGACTCTGCGCCAGGCTGTTTTCACTCAGGGCGCCCCAGAGGGGGGCAGGTGTGAGCCCTCCCCGCCCCAAGGGACCCAGCTCCAGCACCCGATCTCCACAACCCAACTCCCACCATGTTCCAGGCAGCTTTCCACATGCTCGGGCCGAGCCTCACATATGAGTGAACTTATTCCTGGACTGCACAGCCACTTTTGCGGCCGCATAACACATCATAAAACACTCCCTACTCATTTTTCATAATTAAAAGTAAGTAAAGTAAAGGCCCTCCCGTTGATCGTCGATTTGCTCGAGCGGGCCCAGTAACGTCTCCATTGGAGACTTTGTTGTTACTGTGTCTGGCATATCGAATACTCTCGGTAGCTTGCCGGGCTCTCCGAGAGGGGCGGAGGAATCGAACTCGGGTCGGCCATGTTGGCCGCTTGTAAGGCGAACGCCCTACCCGCTGTGCTATCGCTCCACACCGTATTTGATGGGGTTCAGACAGGAGGCAACAAATCATAGAGGGATATATATATGTATATGACTAGGAACACCTGTAAAGGCGATTAGAGGCCACCCCAAAAGCCTCCATACCTCTCAGAGAACCCTGCAAGCTACTGAGAGTATACTGCCCGCACGGCTGAGCCTGGCAAGCCCGTGGCGCACTCGATATGCCAAAACCAGTACCAATGACGGTACTCATTCCCCTGACCCTGAAAGAGTCCCCAATATACCATGCTATCGTACTACACTAGCACGCGACAGGGAGACATTACTGGCACTTGCTTGAGCAAATCGGTGAACAATGGGATGGCAGTGCTACAGTGATACAGTGATTATTTGACTACCCTGAGATGTTACCAGATCTCCCCTTCCCGGAACACAACATGAATCTAATTCTGCAGTGCAACCTGTTCTACAAAGGTTCTCATCAATAACTGCTACTGTGGTGGATACTAGCACTTAGGTAGTAGAAGTAATGTAGTGACATTGTACCCCGAAAACACAAACATTTACCCTCTTGGAAATCACTGGTACCTTTTTTAGAAGTCTTTAAAAATAGCTACTGCTTATTTCAGGACATTCTTAAAACGTGAAGAAAAAAAATCTCAACAAAGTAGCTATTTTTAAAAGTGGAATTTTCTGCAGTAATTAGATAAATGAGAAACAACTTGGCATTTTGTAATTCACATCATATAAAGCCTTCTTGGTTATTTACTGTTGTAATAAGTCTGTCTTTTTCTCATTCTCTGGCCTTTCTCTTTCCTGCTCTTTTTCTTCCACTCTCAATCTCACACACATGCTTACGTGCATTCTCTTCTCTCTCACTTTTTCTCTTTCCACCACTCAATTCATTCATTAAGCACACATTTACTGAATACGTTCTTTGCGCAAGACACAGTGACAGAAATTGTAGAAAAGGCTGTAGAATCAATACTAAACATGAGGCTAAAGTGATAGAATAACAGGTAGGCCAATCTGGGTTCAATCTCTAGCACCCTTGCACACCTGATCCCAGCCTGGAGAGATCCTGAGCTCCACTGGCTGTTCACTCTCCCCAAAACAATCAAAACTGAACACGTAAATTTCTACAGTATGAATTTGTCTATGGGAAAGTTAGCTAAATCTTTAGATACGATAAGAGAGATATTATGGTCCAAAAGATCAGGGAGAAGGTAGCTTCTGTACTAACAAAGAGGAGGTTGAATATATATGTTGAGTAAGTAAAGAAGGCACAGGAATTTTAGCAAAGGGAAGACATAAAAAAATAAACTATGAAATGGGCTGCTTGAGACATGGCAGCTTTTCAAGTTTACATAAAACTAAAAATTTTTCTGACAGTGACAGGAAGTGGAACTGGAAAAAAAAATGTAGTACACACTGTGGATAATCCTAACAGCAGGAGGGACTTTAGGGTTTGTGTATGAATCGATAAGGAGACACATTTAGGCTCGCTCCCAGGGAGTGATACAATTATAGAACTCCTTTAATAAGTTCATGCTGGCATATAGAGAGTATTATGTCGTGGCTCTTATTTGGGGAGAATATGAAGATGGACAATTGGGTGCTTCATTTTTACTGTTTTCCCTGTTGTAAGGGATTCTGTATACAAGTGGATCTCAGCTGGGAAGGGGGACTGTGAGGTGGTTGTTAAAAGTACAGGAGGCAAAAAGGAAGGTCTTGCAGGTATCCTGTGCCCAGGGGCTGAGGAAATTGCTAGCAGATTCTTCTAAATTTTAACTCCCCTTCACAATAGAGGCAGGGAGGGGCCAAGAGTTAGTTAGTACAGGGGTAAGGCACTTAGTACATGGCCAACATGAATTCAATCCATGATGACAACACATATGGTCCCCTGAGCACTACCAGGAATGATCTCTGACCAGAGAACCCAGAGTAAGCCCTGAATATTGCCAAGTGTGGGTCCCACAAATTAAGCAAAATTTACAAAATTTACTATTTTTGTCCACTTTTCCGAGCCTCCTGGTAGGTTTTGTTATGGATTTTGGTTTTGTTTTGCATTTGATCTGAATTTATTTGCCCAAATAAATAATAATTATGTGAGGGCCTGTTAGAAATTTTCTTCCACATCAGAAAAGGAAACCCATAATGATTTATAGAACAAAATATTTTACTGCCATTTTTCAGAAACACGTTGCAATAATGTGGACATGAAGTCTGTTATTCAGATGACTGCATAAATTGAAGCAGTTAAGAGCCCTCTTTACATGCGTTAGTCTTGATAGCACATGCATGGATATCATGCAACAAGCAGAGAGTCATTTTCATGAAATCACAAAATAATTAAATCTCTGAGTGCCTGTTTTACATAGGTTCTTAAGTTATATATTATGTTTTTCTCCAGTTTCACTTCACTAAAACTTTCACCTCAAGACCCCAGCTTACTGAGAGTCAATCTAGTTTTTCTGTAGTTATAGATTGAGTTTTACATCACTTTCCAAATATTCTGTTGCATGATATCGTGTTGCTGTGAATATGTAACTTAGCATCTTGTCTACTATTGCTGAACTCTGACGTTACTTGTAAACTCGATCTCATATCTTTCCATTTCCTCTTTTCTGTTACTGCATATTGTTCGCTGGTTACTTTTTATGAAACTAGCATAATTCTCATTAACTGAAAAACTACCAGTAGATTTTTACACTCTTATTTTTATTCTTCTGAAAAAAGTACCCCTTCTGAGAACTGTAATTGTTGAATACTATAGTTGTCATATTTCTTATCTGCTATTTTATTTTCTATGAACTCCTAGTGTTTTCTCTATCAAAGGCCCACACTGATTGAAGCTCATAGATACATTGAAATGCTCTTTCATTTAGCTACACAGTGGGGTTTTTATGTTTTTGTTTGTTTTGTATACTGTTTTTGTTCTGTTTTTCTGATTTGGTTTGGGGTTTGAGGCCATATTTGGCAATGCTTAGGGTCTAATCCTAGCTCTGCACTTAGGAATCACTCCTGGTGGTGTTCAAGAGACCATATGAAACGTCGGGGATGGAATCTGGGTCGGCTATGTGCAAAACAGACATCCGACTCACTGTACTATCACTCTAATCCCTAGAAACAGTGTTACCAGTACTTTTTAAAAGATATAGGAGCTTATCTGACCACTGCATCAATAACAGTTAACTCTACATTACTGAAATTATTTTAAAACACTTCAAGATTTAGGTATGCAAATCAAATAGAGCATAAAATGAATGTACTGAGAGGAAGTAAAACAATTTTTAGATTTTTTTTTCAGCTCTTGGATGTAAAGAACTCCTTAATTGCTATCATATTGCCTCTTAATTAATTCGCAGAAAGTATAAAATGATTTTAATCAAGGATAACAAGAATAGAATAAATGAGAACTCCCAGAGGATTCTATCAACTTACAGTTCCTTATATATCATAAAGCAAGGGTTCATTAGAGATCAAGACAGAAAGAATTTCTAGCTGGGAATGACCAGCTCTGAAGAATAACAAAAGCTAACAGGATGTGGAAATGAACGTAAAAATATATTGAAATTATATATTTCATTTGTTGAAATTATACATTTCATCTGTTGAAATGATTTCTGAAAATAAAACTGAATCTTTTTCTCTTATTAAATCTATTCAAATCTCCAATGACCATTCTACTTTTGTCCTGTCTTTATATTATAGCTGGGAAATAGTCACTTTGCCTTGAGAGCTAGAGAACAATAACAGTAATGACCAGAAAAATTAATAAGTGCGATCTATTGAGTAGGCACTACAAGCCATGGCCACTTGTATGAACAGAAGTGTGAAGCAAGGACAAGAGAAATATTACAGTGGGTCAGTTGCAAACCTTGCACATGGCTGGCTTGGGTTGCTCTCCATCACCCCATATGGTCTCCTGAGCACCAGCAGGAGTGATCCCTGAATGCAGAAGCCAGGAATAATCCCTAAGCACCTCTGGGTGTGGTCCCCCCACTCCCAAAAGAAAAAAAAAGCTGTGAAAGTTATCATAAATAATCCCCATTTTCAGAGAAAGAAGCCAACACTCAGAGACATTCAATTTATTTAAAGTTAGATTGATGGAAGTGCAGAACCGGGATTATAATCCACGTCAATTTAAGTCTCGAGCATGACTTTCTAACCACTTTAGAATCCAGTCCCCTATATTTGAGGGGGATGATATCATCTAATAAAAACATAAGAGTAGGGATTCTTTGCAAAGATTGCAGTCATACTGGTGGAAATGCTTTAAAACCAAACAGCATTATAGAGGTATAAGGCATTGTTTCTCCTTGTTTGCTCATTTTTGTTTTTCCCCTTTTCTCTCTTCACACTTGGTAAATAGATGAGTCATCCTGAAAGTGTGCAATTCTCCAGTTTATTCATCTCTAAATCTAGTCCATAATGAAATATACTCCTCAAAATCTGAAGATAGTATGAAAATAATAGAATTTGGATCAAATAAATTCTTAAAAATATACACATCCGTCTATATATTGTTTTCTTTGGGGGTCAGATCTAGCATTTACTCCTGTCTCTGCATTCAGGGATCACCCCTGGCAGTGCTCAGGTGACCATATGCTTAGGTAACAAGGCATCAAATGAGTTAGATGCATGCAAGTCTGTACTATTAGTTCAGCCCCAATATATTTTCTTTCTTTAGTAATAACTAATTATAATACAAGGATATAGGATTATACTAGATATTTACTCAGGTCTTCACTCGAAAGTGTTGCGTAGAAGCAGAATTATAATGATGGTGTAAAGCCCTACATAAAAAATTTCTTCAAAGTGTAACACATAATTTTTTAAAAATACAACAAATTATAAAGCAATAAATTCTTTGGAAGTAGCATTCCTAACCTTTTCCTAAATTACATGAAGGTTGTGACATTTCATGGCCACTCGCACAGCTAAATATAAATAGCTTATTCTGTGCCTGCTCCCTGTGCTTTTGCTGACTGACACAACAATTAAGGAAACAAGTTTCCTTTGTAAATTACAGCTCCATGCAGCTTTGAGTAAGCAGAGTGTACATTAGAAATATTTTTAGCTTGACACAAAACTTTCCGAAGGCTCCTAATTAAGCATTTAAGCCCAAGAAACTATAATTGCAACTGCAAAATAACTGGGAAATCATACCTTCGGTGGAATCAATCTTACACTAAAACTATTGTTTGGAAATCCTTATGGGAAGACTTTATTACTCTTCAACATCTTTAATAGAAGGGTACTTCTAATTCTGTCCACTTTGCGAGAAATTTCAGGTGCAGCACTTGATTGCAGAGAGTAGAAACAGTACATACGTGAGCACATATGTGTAAAAATAATGAATATAAATATCAACCCTTTGTGACTAGAAACACCTCCATAGTCTCATACTGAATGCTACAGCAAAGCTTCATAATCCCATGGGTCAGATATGAGCTTTGACTATGAGAACTCAGATATCAGAAACAGATATCTAATTAGAGCCCTGTCACACAAAACTTGATCCAAAAGAAAATAGCTAATCTACACAAATGTGTAACATTTCCAAATAAATGGAAGTAGAATTTTTATGTATAATGATTCTATGTAGTTTGTTCTTCAATTATTGTTGTATAAAGTTAACATGCCTTTTATAGTTTAAATGCTAATTGCTTTCAGAATAAAACATTAGTTGCTTTACTGAGGATTTTCAGGGCCATTAGTTTATATGAATGTAAAATAGCTATCATCTAGCTATTGTCATAATGAGTCATATTTTGGTCACTGATTCAACTACCTAGGTAAACCTTATGTGAGTGTTTTTAAGTGACTTAATAACCTTGTACTATTAAATAGTCGTGAAATAATGAAATAATCATTATTTAAATTTTGCTATTATTGTCATAATTAGTTACTGTAGCACTGTCCTCCTGTTGTTCATTGATTTGCTTCAGTGGGCCCAGTAATGTCTCCATTGTGAGACTCGTTGTCACTATGTTTGGCATATCAACACGGGGAGCTTTACCGTAAGGGTGAGATACTCTCGGTAGCTTGCCAGGCTCTCTGAGAGGGACGGAGGAATCAAACCCGGGTCTTCAGGGTTGGCCGCATGCAAGGCAAACGCCCTACCCGCTAGGCTATCGCTTCAGCCGATTAGTTACTAAACCAAGAATTTCAACAACACTGTCAGTGGCACACAATGACCGTTAGCAAAACTTCGGTGCTAGCTGACATTCATGGAGTCCCTAATCTGGGATCAGGCAGTGCTTACATTTACTTACTGCTAACACACACACCCCCAATTTTCCTCTCATTTTACTAACATGAGGAAACTGAGCATCAAGATTGATTATATAATCTGTCCAGGATGACACAAAACAGTGTCTCAGTTGGATTTGGACCCATGCAATCTGGCTCCAAAGTCCTTCACTTAGAATCAGAGTTGACATGATGATACAGGGTTATTGGTATTTTGGTGGTAATGCTATGCAATGCTTTTGTATATCAATACTATAAACTTAAAGTAGGGTTAGGGTTAAGATTATGGTTACAGTTAGTTACTGAACTATGTTATATATAGTACTGCAACTATGGGCTGGAGTGATAGCACAGTGGTACAGCGTTTGCCTTGCATGCAGCCAGCCCGGCCGACCCAGGTTTGATTCCTCTGCCCCTTTCAGAGAGCCCGGCAGGCTACCGAGAGTATCTCACCCGCACAGCAAAGTCTGCCAAGCTACCCATGACGTATTTGATATGCCAAACACAGTAACAAGTCTCACAATGGAGATGTTACTGGGTGCGCTCAAGCAAATTGATGAACAACGGGAGGAAAGTGCTATATTGCTACTGCAACTATATTACCCACGCACTAATAAATTTGGGGGGAGGGCATTTTGGACCTCACCTGCCAGAGCTAAAGGCTTACTCCTATTTCTTCATTCTGAGACTATTCCTCGTGGACTCGGGGTATCATATGGAATGCCAAGGATCAAACCCAAATTAGCTATATGAAAGGCAAATGCCCTGACTACTGTGCGATTTCTCTGGCCCCAGTCACTGTCACTGTCACTGTCCTCCCGTTGTTCATCAAGTTGCTTGAGAGGGCCCAGTAATGTCTCCATTGTGACAACTGTTACTGTGTTTTGGCATATTAAATATGTCACGGCTTTGCCATGGGCGAAATACTCTTGGTAGCTTGCCATGCTCTCCGAGAGGGATGGAGGAATCAAACTCGGGTCGGCCATGTTGTGCACTTGCAAGGCAAATGCCCTATCCGCTGTGCTATCGCTCCAGCCCCTGGTACCAGTAAAATAAAAAATACATAATCCTCTTAATATTAACATGATGTTGGTGTGATAAATCTTGCTTACATAGGCAAGTGAGTGAAAGAATGAGGCTGTAACAAAAAAGACACCAAATAAAATGGTGAACAAATGAAATCATTCATGATTTAAAATAAATACAGCACATTGATTTCATAGGTATATGGGTTAAGAATGGGCCCCCGGGACCTCTCTCATTTTATACTAATAGTAACATCTGTTCTTACAACAGTGTGATGACACTCTTGTGTATTTCAGAGACAATTCATGTATTTAGTCTAATGATTTTATAGTCTTATCATTTTTTTAAACCAAAGGAATTACCTTGTATGATAATGCACCTTTTTCAAGACAGTTGATATATTTGGCTGTTAAAAGTGTGAAATTCACCATCCACTGTAAAGGATGAAAATTTGTCAACTGCAAATTTGCAAAAAGGATTTGAATTCAGATTCACTGTCAGTTTATTTTTATCAATTTTAAAATTGTGTTCAGTTATAATGACGTTATAAAGATCTATCCCACCAAATGAGACTCATTCTTTCAAAATCTATGTGTGAAAATGTCTATCTTTGTTCTGTGCTTATAAGTGGGGTAAGGGTGTATAATTCTTACCCATACAGATATTACCAAATCAATGTCCCTGGGAAAAATGGCTTGCCTTCCAACTGAATCTTTCAGTAGTAATACTAAGAGAAGGGTGGTAAAAAAGCTATTTACAAAAGGTGGTAGAGTAAAGGGATTTTACGTTTGATTGGGAATTGGTATGAGGCAGAGCTTTGCAGTAAAAACTTTGTTTTGGGTAACTCTGTTCATTCTGGCTCAGTCTCAATTTCTCCTCCCATTGAGATATATCTTCAGTACCTCTTTTCCTCTTTCCAGTATCTCAGTTCTTTTCTATGCTGAATGTGTTGCACTGGCAACACATTCATGACACCCACAACTTATATTTGCATTATGCAAAGAAACTTTTAAAGAAAGAAAAATCAGGGACTAGAGAAAGAGTACAGAGGTAAGGCCATACATGAAACAGACACAGGTTTGATCTCCAGCACTGCCAGGAGTGATCCCTGAGCACAGAGCTAAGACTAAGCCTTGAGCAAAGCTGGGTGTGACCCAAAACTCCCCACTATCAAAGGGAAATAAAAGGGGGGAAAGTAGCTTAACTATGCCACTAAGGATGCGTCTATGCCGCTCAATCAGTTCTATACACTGTAGAGTATAACCGTATCACTGTATCACTGTCATCCCCTTGATTGAGCAGGCACCAGTAACGTCTCTATTCCTCCCAGCCCAGAGATTTTAGCAGCCTCTTCTTACTTGTCTTTTCCCAACGATTGGAGGCTCTTTCAGGATCAGGGGAATGAGACCTATTGTCGTTACTATATTTGGCATATCGAATACACCAAGGGGAGCTTGCCAGGCTCTGCCCATGTGGGCGGGATACTCTTGGTAGCTTGCCGGGCTCTCTGAGAGGCATAATTAAGTAGGAAGTGTCTAATAATGTGTCATGCCAATGAGGAGATTATCTGGTGCCATCAGGGTGTGGCTTATGGGTGTGATCCCTGAGTCACCGGAGACTGGGGGAAGCAGGCAGAGGCTCTGTGTCCTGGGTCCCGTTGAGTCCAGAGTCCAAGGTCACAAAGTTCTGCATTATCTGAGTTCTGTGGGACTTTATTCTTGCTTGAGGCTTAGCTTGAGCATCCAGAAAGTGGCCTGGAGCATGGCAGTGGTTGGGCACTGGAGGTTGGCTGCTGGGGCTGGGTCCCTTGGGGTGGGGAGGGCTCTCACCCGCCCCACAGCCTGCCGCAGAGTCCTGGTGAGTATCCCCATCTGTCACTATAGAGTAAATCAGTAAAATCTGAAAAACAGCTCTAAACTTCGGAAAGGATGTCAGCACCTTCCTTAGTGGAAGAAAACCAGATAGATGTTTATATTAAACTTGCTTGCATAACCAGAATCATATTATCACAGTGAATATTTGAAGAGAACCTTGACTTTCTCACTGTGTATCATTTCTATCCAGAAAATATTAGGAAGGTAACTCACAAGGCAAACCTTCCCATTTATATGCAAATAACTGAAACTAACCTAGCCCATTGAATCTTACTAAGACAATGTTTATGAGAAACAGCCTCGTTCCTGACGCCCCATTCGCTCTCAACAGAACGACCATCTCCGAATGCAACAGCTATGTGTACCTAGGTCGAGAAGTCAACATGACAAATGACCTGGCACCCGAGCTGCGCAGGAGGAAGAGAGCAGCTTGGAATGCCTTCAAGAACGTCGAAGAAATAGCTAAGAGAACGAAGAACCTCTGGCTCCGGGCACATCTCTTTGATTCCACTGTTCTTCCTGCATTAACATATGCCTCAGAGACCTGGGCCCTACGCAAACAGGATGAGAACGCTATTCAGGTCTCCCAAAGAAGAATAGAAAGAGCTATGCTTGGAATATCATGTTTCACTCAAATGAGAGAAAGAATCCGGAGTTCCGACCTCCATCGACGATCAAGAATCAGGGACGCTGTCTCGTTTGCCAAGGTGTCAAAATCAGATGGGCTGGTCACGTAATGAGATTTAAAGACGACCGCTGGACTACAGCTGTTACTGACTGGATTCCACGGGATGTCAAAAGACCGCGTGGCTGCCCACCTACCAGATGGTCAGACTTCTTTGTCAAGATCATGAACGATCGGTTTGAGGCTCTTCATGTTCCCAGAGCGAACATATGCCATTGGGCTACACTAGCACGCGACAGGGACAAATGGAGACGTTACTGGCGCCCGCTGGAGCAAATCGATGACTAACGGGAAGTGAAGTGACTAAGTGATTAAGCCTAGCCCATGTTTCAGAGGAGGGTGTAAGAATACAGAGCTGGAGATGTTCATGCCCAAGAGATGCCTCCAGACCTCATGCTAGGCTGTCTTAAATTGGGAAACTCGGAGGGAGTTGGGTGAGTTCCCCTCCCCGTCCCAACAGAGCCCTAGCAGCAGAAAACCTCCAGAACTCAATTGCCACCATGCTAATGGCTGCTCTCCATAGGCTCAGTCAAGCCTCACCCATGAGTGAATCTGCTGTATAATCTTATTCTAAATTTTAAAATTCCTGGAGCCTGCAGCCACATTTGTGGCAGCAAGACCTCTCATACTCTACACCACTGCTATACCAAGAGTAGCACACGTTTGATGAGGTTTAAAGTAGAAGGCAACCAATCTCATGGTGAAAAATATACATATACATACATATATATATGTATATAATCACACAAGGCTCAAACTTCAACAAACATATTAGAAATCTTTCATACAAGAACTTAATGACTGCAGGACGAAATATAATAATCTTCACACACTTTCCTCTAAGGAAACTTTATTGGATCATTTTTAACAGTTTATTCATAACAAGCAATACACAATTAATTATTCTGGTTCTGCTTTGGGGGTCACGGTTTGGGATTTGAGGTGAAAACATTTTAAGTATGGTTGTGGGAAGGTGCAATGGTAGTGAGATTGGTGTTTGAATATTAAATGTAATGAATTATTGTGAACAACTGAGCAATAGCACAGCGGGTAGGGCATTTGCCTTGCAAGCAGCCAACATGGCTGACCCAGGTTCGATTCCTCCGCCCCTCTCGGAGAGCCCGGCAAGCTACCGAGAGTATCTCGCCCACATGGCAAATCCTGGCCAGCTACCTGGGACGTATCTGGTATGCCAAACACAGTAACAAGTCTCACGATGGAGACGTTACTGGGCCCGCTCGAGCAAATTGATGAACAATGGGAGGACAGTGACTTTAAAAAATTAATAAAAGTGGAAGAAAATACTGAGCCGTTATAGTTGCTGGGCACTTGAAGAACCATCAGTAGCCTGCTCATGTAATAGTTCATGCAAAGTTTTCAGGACATTTGCTTAATATTGCTCAGGTTTACTATTGCCAAGACTATCATATTAACAAACATACATCGTGGTCAAGACTGGTTCATTAATAATAAATATACTGAGTGAACATAACTAGTATTAACCTTTTTTGTGTTATTTGGAATATAAAGTATTTTTGTCCTGGCTTTGTAAATCACATAACTCTTTTACCTATTTCTCCAGAATTTATCTATATCAAAACCAAAGTATCTAGCCTTCAAATATTTGATATTTGGAGTGAAAATTTATCTGAATTGCAACCATTTCATCCATAATCATACATAAAATTTGTTTGATTTTTATCTTTCTTTATAAATACATGAATTCAGGCTCACGGTAAACCAAGCCCATGCTTGGTTTTAATTCTTCCAATGGAAGGTAAGTAGGAAGGAAGGAAGGAAGGAAGGAAGGAAGGAAGACTGTAACTATTTAGTTTAGATCTGATTGAACCCCATTGAAAAGTATATATTGTGGGCTGGAGCCATAGCACAGCAGGTAGGGTGTTTGCCTTGCATGCGGTCGACCCAGATTCAATTCCCAGCATCCCATATGGTCCCCCATGCACCACCAGGAGTAATTCCTGAGTGCATAAGCCAGGAGTAACCCCTGTGCATCGCAGATTGTGACCCAAGAAGCAAATATACATATATATATATATACATATATGTGTGTGTGTGTGTATATATACATATATATATATTGAGAATGAACTCAGTTTCATTGTAACTCCTAGGAAAAAAATCTACATGACCTTTGCCCCCAGATCTCCTACGAAAGTAATAATCTTTTGCAGCATCTAGATCCTAGAAATGCTGTGAAAATTGACAAGTGAATGTCTGTTAAGTATGAGAAATTCTCAGATAAAAGTGTTATATAAACATGGAAGAACGCTGACTTTACAGGCCAAAGGCTGGTTGCTGGCTGCAGCTTCTCTAACAAGCTCGGGTTTTTTTGGCTGGATGTTTCTTGCCCAAGGCTTACTAATTCTGAGATAGCTGATGTGCCTTTTATTAATGTCCATGACTCATGGCCCAGTAGAAGATAAGGATACCAACAAATTATATTTTACATGGACTAAATGTTTGTAATCTCTTTCATTCCTTTTTAGTAGAGTGCCTGAGACCTTTATGATGTATTTCAAAAACACCTTTGCTTTTACCATCTTAAGAAAGATTTTTAGCAAAGATGTTCAGAACCTGAAAGTAATTGGTTGCTTAGAAGTTGGTTCACATATAATGAAAGTGAATAATTTTATGAGTTCTACTAAATTTCAAAACAATTTATAAAGCCACCTCATTAAAATTATGTATTATCAGATTAAGGAGCATATTATCACCTTTTAAAGAAGTTTAAACAGTAGAAGACCATCTAAATCTAAGGGTTTTAATAGACATGTTGAACATGCAAATTTATTTGGTATGTTGTTGAAAACATCTACTTTTTAAAGTTGTCAACATACATCTGAAATTATTAGTTCAATGACACTTTTTGTGAAATACAATTTTTTTCTTCTTATGATGTCTGTTGACAGTTAGCAACATTAATTATCACTCGGCAGTCAGGAACTGAGCTCATTTCCAGCTGTTAATCTGGGACCAATTCAACAAGACAGTAATGTTCTAAACAAGCTTGCTACTGATCCTTCAGTTCATAATATGTCATATTTTCTGAGCAAAACTTATTCCTGTTTTATGCTTATACTATCATTGCTACTGGTTGCAATTTACTCAGAGGATCACTTTTTGAAGCAATCAGCATATCCATAGCAACATACAAAATTTTAAAATAAAGTATAGCTTATTTAAGTTTTTGATGCATACTCAATCACTTTGAATTTTTTGAATACCTCTCTACCATCTCCAATTGTTTTTATAAATTCTAAGTTTTTCTCTAAACATGGTAAGAGAAAATTAGTACTTATAAAGTATACTTATTAATAAAGTTAAGAATATTTGGGATTAATTTTATAAATTATATTTTGCAGGTTTTATTTAGAAATAATTAAGATGCCTTTTTTCAAATCATATATCCAAAAGTAGATCGTAGATATCACATATCAACCTATATGTATAGTTAGTAGAGATATATAGACTAACTCTAAACTTATGCAGATGGAAATATTTCACTCATTTTTAAATATATATACACAATATTAATAGATAGTGAATTATCCTTTTTGTTTCTCAGTTTTTTTCCAATGAATTGTAAGTTTCTCTATGGCCTTTCTAATAAAATTTAAGATTAACTCTGATAATGAGAAAAATATAGTATGTGCAGATGTTTATGTCTAATGTAATATGCCTGAAAACTGTATAAGTTCATAGAAATAATTAATAAAATGAACTCTGTAGCACTCTATACTTGTAAAGTAGTAATTTAAGCATGGAGTTTGATAAATATACAGAATGAATGCTACTGTAATTTGTATGGAACCATAAAGCTCCACAAATGGCAGAACAATTCTAAGAATAAGAAATATGGGAGACACTGCATTCCCTGGCTTTAACCTATACTATAAAGCTATAAAACTCAAAACAGTATGTGCTGTTATAAAATCAGACAAAGACTAATGGAATAGAATTAGAATTCCAGAACTATTCTTTCAATATAAACAGTTAATTTATGACAAAGGATCTAGGTGCATTAAGTAGAACAAGGAAAACGTGTACAACAAAAGTAATTGGGAAAACTGGTTAAATATAAGCTAAAAAAGAAAAAGAAGGAAGAAAGGAAGAAAGGGAGAGAGGGAGGAGAGGGAAGAAAGGAAGGAAAGAAGGAAAAAAGGGAGGGAGGGAGGGGGGAGGGAGGATGAGAGGGGGGAGGGGGAAAGGAAGAGAGGGAGGGAGGGAGGAAAGGAAGGAAGGAAAGGAGGGAGGGAGGGAGGAAGGAAGGAAGGAAGGAAGGAAGGAAGGAAGGAAGGAAGGAAGGAAGGAAGAGAGGAGGGAGGGAAATAAGACTCTTATTTCACACCATAAACAAAATATAACTTCCACTGGATTAAAGATCTTGGTATTAGACCTGAATACATTGTGTACGCTAAGGAAGCATGGGGGAACTCTCCATGATACTGACAATGGCAAAGAAAAGCCCCAAAAAGAATTTTTAGGGAAATAAATCATCACTGTATCTCTGTCATCCTTTGCAAATCGAGTTACCCGAGCGGACACCAGTAACATCTCCATTCATCCCAGCCCTGAGATTTTAGCAGCCTCTTCTTGCTCCTCTTTCCGAACACTGCCATATTGGAGGCTTCTTCAGGGTCAGTGGAATGAGACCCTTTATTTTTATTGTTTTTGGCATATCAAATACACCGCGGGTAGCTTGCCAGTCTCTGCCGTGTGGGCGGGATACTCTCGGTAGCTTGCTGGGCTCTCCAAGAGGCATATTTCCCTCTATGCATATTTCCCTCTATGATTTGTTGCCTACTATCTGAACCCCATCGAATATGGTGTGGCAATTAGGTAAAATGGGTAGGGAGAGTCTTATGATGTCCAAGAATATGTTCACTCATATGTGAGGCTCGGCCCAAGCATGTGGAAAGCAGCGTGGAGCATGGTGGTTATTGGGCAGTGGATGTCGGCTGACAGGGCTGGGTCCCTCGGGATGCCCTCTGGGGCATCCCGAATAAACACAGCCTGGCGCAGAGTCCGGTGGCATGGTTATGGGGTCCTCATTTTATGCTCCCTTCCAAGAGAAGCAGCTGTGAGTTCTGGACAGTGGCTGATGAGATTATCTGGCGCCAGCAGGAGGTAGCTTATGGCTGTGACCCTTGAGTCGCTGGAGACTGGGAGAAGCAAGCAGAGAATCTCTGCTCCCGGGTCCATTGAGCCCAGAGTCCATGGTCTGAAAATTCCACATTACCTGGGTTCCATGGGACTTCACTCATGCGTGAGGCTCGGCCCAAGCATGTGGAAAGCAGGCTGGATTGTGGCGGTGGTTGGGTAGTGGAATCCGTTGTGTACACTAAGGAAGCATGAGGGAACTCTCAAAGATACTGACAATGGCAAAGAAAGCCCAAAAGAGAATTTTTAGGAAAATAAATCATACTACATAAAAACTAAAACTTTTCTTTGCTACCAAAGGAAACTGCAGTTAAAATTAAAAGAAACCCTACTGAATGGGAGTAAATTTTTGCATATCATATATCAGTCAAAGGGTTAATGTCCAAATGACTTTAAAGCACAAAACATAGAGGCTGGAGCAATAGTACAGCTGGTAGGGTATTTATTTACCTTGCACGGGGCCAACCCAGGTTCGATTCCCAGCAGCCCATATCGTCCCTTGAGCACCGCCAGGAGTAATTCCTGAGTGCAGAGTCAGGACTAATCCCTGTGCATCTCCGGGTGTGACCCAAAAAGCAAAAAAAAAGAAAAGAAAAAACACAAAACATACACATACATGCACACACACACACACACACACACACACACACACACACACACACACAGAAATACTCCATTATCCATACTAGCAAAACTGTCAATTATGTCATTTTAACTGATGAAAAATTTTTTACTGTGTGTTTATTTATTAACATATTTAAATGTAAATATACATGTAAAATACTCAACGTTGTTCTAAAACTGCCATTGATTTTTAAATGTAATCTAAGGTAGTTTATAGTTTTATCACAATTCTTAAAGTATAGTTGTGTGAGTAAAAATTAAAAAATTCTTTTACCATCCTTTAGTGTTTTGAAGAATTATATTTTTATTTAACTTTTACTATAGTTTCAAAGTTTTATGTAATCATATCTAAATGACTGGATAATGGGTTGATATGTAAAATGTATTTTTACACACATACACATTTGTATACATATACCTATAAATCTGTCACATGGGTGATCAAATCAATTGGATTAATTTTATCATCTCAGATAAGAAGAGTCACTTATGCATCTATGATTTTCCTGTTTTAATTACACGGTCTTTTGGAAGAAAAAGAGATAATTATCTTTTTCATTGTCCCTGGCCTCACTGAGCAAATAGCTCTTGAAAATGACATTTTGTACCACAGATAATGATACTCTTCCTTCATTCAGGAGAACAAGAAGTGCTGTATAAGCACTCACTCATCAATGACCATTGTTTTATCTTCAATTATCACACACTAGAAAAACAGCACCAGGCCTCACCCAAGTGAAAATTATTATGTCCTCAACTAATCCTCATCAGCATTAAGCATTCAAATAGTTATTAATCCTTTTGATAAGAAAATTAAAAAAGCTAAACTATATTAGACCAAATATGTTTAATCAGGTCTAACCTTTTAAACTAGTTAAATTCAAAATTTTAAAGAAATAAAATTCATATTAAAATTCAATATAAACTAGAAAAAATGCTACTTTTTATATATGAACAATACTGAGTGTATTATTTTGCTAAAATTCTATGTTGCAGAATAATTATTTAATTGTCATTAAATAATTAAATTTTTAAGTTAATTAAACAAGTATTATTCACTTGTTTCTAAGTCCGAATTTTTAAATGAAATGTAAACAAAATAAGTAGGTCCTAGTTTTATGTGCTGCAGTCTGTTATATTGGTATACAAGGCTATGCTACAAGAATTTCACTTAACTTGGTCAAGTATTTTCCATTATTCTGACAAGACATCAAGGAAATTATATTCGTATGCATAATGCAATTTAGAAAGGCACTCTGGTGAATTTCTGGGTACTGTTAGAGTAGGGTGGAGAGGTGCGGGGAGGACTATGAGCAGTGTTATGGAAACCAGAACTTAGAAGTGTTTTATGAGTCAGGAGCATATTAAACTGTAGAAATAATGAATGCTGCCAACTGAGATGTAAAATTTGCCATGCAGATTTTACCCTCCAGTAAGGATGAGATTTTAAATTAAATTTTAGCTAAAGGCCTATCTCCTGAATATGTTAACTAAAAATGTTGCTTCGAATTTGTCAGTATATCTGCTTTTACCTTGAGACTTAATTAGACAAGAAGTCAAATATAGGGTGCTGTATAAAATCATTCTAATTCATATCCATATCTCCCTGAAGAAGCTAAAATGAAGAATTTTATTCCTTATGCGTAGAGCACGGAGTATACTTTTACTGTTTGAATTTTAAATGAACATTCTTAAATATCTTTATTAGACACTGCTACATATAAATGATATTTCTATTTTGGCTCTATTCTATTTTAGGTTCTATTATTTCTGACACTCATTTTTTCCCCCTTTGCTCCTTCAAGGTTTTGGAAAAGATGCCTTTTGAGAGTCAAAGCAGCATGAAAATTTGGTTTAGGCTACTCAGCGTTTATTTACTGACTTAATTTTTATTACAATAATTTTTCAGGCTGACAGTAATATTTAGACACACCATTTCCCTTAAAGAAATTCAGATTCCTTATTTGAATTTTAATGTTTAAGATAAAGGTTATATATAGCTGGAAAATGTATACTAAAGAGAAGTTTAATAATAAAATCAAGGCCAATTATATTTTTTCAAGTTCTTGATGGCAGTGTAATTTATATACATACCTCTACAATTTATATAACACCTATAACACCCATATATACATATGTAACACATGTAACATATGTGTGTGTATATATATATATATATATATGCTTACCCATAAGTATATTCAGTCATCAATGTTTAGTTAAATAGCAGGCCCCAGGGAGTAATTCAAGTATCCATTACCACAATTTCTTAATCAGGATTCATTAATGTAGAACACAAATTTCACCAGCTGTTTCTTTGGTCTACTAATCACTAAGCAGATAGACATATTCATTCAGTAACCAGGCATGTCACTTTTTTCAAGGCTGTCAGTGACCGCTCATGCAGATCTGTTAGTTTGTGACTGAAGGCAAAAAGTGCAGTTTCAGTACCTTCTTGGTTCACAGTGATATATCACATGACATTTACAGTAAAGGATAATCCAGAGAAAGGCTAAATTATCCAACAAAAAGTTGGATGCAGCAAAGTTACAAAAGTGATAACAAAAATTCAAATCAAACCCAGAGCTGTAGAAGAAGTGACTATGGGAATATCGATACTACTAACCCTGGTGTTAGTAGCAATATTCTGGAGGTGCAAAGACAAACTTGCTGGCGTACGTGAGGAATATGGCAGTGATGAAGGGAATAGAACATGAATAGCAGCAAGGAGGAGGTTTTTTTCCTCTTATTTTCTCTCCAGAGGCTATTCAGCAAACAGAGGAATGCCTCAATGTCAAAGTCCACCTCCAGCGCCACCCCTGGCAGTGCTCTGGCAGACAAGTGGTGATAAAAAGGGACTAGAAATATGTCAACCCCAATCCTATCTACCCAGCCCCTCCGTTTCCTTTTAATATCCCAAAATTCTTTCCTTGAATGCTCTCTAGCAGATTTTCTTCTATTCCTACTAACACAGAGGAGTTAATATATCTAAGTCCCAACTACAAGGGAGCTCAAGAAAGCAAGTTCAACTTCTGTGGCAGGAGATGAAAAGAGCTAGGAAGAATGCAGTTATGGAAATACACAATTGCATGAGGATTTTTTAAAAACCCAATGTTATACTATAGTCTACAGAATCCTTTTGCTTTGATTTGAGCAATTACCTTGTTTATAACTTTTTCCTAATATCTTTTCTCTCTATGTCCAAAGAAATCTATTTCCAAGATTATTTTGCATTTGAACTATGACATTGGATGTTCTTATGCTTCTGTCACTTTATATGCTTCTTACAAGAAAACCACAACACCCAAAAGGAGAGAGAGAACAGAGGGCAATGCCCTGCCACAGAGACAGGTTGGGATGGGGGGCATGGGGGGGTGGGAGGGATACTGGGATCCGTGGTGGTGGGAAATGTGCACTGGTGGAGGGATGGGTATTTATCATTGTATAATTGAAACCCAAACACAAAAATGTGTAAGTCTGTAACTGTACCTCATGATGTCTCACTATTAAAAAAAATTTTAATAAAAAAAATGCTCTTTTCTGACACTTAGAAATTTAGTTGGGTTCAGTCATTCCCTCATTGAGTAACATATCAATTTATTTCACAAATTTTCCAGAGCTAATAACGTTTAGACTGTAGCTTTTATTCCAATGTTCCTTATTTAGTTTATTATGGTTTTTTTTCTTCTTATTTCTCAGATTTTTCTTTTAAATAATCGGGTCTCATAACATATTTATCTTTCTTAGAGTAGTTCTCACATGTGGTATATCTGTTAAGTAATACTTCACATTATTAAAATGTGTAATGGAGGGTCAGAGCTGTAGAGCAACAGATAGGGCATTTGCTTTGCACGTAGCTGATCCGGGTTCGATCCCTTGGTGTCCCATGTGATTCCCCAGCCCACCAAGAGTGATCCCAGAGCACAGAGACAGGAGTAAGTCCTGAGTTCTGCTGGGTGTGGCCGAAAGGCAAAACCAAAAATAAGTGCTATACACATTCAAAACTTCTATAAAAACTGGTAAAATCTTAATACAATCTCTAGTTTATTGTATTGTGCCTCTGTCATGTTATTAGTTTCTGTAAAATGTTGTGATTATTTAACATGTTATTGGAAGAAGTTTGGTGAGGGATACTTAGCGCCTCTCAATATTATTTTCACCACTTGTGCACATCTGTTTTCATTTCAGATTTTTTTTTCTTCTTGGGTAACACCTGGCGATGCACAGGGGTTACTCCTGGCTTTGCACTCAGGAATTACTCCTGGCAGTGTTCGGGGACCATATGGGATACCTGGGGATTGGCCGCGTGCAAGGCAAATGCCCTACCCGCTGTACTATCGCTCCAGTCACCATTTCAGCTTTTTTAAAAATTAAGATGTTCTCTCATTTCTCCCCTTTTTTCAGATTAGGTGTGTTTATTCTATGTAAATTTTTAAAATTTATAAACTTTTAAAATTTCAATGTCCTTGTCTCTGTTAATAATATTTACAATACAGTCCTATAAAAGAAATTATATTTTTCTTCTACATATGTTCTTCTATCACATAATCAATGAGAAAAATTCACATTTTGGCATTTGAAAATCTTTTTTATATAAATAATGCTGTTTTTAAATATTAGTAACAAGTCACTTGTTTGACTTTCATTATGTCGAAATGATGAACAATTTATAATTGCTTTTATCTCATTTTTCAGTGTTTCTTTTCATTTGACTACAGTAACACATCACTTTTTGCAATTTGGTTACATTTCTAAAGTATTTTAAGGTCTGGTACATTTTTTAAAATTTGTGCCTGCCTTCTTAGCTCTTTCAAGTTTTTATGTACCTGTTTGTTCTCCTGTTCTGTTACCTATTTATCATCCTTAATATTATGGTGATCTCTGTAAGATTTAAGGTGCTGGTCTGTACAATTAAAACAGAGCCTTTTCTCAGAAGACAAGGCCAAATGGAAGGTTGACCTGGGTCAGGGAGACGTTCAAAGGGCTGGAGCACATGCTTTTCATACACACGCTCTCAGTTTCATCTGCCGCACTGTGTGATCCTGAGCACTGTCAATCACAACTCCAAACACTGAACCAAAAGTAGCCCCTGTGCACTTCCAGAATCGCCTCCTCCTAAAAAAGAAAAAAAAAAGGAGAAGCAGAATTCCTCAAATGCAAAACCTATGAGCCCATGACACCAATATGGTGACACTTGCCCAGACCTATCCCCATTTCTATTCTAAAGTTGTACCTGAAAGCAAAATATAATGAATATTTGAACCCCAATCCCGTTTAAACTTTAGTCTAATTTACCATTTCGTTAACCTTTATAAAATACTCAGTTCTTCTTTGGGCAATGCATTTTTTAAACATTCTTAACATATAGAAATTGGAGTCCTGGCTTCACCTTTATTCAGTGTGTGAGTTTTCCTTGCTCCCTTAACCTTTCTAAGCTTCTATTTCCTCATCTTAAAATAATAGAGAGCTTTACTGAGGCTTACGTGGCACAACTCATGGAAAGCATTTAGTATAATCCAAAAAAAAATAGCTCATCACTGTGAATGTCATCTTTTCTTCATAATTATCAGGGCCAGTGATTTTTATTAGAAAATAATCTTATTTGTTTTCTATAATACAGTCAAGCAGTACTCACTTTTCCTGTAAAAACTTCATTTGTTCTTAGATCAGAGCAATTAGTGGGTAGGGCATGTGCTCTGCATGTAGCTGATCCAGGTCCAATTCCTGGCACCTCATATGGTCTTCCACACCTGCCAGGAGTGATTGCTGAGTGCAGTGCCAGAAGTAAGCCCTGAACACCACCAGGAGAAGCTCAAACACACACACACACACACACACACACACACAGACACACACACACACACACAGTAAAAATATTCATCTGCTCTAGGTATAGTCCTTTTCAAAACATAATTTTATTTTGTACACTGTAGGGGATGGATTAATTTCCATAACCTTTATTTAATTTTTGTCTTGGTTTTAATATCCTTATGACCCACTGCTGTCAATTTTTAGCTTTAATAACTCTCTCCCAAGTATTTTGTATATATTGGGGGTGAGAGCTCATATTTTCAGAGAGCAAACCAATTGTAATTTTCCTATCTCCTAAAGTATTTCCAGGGTAGTAGGATTCGAAAATGGCCAGAATCCTTATAGGATGTGGCCATAATGAAGAAACCATGGCAAAAAGGGAAATGTATGCCTCATGACTTTTTTGTTGTTATTATTAATAAACACTCTAGAAGAGGGCAGAGAGTTTCATCTATGTAGACCCACCAACAAAATTCTAAATGCAGGAAATAAAAATCATTAAGTGACTGTCTAGTCCCTTTAAAGAATAATTTATAACTCAAGCAAACCCTCAGATTCAAGAAACAAAATTAAAATAGTAGGAAAACTGGTAAGGAAATTAGAAAATTAAATTTAATTAGAGAGTGTAGCTCTCAGAATCCCTGAAGCATATGAGACTTCAAAGATGGAAGAGCTGAAAGAATGGATTCCAGAAAATGTTTCTAATTAGGAATGTCTAGAAGGATTTCTTTAAAAATCAACTCTGAGTCCTCCTGATCTATTGCAAAAGATCCACCTGATTGGGGTTTTAACTATCTTATTCAGGAATTGTTTGAACCAAAGAAAATGTAAACATTAAGCTTACGTTTCAGAGTACCTCATATAAGCCTCAAGGGATTCTGTGGGGAATTTTCTATAGGAATTGTTATTTTTTCTAAATAGTGCTACATAAATAGGGCATAAAATATAGATCTTTCCCCAATTGCCAAGTATAGAAATATATTTTATCTCAAGTAACCCACCTTTTGTTCTCAATTTTCTTACCCTCTATTGAAGCTGTTTTCTGCCCATGCCCTGACTTGAACTGAACTTTCAAACCAAAGGCCTGAAGGAATGTCTTAGTCTCCAATTAATGTTCCTCGCAAAGGAACTTGACTGTGGAGCTCAGGCTAATTTTTACCTCCATCCAAGTAGCTGTGACTCGAAGAGTTGAGAAGTGTTTATCATGGAATCAGAAAACTGTTTCTTGGGGAATGGGGAAGCTGAAATTCTCTAAGTAGAAGTGATTTAGTTTGAATGAACATGATGCTTACTAAATTGAAAGCAAAAGACAGTTGACTTGGTGTTTTCTAACTACTAAATATATACTAATAACTGAATTAGGATGGGCAATAATAAATGACTTGCTTTCCCACTGTGCTTTACACGAAACTCAGAAATCTCTGTTTTCCTGTCATCTTGCTTTTTAATGTGTCTAATGATTTTCAGATATCTTAGCAAAGAGCTTTCAAAAGGCATTTCTACTAATTCACAGAGTAACACAGAGCTCAATATTGTGCTATGCACCCTTCCAGTGATTATTAAGCGGAGACAAAAGCACTAATAATGCCTTTTTTATATCCAAAAATTATTATATCTAAACTAAAAATTTGTTTTGCTCTTTGCCAAATGCATTTGCACTGCTTT
The DNA here is from genome assembly GCF_029834395.1 of Sorex fumeus. NCBI lineage: Eukaryota > Metazoa > Chordata > Mammalia > Eulipotyphla > Soricidae > Sorex > Sorex fumeus. Next base: position 11,724,105 of record NW_026606065.1, on the reverse strand, counting down.
TCATAGGAACATAGCAATAAGAAGATATTGTGTTATTTTCTGAAAAATATGCTAAAAATTGGAAGCAGTGAATAAAAATCTATGTACTTCATTGATTTTAAACATGTAAATATTCTGTAATGTGCTGAGAAGGTCAGTTCTTTGGATCCTCCTGACATATTAATCTTTACAAACAAGTTACTGGATAGTTCGGGACAAACAGGGTCAAACAAATCTGTTCTCAGTAGGCAAGATGTGTTCATCCTAACACTATAAATCATACCCACTTTGGAAATGAAATTTTCTTTGAGCCTTTGCTGATTTCCAAAATTTACATTTTTGATTCACTTTTTTTGGGCATGTTATTGCACAATATTATTCTCATTAAGCTCAAAACATTTTATTGAAAAAACCCTAGAGGGCTAAAGAAAAGACAAATTTAGCTGCTAAGAGAGCCAGCTGGACCACCATTCCGAGAAATAACAAAAGCTGATTTTTTTTAGATAGCTCAGTTGAATGCCAGGGAATAGGTAGATACCCAAAGAAGAATGCTTACATTCTTACCAGGGCAACAAAATAGGTGATTAAATTTCCTCCAGGTATAGATTTTTCTGCAACAAGGACTAGTTGAAAATATGTTTTAATTTGTTCAGATTCTATATTTTATATATTTTAAGAACGGGTAACAAAAATGTATAACTGAAGACATTAAGTATTAACATTTAGTTAACAAATAATTATAACAATAATCATAACAAATTGTTACATTGTTACAGCAAACAGTAGGAATATAAGATTTCTTTGGAACACCTCTTTCTAGTAGCCAGGGAATAAAGGCTCCCTGGTAGCAGTAAATTGTTTCAATCCACAATCATCTCCCTTATACTGGCATGCACCACAATAGTCTCCCTTATACTGGCATGCACAGGAATTGTAACTCCCCACCCCCCACCCTCACTTTGTAAGAGTTCAATCTCCATATGCCAAATTTATCTTTAGATCTTGCTTCCCATGTCATACATTTTATAATATCAGCATATAATTTTCTCTTATGTTTTACTTTTACTTACTCTTAGTCCTGTGTTCTTTCCTTTGAGTTCACTGAAATGCAGCATCCCTATGAATGCTGGTCCAGTGTTCCTTGGCTCTCTGCTTTTCTTCTTATAATTAGTAAAATATTGATGGTCCATCAGGACTGCTCAAAATACAGCATTACTTAGTATATACAGATAATAGATTGCTAAGTATTGTCCTAGTAGCCTTACAATCATGATGTCAATTCTAAAATGCCAAACTCTTCCCAGCAGTGTATGCTCACTGAGAAATCTGAGTTAGTTATTGATCTTTAAAATTAAACACCTTATCTTTTCCTTATCTCATTTTTCTCTGAAACAGTAGCCTGTGTATTTTCAAAGTAGCCTGATATTTTCATAAGGTAATATTTATTAAACATTAAAATTCTTAATGGTAGCAGTTATTGAATGAATTTGACTTTATGAAGCCATCAGAATTATTTTCAAATGCTAGTTTCTATCAGTAATGAATTAGCACAAAATTTAGTTATACACAAAGATACTCAGAATTCCAAATGCCTTCATTAAGTTTTAGACTCAAATTTAGTTATGGATATTCCATTTTCTTTTACTTATTTGAGTAAATATTGAATAATACCATTTTAGTTTTTTTTTTGTTTCGTATTTTGACAACATCAGAGAGGCTTACATGTATTCCATGAAAATGGAAAAGAGTAGAGTGCTAAGAATTACAATCTTTCACACGTTTTTCAGTATTGAATATCATTTAATTTTGCTGCTAATAAACTTTCCACAACTTGGGGAAACAACCCCCTGAGAAATAGTTTACATCATTGCTCCAAGGAGACACTGTTTTGCACCTTGTCCTTTAAGATCTATATTATATCCAGTGAAAGTCGTTCATAGAATGCTTATATCTTTGGAGGAAGAGTAAATCACAATAATGAAGGAACTTTATTACCATGATGCTTTAAAATGACATGGTAGAAACGTGGACCCAAATCCCATATCCTCTAGGTATAAATCTCAGTCTCTTTCCATACCATTGTGTTTCTGCCACTCTCTTTTTTTTTTATATTCTGCAGATAGACTTCTCATTCGAGTGTGAATATGTCTAAAATTCATTATGAAGATGTAAATTGTATGAAGGGCAAAATTGATCAAAATTCAAGAAAATTATCTCGCAGATATAGTCTCCCTCACTCAAGATAACTGAAGAGGTGAAGTAAAATGAGTGAATTCACCACAAATATTGAACCTATCTCAGGGTTATATAATACTCCTGTCACAGCCCTTCTCTCTGTAAGATTCAGTGAATTATCTCTTTGACAGGCTAATCCCCATGCTGAGTTCTTTTGATCATAAGGGATCTTGAACAGGATGTTTTGCCATCCATAAGAGCAGTGCTACTGGTCTGCCAGCTGAACACATGTCATGAAATCTTGGCTCCAGTGCCAGGCCAACAGCAAGTTGAAATTAGGACATATCATTTACTGAGTTTCTGGTTACACACTCTACAACTGACAACTGGATATTATTAATAATGTCTCTTATGTTTAAGTACCCTCTTGCGGAGTATTCTAAGTTACTGTGTCAAAATATAGCATTTATTCAATTACTTGACTAGCGGGCTCTTTCAAGTCACATGAATTCTTAAAGTGGATTCTAACAAAGAAGTGTTGATGTTCTGCAGAGAATGGGGTGCACATAGCTACTCTCTGTGTGCCAGTGCTATGCTACACTTTGACAAAAAAAAGAAAAAGAAAGAAAAGGATGAAAACTGGTATTTATAGCCATTATTTGGGACCAAACAAAAATTGCTAATTAAAGAATTAAGTCTGTTTATTATCCATCTGTGCCACAACTTCTGTCATTAGAATTTTTGTTTTTTTTTCCATTTCGTGCTTATTATATTATGTACTTCAATGAGCATAGCTGTGCACATATCTTTTAAAATGAATGGCTTTGTGTTTGGGGAGTAGATGCCAAAAAGAGAACTTGATGGGTCACGGAGTGGGGGGTCGGGGTGGGGAGGTTATATTTGTACTTTCTGGAATACTATGCAGCTGTAAGAAAACAATTTTTATTGTTTTCTGCAACATGAATAGAACTGGAGGGAAAGGAAATAAGTCACAGAGAGAAGGACTAATGCCAGATGACCTCTGTCATCTGTAGTGTACAGAGATATAAAACAAGAGAATAGTCCGTAATTTATGATAACAAAAACTTTACCTTAGATGATAAAACTCAGATTATCAAGCAGTGGGAGAAGGAAGTGGTGGGATTATGTGGTAGACTGTAGGTGACATAGGGATGGTATTGCAGAGTCTTTGACAATTTGGTGGCAGTGGGTTGCAATAACTGTACATTAATACCGTTAACTTCAATGCTATTGTAACCATGTTTAACTAAACTAAGGTAAAGGTAAAGGCCCTCCCGTTGATCGTCGATTTGCTCGAGCGGGCCCAGTAATGTCTCCATTGGAGACTTTGTTGTTACTGTGTTTGGCATATCGAATACTCTCGGTAGCTTGCTGGGCTCTCCGAGAGGGGCGGAGGAATCGAACTCGGGTCGGCCATGTTGGCCGCTTGTAAGGCGAACGCCCTACCTGCTGTGCTATCGCTCCAGCCCTAACTAAAAACTAATTATTGTAAAAGTGAAGACATGCTGGTCTTGCATTTTAGAAAACAATAAAGACACCTCAGAAAACTAGGAATTACACTTTTGTATGGTCAAGCAGTACCACTTTGGTGCATCTACCATGAGGGCCTAAAAACTCTATTCATAAATGACATCTGCATTCCTATGTTCATTGCAGCACTACTCACAGTAACCAAAGCCTAGAAACCACGGAAGTGCCCAAGGACAGATAATTGGGTAAAGAAGCTATCGTACATATAGACAATGGAATTACTACTCAGCTTTAAGAAAAAAAATGAAATCATGCAATTTGCTACCGTATTAATTAATCGGAAGCGTATCAGGCTGAATGGAGTGAGTCAGAAGAAAAAGCACACACACATAATGATCTTCCTCTTTGTGAATTGCAAAGAAATTTTGTAGGTAGATAAACGTCCAAAGGCAACAGAAACAAAACTGAGACTGGTCTTTGTAGAAAACACCACTGGGAACGACAAAAGAAGATAGGATGGGGAGTGAGATTCAAGGCAACCTTGGAAGAAAGTGGTCACTCTGGTGAAGTGTGATGTGCCTGAATAGGTTTTTCTTGAAACCCTCTAAGTGACTGTATTGTAAACCACAGTGTCTAAAATAAAATTTTTTTTCCCTCCCATTGTTCATCGATTTGCTTGAGCGGGCCCAGTAACGTCTCCATTGGAGACTTTGTTGTTACTGTGTTTGGCATATCGAATACGTCACGGGGGGCTTGCCAGGCTCTGCCGTGCAGGCGAGCTACTCTCGGTAGCTTGCCGGGCTCTCCGAGAGGGGCGGAGGAATCGAACTCGGGTCGGCCATGTTGGCTGCGTGCAAGGCAAACGCCCTACCGCTGTGCTATCGCTCCACCCAATAAATAAATAAAATTTAAATTAAAAAAATAAACAGAAAAATAAAGAAGTAATCCCAGGTACTTGTTGTCTTAATCATTTTTCTGGTAAAATATTGCCTGTGTCAACTTTCTTGGTAAATAGTAATAAAAATTTAGAGATATCTCTTAGAAGCTCTTCATACTATAATTTTACTAATTCTGCAAACAGTCCTTTAAAATATCTATTATTAACCCATCTTATAAACAAATACTAAGACACTGATAAATTACATAACCTGGCCAGATGTCACATGACATAAAATGACCACATTGGAAATAAAACTGTATAGTTTAACTCTGGAGTCTCTATATATGAGTTCATTATACCACCTTGGAATATCCCCCAAATTTTTGTTTAAATTGCCCTGCTCATTTTTTTCCCAAATAATACATCATATATATTCTTTTATTAAAAATTTTTATTAGTGAGACACCATGAGGTACAGTTGTAGACTTACAAATTTTGTGCTTGGGTTTCAGTTATACAATGATCGAATACCCATCCCTCTACCAGAGCCCATTTCCCACGACCACGGATCCCAGTATCCCTCCCAGCCCCCATTCCCCCATCCCACCCTGCCTCTGTGGCAGGTCATTCCTCTCTGTTCTCTCTCTCTTCTTTTGGGTCCTGTGTTTTGCAAGAGAGGCATTGAATGGCAATCATGTTTGGTCCATAGTCTACTTTCAGCATGCTTCTCCCATCCTGGGAGGATCCTCCCAATACCCTTTATTTGGTGCTCCCTTCTCTATCTGAGCTGCTTTTTCCCCTAGCATGTGTGGCTGGCCACCAAGCCACGGAGTAAAATTCCTGGTACTAATCTCAGCCATTCTTGGGTGTTAGTCTCCTATTTTGTTACTTTATGTTTCCCAGATGAATGTAATCTTTCTCTGTCTGTCCCTCTCTTTCTGACTCATTTCACTTAGCATGATACTTTCCATGTAGTACCACTTGTATGTAAATTTCATGACTTCATCTTTTCTAACACATACATAGTACTCCATTGTGTAAATGTACAAAGTTTCTTTAACCAATCATCTGTTCTCGGGCACTCAGGTTTTAAATATTTTTAAATTGAAGAATCATTTTTTATAAATATTATATACGTTTCATGAGTGTGATGTTGAAAATCAACAGGTGTATATACTGAATGGTTCACCAGTGAAAGTCCAGTCCTATCACCAAAAATGTATCCCTGTTAGTTCCAATTTATCCTTTCTATATCCTTTCCACTTTGGTAACTTCTAATTAGTTTTATAGACCAAAAATTTATTTTCTGAATTTATGTCACCTATTTGTTTTCCCTATATACTATATATAAGTGAAATTACGTGGTATTTATCCTCTCTGTCTGGCTTATTTCACTTAAGCATAAAAAGCTCTTGGTTAATCCATATTGTTGTAAAGGAAGGATTGTTTTTGGTATCTGAAAGTATGCCATTGTACCCCTCATCCGTTTTATCTATTTTTACTCATTGGCATAGTTTCTTTGCCGTTCTGAACAATTATACCTAATGATTCACATAAATAAACATGAACACATGGATCTTTTTAATATCATTGTATTTTGTGGATAAATTCCCATAAGTCAGGTAGATGGATCATATAGAATTTCTTTTTTTTTTAATTTGTAATAAAATTGTACTGGTTCTTTCTATAATGGCTACATCAATCTCCATTCTCACCAACAGGATACAAGGATTCTCTTTTCTTCATATCCTCACCAACACTTGCCATTTCTTATCTTTTGGATAATAGCCACTCATAGGTGATATCTCATTATTTTTATTTGAATTTCTCTAATAATTAGATGATGAACACCTTTACAAGTGCCTATTTTCTATTTGCGTATCTTCTTCAGATAAATGCCTCTTCATATTGCTTGGGTTTGCATTGTTGAATTTTATTAGTTCTTTGTGTATTTTGGATGTTAACCCCTCATTGGACATATGATGCACTAATATCTTCCTCATTCAGTAAAATGTCTTTTTGTTTTGATTCAGGTTTTTTTCAGTGTGCAAAAGCTTTCTAATTTTAGGCATCCTCATTTATTTACCCTTGTCTTTCCTCCATCCTCTTCATTTCAGCTTCTTTCTATCACACTTATCCTTAATGAAGACCTTAATCTGATCTGAGAAAAAAATGAATATATCAATGTATGTTAATATTTAGAGATAATGGTCTGTCTCCTAGTTTTTTTAGTTAGACACTTTCAGTTCTTGCTGTGCATACGAATTATCAGAAATCAATTTGTAAAAGCATGGAAACAGTTTTAGATTCTTATTATACTCTAACTACACTGACTAAGGAGCTTTAACTTTATAACCTTTATCGTGATTGCTCTCAGTATTACTTAAGGTACAATTAGAAAGTTTTTCCTTAACATGGAAAACATATAAGCTCTTGACCATTTCCCTATTGTCCTTTTTAGCATGAATTATTTACTCCTAAAATATATTTAAAATGATTCTGTCTACACTTATGAATTATTCTAATCCAGTAAAATGTGACACAGCTATAGTATGTAGGTGCTACAATGGTAAAATGAGATCGTTTTCTAATTTTCACAAAAGCACTATGTAATTGGTTATAAAGACCCTAATTTCAAACCCATATCGGTAGGGCGTTTGCCTTGCGCGCAGCCAGCCTGGCTGAGCCAGGTTCGATTCCTCCACCCCTCTCGGAGATCCTGGCAAGCTACCGAGAGTATTCAATGTGCCAAACACAGTAACAAGAAGTCTCACAATGGAGACGTTACTGGGCCCACTCGAGCAAATCGATGAACAACGGGAGGACAGTGTAATAGACTTAAAGATAAATAAAAAGAAATTTATATGTAAAACAATTTACTTTTGGATCTACTAATATTTAATACAATTAAACTTATCACAAAATTTGCTTAGATTTTGCTTTTCAAAGTACCATCAAACTTTATGTTTCTTTTAAGAAATGATCTTAAGATAATGTAACTTTAGTTTTGGTCTGTTGAATTGTATTTTATTTAAGTTAATATATTTGCTGTTTAAAACTGAGTCTCTGTTGCTTGTCTGTTTCAACTCTCCTGTTTCAATTCTTCTCAGTTGTAGACTCAGTTTTTTTTATTTAGAAAAAAAAGAAAAAGAAAAAAGAGTCTCTGTTGCTTTTTCAACTCTCCTCAATTGTAGACTGAGTTAAAAGGAACACAGAATATTGTAGAACAAAGATAATTAGAATCCTACTTCACTTCACTTTAGTGAAGCCAAGCTGAAGTATTGCTGTATTTCATTTAGAGTGTACTTGAACAAAACTATAGGTAATTGGAAGCATGTTTAAAACAGAACCAACAGGGAGGTGAAGGGATTTGATAACATTCTTTTCAGAGAAATAATTGATGAAACCTGAAATATCTAACCCAAAGAAGAAAAATTGCAGAGGGAATGGAGGATCTGTTACTATATAATTGAAAATTTTTTTGTGCAAAAGAATTATTTAGAGCTGTTTTCTGAGACTCAGAAGAGAGGAATGTGAAGCTATCCATGGACTAACATACAGAATTACCTAGTCTATATACTAAGCCTATGTACTAAGAGCATAAAAGATTACAAATTCATCCATACTTGCTTATGTTCAAATTATATAACCATAATTCCTTTTTTTGAAATTGATCTGTTTAGAAGATGAGATCATTTTCTAATTTTCACAAAAGCACTATATAATTGGTTATAAAGACCCTGATTTCAAACCCATATAATAAAAATATGTTCCTTATTCATTTTTATATGGCAAAATGCACTTCTTAAAAAAAACTTAGGTCCTTGGATCTCTAAGATTCAATCAATTGGATGATCGTTTATGAGAAACTTCATCTTAATCAGAAAGGATTGTTAATTAGTGGTGGTTTGAAAAAGAAAAAAAAACCTAAGTGAAATTCCAATACTGTTGGTTGTTGTTCAGATTGTAGGCCTAGATAGAACGAAAAGAAATAGATCCAGGGAAGTGTCACATAACATTTAGTACGTATTGTGACAAATATCAAATGGCTCTGTAGTTGTAACTAACATCAAGAAGAACCATGAAAAGGTGACAGACAGAACGAACACAAAAATGGTAAACACAGAGACCAGCAATTGCTAGAGATGCAACCAAATGGTTAGCAGTGTAAATCAGAAAGAGAGTGTCACAAGGTACCAGAACTCTGGTCAGTACCAAGAATCACATGGTGGGACTGGGTTGAAAATACACCAGGTAGGGCATTTGCCTTGCACACAGCCATCCCAGTTTTGATCTGTGACATCCCATACATTTCCCAGAGAACCACCAGTGGTGATTCCTGAGTGCAAAGCCAGAAATAAACCCTGAGCATTATTGGCATGGCTCAAAAACAAACAAACAATAATAGTGTGCAGGGAAGGAGAAATACAAATTGTTGTACCAGTATAGAGGTTCCTAAAAACTTATTAAAGACAAACCTACTATGTGACCAGTAATTCTACTTCTGGAAGAATAAGGAAATGGAATCAATATTTTGAGGCAATATTCACATTTCTCTGTCCATTGCATCATTATTCATAATAGTTAAGGTATCAAAACAATTCAAGAGTCTTTCAGCATATGAAATAGTAAAGAAGATATGAAATTTACCCCACAGGCCCGAAAACTCTATACAGAAAATGTATTTGCACTATGTTCATTGAAGAACTATTAACAATAGTCATAATCTGGAAACAACACAAATGTCCAATAACAGTTAACTGGATAAAGAAACGATGGCATATATACATAACTTATTATTGTAGCTCTGTAGCACTATCCTCCCGTTGTTCATCGATTTTAGTCAAGGAACCACCAGTAACATCTCTATTGTGAGACTTGTTGTTACTTTTTTTGGCATATCGAACACGCCACGAGGAGCTTGCCAGGCTCTGGTGTTCAGGCATGATACTCTTGGTAGTTTGCCGGGCTCTCGGAGAGGGACGGAGCAATCAAACCCTGGTTGGCCATGTGCAAGGCAAACGCCCTACCCACTGTGCTATCACTCCAGCCCAACTTATTACTACTCAACTTTTTGTTTGTTTGTTTTTGTTTTTGGGTCACACTCAGCGATGTACAGGAGTTACTTCTGACTCTGCACTCAGGAATTACTCTTGGTAGTGTTCAAGGGACCGTATGGGATGCTGGAAATAGAACCCAGGTCGGCCATGTGCAAGGCAAATGTTCTACCCACTCTGCTATGGCTCCAGCCCCAACTACTCAACTTTAAGACAAAAATTAAAGCATGTAATTATCTGATACATGCATGCATCTGAAAAGTATGCTGAGTAAAGTTAATTAAAAGAAACCACAACACCCAAGAAGAGAGATAAAACAAAAGGGAATGCCCTGCCACTTAGGCAGGGTGGGATGGGGGGATGGGGGATGGGAGGGATACTGGGATCTGTGGTGGTGGGAAATGGGCACTGGTGGGTGGGTGGGTATTTGATAATTGTATAATTGAAACCCAAGCACAAAAATTTGTAAGTCTACAACTGTACCTCATTGTGTCTCACTAATAAAAATTAAAAAAAAAAGAAATGGACAGACACAGAATGATCTTTCTCATATGTGGGATATTAAGAAATATATTAAGGGAATAACAAATGTCCAAAGGACATAGAAACAGAACTTGTCTTCAGTAGGAAACTTAGCAGAGTAAGAAGGCATGGAGAGGAACACTCCAACAGCAAGAGAAGGAAGTAGGTTCTCTGGTAGGGGGAGTGGTGTTAAACTGTTTCATGTATAAAACCCTACTAATAACAATTTTGTAAATCACAGTACCTAAAATAAAAGAAAAATTTTAAATTAAGAAAAGATCCCTGAGCACAGAGCCAGGAATATACCTTAAACTAAACCTGTGGTGTGAATAAAAACCCAATAAGAGTGAAAAAATTAAAAAAAAAAAAGCGGGGGGGGGGGGGGACATAGGAAGGAAGGAAGGAAGGAAGGAAGGAAGGAAGGAAGGAAGGAAGGAGGGAGGGAGGGAGGGAGGGAGGGAGGAGAACTTTGAGCTAAGGATGCTAAAAGAGGTGGCAGCAAGCGGGAACAGGATAATAATGGAGGGATCTCTACATTCAGAGCAGAGAGTACCAGTACTGCCAGTACAGAGCAGTAATATCAATGCTATTGCAAATTATAATACCTCAAAAAAACTAAGGGTGAGGGTAAATCATACCATTTGGTTAATCAGAAAATTTGGTCAAATATAAATAAAAAATAGGAGTATCTATAATGTAATTACTCAGAGAAAACTATTATAAAATTGTATGGTAGACAGTTCCCTCAAATGTATAGTAACAGAAATCTTGTCTCAGTGCAATCCCAAGCTTTTTGGATAAGACAGCAGCAGAAATGCCTACGTGGTATTTCTTCTTCCAATATCAGGTGAAATTTATTACTGAGTAAGGCAGCTGGCATATGGTTTTAACTGGCGTAGAAAAGCCTGGCTGTACTTTATCCTTAATCATATTAATAGCTATCTTAGTACTTAATTATGTTTCCAAAGTATGTCAACAGAGTAGAGTGGGGTTTTTTTTGTACATTAAAAATGAACTGGAAAAATTTTACTATTGCTTTTGAGACAGAAAGATGAGCTAAGGTTTGTCAACCAAAAACAGTTTAAGGTAGTTTATTTAATTTGATTTTCATCATTTTTTCAATTTTTATTGATGTACTGTGATTTTACAATACTATTAATGATAGTTTCTAAGGTAGCCATTTTAACAGGTGCACGAATATATTTTGACATGTTTCTCTAATATACATATATGTATATCCTTTGAAGAATTTTTAATGATCGTCACAGTGTATTGATAGTATGAGTTAAAAAAATCTACTTAACCATCACTGTATCACTGTATCACTGTCATCCTGTTGTTCATCGATTGCCTCGAGCAGGCCCCAGTAATGTCTCCTTCGTCCTAGCCCTGAGATTTTAGAAAGTGCGACATTCGAGGCTCTTTCAGGGTCAGTAGACCCATCATTGTTACTAGTTTTTGGCATATTGAATACGCCACGGGGAGTTTGCCAGACTTAACCATAAGACTTAATAATACATAGCTCTAAAAATTTTTCTTTTGATTAGAACTCATCATTTTAAGTGTGAATAAATTTAAAGGAAACTGATTTAATGTTATGATACTCTTTTAGTATTAAAAACATGCTCATGGACTGGAGAGACAGTACAGTGAATAAAACACTTTCCTTGCATGTAGGTTAATCCAGATTCAGCCCTTGGCAACCACATACGTCCCCAAGTCCTACCAGTTGTCACCCTTGAGCACAGAGCTAGGAGTAAGCTCTGAGCACTGCAGGTTCCGAAACAAAAATAAAAAACAAAATGAAATACGGTTATATAACCCAAAATGAGAATGCCTGCTTCCTAATGTATGTATTTTAATAAGAAGAAGCATAATTCATTTTACTATATTCAAAGTTTGAAAAGAGTAATACCATTTTCTCTAAAATATTCTACTAATAAATTTACCAAATTTGTTAGATTTGCTAAATACAGTTTTAATTGTTATTGGTTTTTTTTTTTCATTTTTTGTTTTAGTGGGAAAATTTAAGTAACATTAATTTACCTACAAGATATAAATAATCAATATTTGCCAAAAACTTTAGAGTAAGTAGGGTGAAAAGTTGTTGAAACTGTGGAAAATATAATTCTAGAACCTAACTGGTTTATCAACATAATTAATGTTTTTAATCTGGCTTAACAAGTAAACAATAAAATTTTTCTGGGAAGTTATTTTTACTTCAGTCATTGAAACAACTAAAGCCAAAACAAAACATTATTTCATGAGTCTAATGGCAATAATTTAATGAGTAGCAAAAGCATCAACAGATTTTTTGTCAAATAAATATTAATGTAATAGTAACAATCGACAATAAACACTCATTATTGAATGTCTGCCATAAATAAGACACTGTGCTATTTATTTCTCAAAATTATTATCCATTGAAATCCTTTGAAATCTACCTTACAGATGAAAAACATAAATCTTATACCCACCAATTTAAAGAGAAGAGCCTTCGATCCCTGCATTAATCCATCGGTCATGTGCTTCATTGTGTTGTTTACTTTCCTAAAGTATTTGTCTGTCATGTTTCACCACCCAACAACAACAACAAACTCATAAAATCTTATCTGTACAAAATATAAAGAACAGTGTTTCATAAAATCATATCAGGACAAATAGTTGAACATTGAAACAGTGTTCTTTCAGCAGTTTCATTCATGAAAAACTAGTTTTGTAAATCTGGATCTAGAATTAACCACAAATTCTGTCACATTCCCTTTTATTGTCTTCACCAGTGGTAAATACTTGCCTTTTAGAGGTGGATTATTTGTAGCAGGCTGAAAGATTTTGGAACCTTATTTTGTGCATAAGATGGGTGATTGAAGCAGCTAATATAGTATTTGCTCAGAAGCTCCTGTATAGGAAGTATTTGTTTTATAGGAAGACTGTTTTATACTCCTCAGGTGCTCATGATTCCTCCATCACAATAAACTGGAGTGTTCTACTCAACAGTATAAATTTTCCAGAAATAATGCCATTGATTCACAAAAATAAACCATCATTGATATCACTTAGATTTTGGAAAGTAAACTTTTCTCTAGAAGGCAAGACATTACGATTTATTTTCAGTTAGTTTTTTCTTTGAATACACATTATTATGTCCACTTTCCTTGAAAACAAAATATATCTCAATTTGTCATAGGGTTCATTCATTCCTATAATCTGTAAGATGTCTTGCCAGACTCATCTTTCATTCTTTCACACCTCCTCCCCAATTTTTTCTTTTTCTCCTGTTTTTAAATTTATTATTTTTTCCTCCCAAACTTTACTGAAGCACTAGGATTTACAATACCATCGAAGATAGTATTTCCTGCATGCAATATTCTTCTATCCACCCCTTTCCTCTTTATTGATAAGCTCAGTTCTATATGACAACTCTAAGTTTTCATGCCTTTGGCCATTTCTTCTCTGTGTGAGACCTTACCATGTTTTATATCCCACATATGAGAGAGATCATTCTCCATTTGTCCCTTTCCTTCTGACTGACTTCCCTCAGTATGATACTTTGTATCTTTCAATTGGAGAGTTCAGGTCACAGATATGAAATTTCATTATTGAAAATTATAGAAATAGTTGTGTATGCTATTTCTGTGTGAATGCTGGATGTTAGTGTAATATTTATTTCTTAAGCCTCTTATTAACTTTCTATAAGAGTCTTTTGATATAGAATGCAGTATTGACTTAGAGCTCATAAATTTCTCTAGTTGATGTTTGTCAGTGAAGTTTTATGTTACTCCTGTGAATTTGAATAATAGCAAAATTGGACTCATTATTCTTGTTAGATTGTCTATTTCATTGGTGTGCTAATTTTGTCATTCCATTTCCCTCTTAATCTTTGGGAATTCATTTGCTAAATCTGCTGTCAATTGTAAAAATCCATTGTAGGTAATATTTTCTTTTGCTCTCATTGCTTTTAGGATTATTTTCTATCTTTGGTTCTTATCAACTTTAATTGTGATGTGTCTTGGTGTTTTTTGTACTTGGGTTTATTCTGTTTGGAACTCTTTGGGCTTCCTGTCTGTGGGAGTATGAGTCAATCCTCAGACTTGGGAAGCTCTTGACTATAATTTCTTCTACCTAAGCATCTTACTCATTTTCTCTTTCCATTCCTTCTGGGATCCCCTGTAATTATTTCTCTTATGATTGTTTCATAGAGCTCTGATATTTTTCTCATTTTTGTATCCCTTATGCACTTTTTGGGTGGTTTCTTGCACAACATGATGTTTCTATCATTCTCCACTTGTTGTCTCTTTTGTGCTTTTTAGTTCTTCTACTGTGCTCTTCACTTCAGTGACTTCTACTTGAAGCTTCCTAATGCTTTCTTTTATCTTGAGGTTCTCTTCTATTGTTTGTCTTCAATTCAGTGAAAAGATTAGCCATTTGTCCTTTGAATTTTCAACAGGAGAGTTGAGAGCTCTTCTATGTGTAGGAAATTTCCCAGGCTTTTGACAAAATCCATTAGTGCAGACCCACAAGTTCCTCCACTTCTTTATTGTGTTTGATGTGGATTTGTAGGAACTTTTATTCCTAGGACCCAGAGCTATACCCTGAAGCATGCCTACCATTCTCCTAATGGGCAAGGTTTAATTGCGATGCTTCCACAGTCCTAGATCCCAGCAGGGTAGAATGTGCTAGCAGGGCAGGACTGGTAGGGCACTGGGTAGAATTACTGGAATTACTGGTCTGTTTCTCTCCCACCCAGTTGCCACTTGAGGCTAGATTTCTGTGCCTCCTCAGTTTGGGGATGCAGGGGCTAAACTCATGTTCTCATATATCAGATTCTTTTGGTCATCCAAACATTGATTACAAAGTTAAGTCAAACCTTCATAAGTATTTCGGGGCTGGAGTGATAGCACAGCGGGTAGGGTGTTTGCCTTGCACGTGGCCGACCTGGGTTCGATTACCAGCATCCAATATGGTCCCCTGGGCATCACCAGGGGTAATTCCTGAGTGCAGAACCAGGAGGAATCCCTGTGCATTGCCGGGTGTGACCCAAAAAGCAAAAAAAAAGAAAAATCTTCATAAGTATTTCAATTAAAATCGTAAGTTCTTTAAGCCAGATTCTTGTAAATACCTCTTTTAATTAAAAAAAACACACACACAAGTACAAATTAACAAATTGCTGGCCCATCCTATACTTGTTAATACAAAGTATAAATAAATATAAATTATATTTATATAATTTATATATATTTATTATATATAATTTATATGTGATTATATAAATTATATTTATATAATTTAGATGTATATTATATATAAATATAAAGTATAAATAAATAAAAAATAAAATACTAATAATTTGTTTTATATCTCATCTTTTTTTAAATACCATCCAATATCAAAATCATTTTTCAGGAACATAAATACTCAGCACTAAACAGCTTCTGAGTTATGGATTAAATTTGCAGATTATAGTTAGAACCTACTATGTTTATGTATTTTGATGATTAGCCAGAGAGCTGAAACCAAAACGTGGAAACTTATGTGCATTTGCGTAATATGATCACAAAACAAGGGATCATTAGGATGGGATCCTTGTTTCATAAGTGGATGCCCAAGTGCTACTTTGAGGGGACAAAGCAATAACTGGCCAACAGGTAGAGAAGGACACAGAAGTTCATCGCTCTAATCTGAGGATGCAGTGATGCTCAGGCCGTGTGGTGTTAGAAACCGCATCAGAGTGGTTCTCCAGGGCCACACTCAGCAATGTTGGTGGCTTCCAGGTTGCATTCAGCAATGCTCAAAAGGCCTGTGGAGCCAGGGATCAATGTACCCTAATTGCTATTTAAATCTTGACCCATGTTTTTGTCTTTTTCTAAATGCATTATTTTTCTTAATTATATTCTAAATGTAATATGCACTGTAACACTGTCCTCTCATTGTTCATCAGTTTGCTCGAGCGGATACCAGTAATGTCTCCATTGTTAAGACTTGTTGTTACTGTTTTTGGCATATTGAATACACCACAGGGAGCATGCCAGGCTCTGCCATGTGGGCGGGATACTCTCAGTAGCTTGCCCAGCTCTCTGAGAGGAATGGAGGAATTGAACCTGGGTTGGCCACGTGCAAGGCAAACACCCTACCTGCTGTGCTATCACTCCAGCCCAAATGTAATATATAATTCTAAATATTTTCTGCTTGTCTTTATATATATGTATGTATATATATGTATATATATACATATAGTGCATGCTAAACTGAAATCTAGTGTTGTACAAAAGTTTTATATTTAATATAACTATCACTATCACCCTGTTGTTCATCGATTCGCTCAAGCAAGTGCCAGTAACATCTCCATTAATCCTTGTCATGTGCTAGTGTAGCCCGATGGCATACTGGGGGCTCTTTCAGGGTCAGGGGAATGAAGACCATCATTGTTACTGTTTTTGGCATATCGCGTATACTACAAGTATCTTGCCAGGCTCTGCCGTGCGGGCGGGATACTCTCAGTAACTTTACAGGCTCTCCGAGAGGGATGGAGGCTTTTGGGGCAGCCTCTAATCACCTTTACAGGTATTCCCAGACAGGTATATATGTGGGCAGGATACTCTCAGTAGCCTGCCAGGTTCTCTGAGAGTGAGAGCTTGACAATAAGAGGTCTTATATTTTTATTTTCATAATTATAATAGTTAATGATTATTAATAAATAGTTAATAATAATTAATAATTATTAATATCAATAATATTAAGGTTGGTTATTATATTCAATATATAGAGGGTTTAACAAACTTTTTGTATCTGGTGCTTTGTGTCTTATTTAAGAGTTTCCCGTTTTTGTGCCTTGGGGTCATATCCACCTATGGGTTTAGCTTACTCCTGACAGGCTCAGGGAGCTAAATGAGGTGCCAAGTCAAACCTGCATTCAAGACGATTATCTTAACCTGCTATAATAGCTCTTCAACCTCAAGGTATTCTTTCTTACTTAATCTTAAAGAATATTCTTCATTTTCAAAATTTGTCAAATTCATTTTCTCATTTAGGTTTTGTAGAGGTAGTTTTTAATGTTTTAATGTTTTAATGAATCACGAGCATTGATTCATTCGAATGCCTAAGAACCCGAATCGGACGATTACACTTGAATAGATGTGGCTCACTACCGGCAGTTTCTATCTTTGTTGTCTATGCACCAACATCCAGTTATGGTAACAGAGAAACTGAGAAGTTCTACATGGAGCTGGAGAAGTTCTATAAAGAAGATCACACCTTCTACAAGATCATTGTCGGTGATTTTAATGCCAAGATAGGACCAAGAAGATCAGCCGATGAACTCCACATTGGGACCCATGGCCTAGAATGGAACGAACAGGGTGACAGACTGTCTGAGTTCATCATGTCAACCAAAACCTTCCATGGTAACTCACAGTTCCAAAAGGCTGAATCTAAACGTTGGACATGGGAGTCTCCCGATGGACGGTTCCACAGTGAAATAGACCACATCATATTCAATCGGCGGTTTTGCCTAACCGATGTTGCTGTTGTCCCAAAATTCCAAACGGGATCAGACCACCGTCTTCTTTGTGCAAAATTCTACCTCACAGAATGAGGAGGAAAGAATGCAAGGTTTAAGAAGAGGACTCCCAGAACGACCACCAACTGGGAGCTCTTTGGCTCTATTGCAGCAACATGGGAAGATGCCGTCATTGACAACATTGATGAAGAATACAATCGAATGATTCAGCACCTCCATGATGTGCGAGAAATGCCAGGAGAGAGATAACCACAAAAAACCACCTTTCTTCGAACACTCTTGAACTTATTCGCCAAAGTGACTTGGCACATGCCTCAGGCAACCACAAGCGAACATCCGAACTGGCAAAACAATGCAGAGAAGCCATCAAGGATGACCTCAAAAACAGGAGAGCAGCAGTACTGGTAGATGCGGCAGAAGCTGGGAAAAGCATTCGTAATGCCCGCCTGTCCTTCACCAACTACAAGACCAAGATGACTGCCCTCCGACATCATGATGGATCTATCACATCTTCCAGAAGGGCAATGGAGAAGATTATTCATGACTTCTACTCAAATCTCTTTAATAGCCACATCCACTTGCCCACATACCACATTCCACATGATGGATATGTCGTTCCCAATGTTCTCCCTTCCGAAATCCAACATGCCATCTCGTCGGTAAAGAAACAAAGAGCACCTGGCCCAGACAAGATCAGACCTGAACACCTGAAGAACTTACCATCAGTACTCATCAATACACTGGCTCGGCTCTTCACACGCTACCTGTCTGAATGCAAGGTTCCATCCCAATGGAAAACCAGCAGGACTGTACTACTATACAAGAAAGGAGACATCCACGACATTGGCAACTATCGCCCAATCTGCCTATTGTCTGTGGTCTACAAACTGTTCATTCGAGTCATCCTGAATAGGATTAGCAGAACACTAGATGAAGGACAACCATGTGAACAAGCCGGATTCCGAAAAGGATTCAGTACCATCTACCATATCCACACGATTACTAAGCTCATTGAGGTTTCTCGGGAGTTAAAGATGCCGCTCTGTCTAACGTTCATTGATTTAAAGAAGGCCTTTGATTCTGTTGAAATGGAAGTGGTCATGGAAGCCCTAGCCAATCAGGGCATACAAACTCAATACATCAGGATCCTTCATGAGCTCTATTGCGGATTCACTACCAAGATCTCACCATTCTACAAAGAAGTAATCATCCATATCAAGAGAGGGGTTCGGCAGGGTGATACCATTTCACCAAAACTCTTCAGTGCCACCCTCGAGAACATCATGCGACGACTGGAATGGGAAAACATGGGAGTGAAGATAGATGGTCGGCAACTACACCACCTCCACTTTGCTGATGACATCGTTCTAATAACAGCAAACATCAGCCAAGCGGCACAAATGCTGAACGACTTTGACCGTGAATGTGGAAAGGTCGGACTACAGCTGAATCTTACGAAGACAATGTTTATGAGAAACAGCCTTGTTCCTGACACTCCATTCGCTCTCAACGGAACCACCATCTCCGAATGCAACAGTTATATATACCTAGGTCGAGAAATCAACATGATGAATGACCTGGCACCTGAGTTGCGCAGGAGGAAGAGAGCGGCTTGGAATGCCTTCAAGAACGTTGAAGAAATAACTAAAAGGACAAAGAACCTCCAGCTACGAACACATCTCTTTGATTCCACTGTTCTTCCTGCATTAACATATGCCTCAGAGACCTGGACCCTACGAAAACAGGATGAGAACGCTATTCGGGTCTCTCAAAGAGGAATCGAAAGAACTATGCTTGGAATATCACGATTCACTCAAATGAGAGATAGAATCCGGAGTTCTGATCTTCGTCAACGCTCAAGAATCAGGGACGCTGTCTCATTTGCCAAGACATCAAAAATCAGATGGGCTGGACATGTAATGAGGTTTACAGACAACCGCTGGACTAGAGCCATTACTGATTGGATTCCACAGGAAATCAAAAGATCACGTGGACGCCCACCTACAAGATGGTCAGCCTTCTTTGTCAAGACCCTGAATGAACGGTTTGAGGCTCTACATGTTCCTAGAACGAACAGATACCATTGGGCTACGCTAGCACGCAACCGGGATGAATGGAGACATTACTGGCACCCGCTTGAGTAAATCGATGAATAATGGGGATTAAGTGATTAATTGAAGATTAAGTTTTTAATGTACATTTTGAGATATATACATTAAAAATGAATATACATTTATTATATATAAAATATAGTGTATTTTATATATAATTTTTAAAGTTTGTGTTTTATTATGAAGGTAATTGCTCCAAAACTACTATTAATTCATTTTCCTATTTCCCTTGATGCTATGTACCAAGATCTATGTACTCTAAAATGGCTTTCTTTTTTTTTTATTTTTAACAAACAGAAACATTTTTAGGGGGGAAGAGAGGAGGAGTAACATCCGACGATGCTCAGGGGTTATCCTAGCTCTGCACTCAGGAATTACTCCTGGTGGTGCATATATCCACAGTATCTTGGATACTGTATACTGTGGATCGAACCCGGGTTGGCCGTGCACAAGGCAAACACCCTACCCACTGTACTATCTCTCTAGCCCCTAAAATAGGCTTTCTGGGCTTTGTGTTCTTTTACACAAATCTGCCTTTGTGTGATATTGTTATTATTCTAATTTACTCTGAATTTGAAAGATCTGGTATCATTCTTCTCTCCTTGTTTTCTTTTTTTACTCTTTAATATAATAATAAAACACTATTATTATCCCTCCCCCCCAAAATATTTTTTTAATTTTTGGTTTTGGGGCCACACCCAGCAGTGCTCAGGGATTACTCCTGGCTCTGCACTGAGAAATTACTCCTAGTGGTGCTTGTGGGACCAAATGGGAAGCCAGGGATTGAACCTGGGTTGACCACCTGTAAGGCGAGTGTCCAACCCACTCTACTATTTTTTTAAAATTTTTATTAGTGAAACACCATGAGGTACAGTTGTAGACTTACAATTTTTTGTGCTTTGGTTTCAGTTATACAATGATCAAGTACCCATCCTTCCACCAGTGCCCATTTTCCACCACCACGGGTCCCGCTATCCCTCCCACCCAGCCCCTATCCTCCCCATCCCTTCCTGCCAGGATAGGAGAAGCATGCTGAAAGTAGACTATAGACCAAACATGATTGCCACTCAATGCCTCTTTTGCAAACCACAACACCCAAAAGGAGAGAGAACAAAAAGGAATGCCCACTATACTACTATTAACCCAGCCTCTCTACTGCTTTATATATGGCAATCATATTGTACTACTTTGATGAATTGCCTAGTTCATTTTAGTAGTACTTTTTGATGCCAGAGAGATTGCTTAAGGATCAGGAGAACATGCCTTGGAAGGATCTTAGTCCAGGCACTGGTGCTTCATGCCCCTTGACCAGCACAAGATGTGGTATTGGTGGCCTCTAACGACAGTCGGGATGGTCCTAATGGCTCCAAGCACTGCTTGGACATGAACAGCATCACAACATCAGGGCCTTGCTTTAAAATAATTGACCTCATTGAGTAATGCTGAATGTGACCTCCAAGCACTGCTCAGGATGACCCCAAGTAAGAAGAGTTTATAATACTATTAATTTTATATGGAGTTTATTATTTTGAGAAGTGGCTACTTATGGTAGTGCTTGGATGCCCAACATCATTCCCAGTGATTTTCAGGCCTGCCTGGTACTATTTTGATTATTAAATACATCTATGTATATTTGTTATTTTCTCTACCTTTCCAACTCTTCTTCTTCTCTTACTACTCTGGCTAGAACTTCCGGCACAATTTTTTTAAGGTTAGGATTGATAGAATTCAAAAGAAAAATAACTAGAGCAAAACAGAACAGGAACAACAAAAAAAAAAAGAAATACTTGGGACTGATTCAAGATCTGATTCATGGAACTGAAAGAAATTTAGAATTCTATATTATATTTGAAATTATTGACTGATGGGGCTGGAGTGATAACATAGAGGTACGTGTTTGCCTTGCACGTAGCCAACCTAAATTCGATTCCCAGCATCCCATATGGTCCCCACAGAAGGAGTGATTCATGAGTGAAGAGCCAGGAATAACCCCTGAGCATTGCCGGGTGTGACCCAAAAAGCAAAAAAAAAAAAAAATTACTGCCTGATAACTAAGCTGGATAATGACAATGATAGCCAAAATGTAATGAATAGTGTAGGAGAAAATTAGGTCAATATTTTATACTTGAATATTTTATCCTTAGGGGAGAAAACTTGAGAAGGTGAACTGTTAATGTCACTGTCATAGAATGAAACAGTACAAGTCCTAATGAAATTTAGTGACTTGCTTCCTAATCATACAACTAGGATCATATGGAGGCTACAATTAATTCTCCCTCAGGGCACTCAACAGTAGACCATCAGCGATTTCTTTAGTTTTATAAAGGACAGAAATAGAGGTAATGTACTTCACTCCTGCATAAATCATTTTCGGCTCATGTTCATGTCTTAGACATCTGTCTCTGATTAGTTTTCTCAGGAGTTTTATAGAAGAATGATAGAAATCCATGTTTTAAGTTCCACTTAACATTAATTGAGCACCAAATTCATGCTCAGCATGATGAGTCGGCTAAAAAATTACTACAAGTGATTTAGTATACTTAGAAAATGAGAGTATAACCAATTAATTTTAAAGGATATTGAAAAACTGATATAAGTAAAAAGATAAGCATAATGCTACTTAGGATAAAAACTAGGCAATGAATCAGATGATTTTTTAAAAATCACCTTTCAGTTGAGGTTCCCAACTCAGCTTTGCTCTTTACTTTTTGGTTTTGTGTCACTGGTATGAGAAGTAAAGGATAAAAGTGAGGTGAGTTTCAATGAATGCCTGCCAATACATTTTGCGTTTTTAATAAATAGAATAGAAAATGGGTCAGTATACCACCCCACTGAGTAAATATTTTTTTATTTATTTTAATTTTTATTAGTGAGACACCATGAGGTACAGTTGTAGACTTACAAATTTTTGTGCTTGGGTTTCAGTTATACAATGATCAAGTACCCATCCCTCCACCAGTGCCCATTTCCCACCACCATGGATCCCAGTATCCCTTCCACCCCCCATCACCTCTATCCCACCCTGCCTCTGGCGCAGGGCATTCCCTTTTGTTCTCTATCTCTTATTTTTAATATGTGATTTCCAATTTAAAAATCAAAATATTACAATTTACATTTGGAAGTCCATCAGTATTATATGCATACAATATATTAAATCTCTGAATTTTATTCTGACTATCCAGAAAACTTTATGTTGCAAGTGACTGAGTGTTCTGTGGTTCTAAGATTCTTTTGAATAGTTCATAATGTAGAGTAGGGTACAGTCATTTTTTTTAATTGTTTGTTTTGAGGCCACATCCGTCAATGCTCAGAGGGCTTGTTCCTGGCTCTTCATTCAGGAATCACTAGTGGCAGTGCTCAGGGAACCAAATGTAGTGCTAACGATCGAGCCTGGTTCAGCAATGTGCAAGCAAAGTGCCCTACCTGCTGTACTATCTCTCCAGCCCCCAGAATTACTCTTTTTTAAAAACTCTTGAATTTGCTGATCAAATCTTAGGTAATTACAAAAATAAGAAAAATTTCTTCAAATGATGAGAATGACACAAAATTTATGCATAATTAATGTCTATATACAAAGCACAACATTATAAAGAGTTAAGATTTAAATGATCGTAAAAGTTGACATTTCTACTTGTAATTACTTGTCTGTAACTTTCAGGAATTTGCATTTTTAAAACATAATGCTCTCAAAACTCACTCTTGACTGTTTGTAAAGGTATATTGGGAATAGTGATATTATTCTGTTCTTCTCTTTATCACTACACATCCCACATGTTCTAGGAATGGTTTGACTCTGCATTCTTTGAGTGTATGTTGACTGTAAGCTTTTTGTGATGTATTAAGGGAAGTTTGACAACAGTGTTTGCATCATTGTGGGAGCTTTATGGTTTTTAATGTTGGAAGCTGCCTTTATTTTTCATGTTGGAAAAATAGATCTGTACCCCCATTTTATTTTTATTTTCAACTTGATTTAGATAATTTTAATGTGACTAACAAGTTATGACTCATCCAGTCGTTGGTGGTCTGTAATTAATCTCAAGCCTAAGATTCATGAAAAACCTACTCTTCTGTGAGATCTTCAGAATTTGTGAGTCTTATTCTCACCAGTCTTCCTTCTCTTCCTTTGCACTGTGCAAGCGACCATTGTCTGACGAGGGTGACTGAAAATGAGTACAACACGTGTGTTCTCTGCACATCTCAAAACTTTTAAGATTTTTTTTCCTTTGACACTGTTTTTGTCTACTTACTTGTACCATTTTCTTCTAGAATAGTTGATGCCTCTGTTCTTAAATTAACAATGTGTTTTTCTAGATTGTATTCTTTTTATAAAACAAAGTGAGAACTTATAATGTGAATAATCCTGATAAGACTACGTTTTCCTACTGAATTTGTGTCCTATTAAAACTCCTGAAGTGTCCATTACTGGATTTTATGAACTCAGTTTTTCGTTAATTTAGGAAGAGAAATTCAAAGAAAAAAGACGATCCAATCTGAAAAAAATGCATTTTGGGATTACTGTGATTTAGAAAAGAGAAATAAGTCATCAGAGTAGAAAATGTGCAATCAATATTAGAGATTATTGTGCATATATAATAAATAAGAAATGATAAATATAATCAATACAAAAAATAATAAATACAAGAAATAAGAAAAATTTCCATCGCTAACTTCAGCGAAAGCTCATGTTGCAACCAATCAAACAGCAGATAATGAGTGAGCATGTGAAGATCAAGCAACACCTTGGGTGACCATAAGAGATAAGGAAATAGAATAAATAATACTACAAATTATCGCTTTAAAAAGGCAAATTTAGAGGAGTAAATGTCATGCATAAATAAGGCTTAAAGTACAATTTCTACAGGAAGGAAGTCAGAGGAGGTTGTTAATAAAACTATATTTAACTTTATAATTTATTATTCATTTATTATTTGTTGTTAATATAATGATTATTGATTGATTAATAATTTATAATTATTAATACTAATAATTACTATTATCTGTCAGTCTCAAGAATCAGTATCATTTAGGCCATACAGGACTTAACAAATCTCTGCTACATCAAATATGTGCTTCCTGTATGACTCAGTTCAAACTTCTGATATATGGGCTGGAAGGATAGTACAGCAGGTAAGGTGCTTGCCTTGCCCACAGCCAACCCGGGTTCAATCCGCAGGACCCCGTAAAGTTTCTGGATCTCAGCCAAGAGTGATCCTTGAGCTCAGAGTCAGGAGTAAGCCCTATGAACAGCTAGGTGTGGCCCACAAAGTTTGCAATAAACATGAAATAGCCAAGATCTGAATTTGTTCAACAGAATATTTCTTTTCTGTGATAGGAATGGTGTGCAGTGATGTTTTTTGCATAAGCATACCCTTACATCCAGTTTATAACCAAGAGCCTCTGACTGGATTCATCCTCTGATCATCTTTTGAGTTTCCTTCACATCCTCCTTTACATATGTTCAGTGTATCCCTGATGCTGTATGTGTTACTGAATCTTCATTTGGTGACCATTAATAGAATTCAATAGGAAGAGGCAATTTACATTATCCAATTCAGTCATACATAAGTTATAATAATTAATATAATCCTCTATTACCACAGCAGTCATAGCCTTAGTCTTGGTCTTCACATTTTGAAGTGAAATAGTAATAGCAAGTACATAGGGTAACTGTGAACATAAAAATGAGATAGTCAATACAGTGTTTTTACTTGAACCAAATATTTGTTAAACTAGAAATGTTAAGCTTTTATTATTTTAAAATTGTTTGGCTTCCTAACTTGAGACCATTTTAATTAGATTGCCTTTGCATTTGAAAAGAACAGCAATTTTTGAAATTACATAAATATAGTATATGTGTTATAAACATTAGACATCATTTTAGACATAACTGAATAGATACTAGTCAAGTAAAATATAACTATAAAATTAACCAGATTGCCATATAAAGGGAGAAAAGATGAAAGAAATTGAAAGTAGTGTTAAAAGGTTCATGTTATCAGAATTCTACAGAGAATGAACAAAATGGAGATAATTCTGGGAATAATTCTGGAACATTATTGTTGAGACTATTCTGGAACTAAAGAAAGGTGGCAGTTGTTTTATTCAAGGAATCAAGTTTATTCTACACTGAATTATTAAAAGGTTGACTTTAGGTTGACCTTGCGACCACTCACTACACTGAATTATTATAAATAAATAAATATGTACACCTCATAGAGAAACTGCAAAGCACAAAATAGTCTTCTAAGAAAACAGAATTGAATAAGCTAAAAGCATTGACAGACTACAGTCAGCTTCTCAATAGCAACAACAGAACATAGAAGACAGTGAAATAATAATTTTAAAGTTCTGAGACAAATTACTGACAAGCATAATTACTTGTCTTTTAAGAATAAAAGCAAAAATCAATTCATTTTTTAGAAATTACAAAGAAATTACTTGTAAAACCTAAAACAAAAGAATTTATTACCAAGAAATTCTAATGGTTATATTTATCTAAAAGGTGAACTTAAACAGAAAGACAAATTATCCCAGAAAGACAGAAATATAATAAAGAGTGAGTTTAATTAGATAAATATAAGCAAATTAATGAGGAAATAATTGTTATAATATTAAATATATACACTGGAAAACTTTAGCAAATAAACATAGGAGCAGCTGTATCAGAATGAAGAGTATTGGGGCTGGAGCGATAGCACAGCGTTTAGGGCATTTGCCTTGCATGCAGCCAATCCAAGTTCAATTCCCAGCATCCCATATGGTTCCCTGAGCACCGCCAGGAATGATTCCTGAGTGCAGAGCCAGGAGTGACCCCTGAGAATTGCCAGTTGTGACCCAAAAAGCAAAAAAAAAAAAAAAGAAGCAAACAAAAATAGAATGAAAAGTATTCTAAGAAAGAAAATATTCCTCAAAGGAAGATTTAAGATGCAACAAAAAAATTTTTTAAAAATACCGAAATATCAGACACATTGGAAACTTTGTTTCCAATGTGTCTGATATTTCGGGGGCTGGAGCGATAGCACAGCGGGTAGGGCGTTCGCCTTACAAGTGGCCAACATGGCCGACCCGAGTTCGATTCCTCCACCCCTCTCGGAGAGCCCGGCAAGCTACTGAGAGTATTTGATATGCCAGACACAGTAACAACAAAGTCTCCAATGGAGACGTTACTGGACCCACTCGAGCAAATCGACGATCAACGGGAGGGCCTTTACCTTTACCTTTTATCAGACACATAGATCAATCTCAGCAAACATTGACTGTAAATAATGGAAAATGGTATTTAATTTGCATATCAAATAAAAATAACCAAAAAACTCTAACAGTGATCTGTTGGTTGGTGATGGTAGTTATGGTTTAAATTACCTTTGCTTTATCCTCATAGAAGATAAACATATATATTTTATATATATATATATTTGCAGAAAAATATATGTTATATATTTTCTGAATCTATTGTATCAGGGAAAGAAAATAGCTCTCTCTTCTCTCTCTCTCTCTCTCTCTCTCTCTCTTCCTCTCCTGTGTTTCTCATGAGCAAAGTATGTCTGATGTCTGATCAACCCAAGAACATGCATTTGTGAAGATGGGTGAACAAAAAGCAGATGGCCCCTAATATTAGAGAGGAGGGATTGGAACTGTAACTCCAGCCTTGGCAAAATGAAGAGCTACATAAATAGAAAGTCATGAAGGGTAGGGACAGAACTTTGGGTGCACTCACTCAAGTCTAAGACTGCTTTGAGTTACACTAAGCAGGTAAATACCCACTAGGCTACAATTGGATCCTTGAACTCCAGCGATTTGGACAGTATGGTAGGCTGCATCCCCTCCCCCACCCCAAACTGATGCAGGTCAACTTCAGCAATAAACTGCAATCCCTCGAGTTAGAGAAACCCCTCCAACTGCCTGCAAGCCAGAAGAGAAAGTCATGCATAGTAGCCCAGCAAAGAAAGGACCATTTGTGGAGGTGGGAAGCCAAAGGCCCATAGGCTACTTTTCTTAGAGAGAATGAGAGTGGAGCTCCTGACACATGTTATCAGAAGGGGGTTGGGTGATACAGTGTGCAGGGCTCTAGAGAACTTCCTAGAAATAAAGAAGGATCCACATGAGCACAGATGTTAAGTCCAGACAGAAACATGTCTGGTCACAAGAGGAGAAGAGAGGGAACAGCAAAGATTTTATCACCAAGCTTGTCCTCATCACTACAAGTTAAAGACTGAAAGAAAATGCTTAACAAGCCAATCCCCTCTCCCCATACACTTCTAACGTCACTGTCACTGTCATTGTCCTCCCGTTGTTCATCAATTTGCTTAAGCAGGCCCAGTAACATTGTGAGACTTGTTACTGTGTTTGACATATCAAATATGTCACGGGTAGCTTGCCAGGCTTTGCCTTACAGGCGAGATACTCTCGGTAGCTTGCCAGGCTCTCCTAGAGAGGCAGAGGAATCGAACTCGGGTCTGCCGTGTCAGCAAATGCCCTACTCACTGTGCTATTGCTTCCAATGTATTGAGAGAATTTTGAAAAATGAAAAAGAAAAAAGACTCTGGTGGCAGGATCAGTAATAAAATATTGTATGTTTATAACCCAACTATGAATAACTTTTTAAATCACGGTGCTTTAATACAATAAAATTTAGGAGTGGCGGAAAGAATAAGGGGGAAAAAATCACCAAATGCAGGGCTGGAGCAATAGCACAGTGGGTAGGGCATTTGCCTTGCATGTGGCTGACCCGGGTTTGATTCCCAGCATCCCACATGCTTCCCTGAGCACCGCCAGGGATAATTTCTGAGTGCAGAGCCAGAAGTAACCCCTGTGCATCACCGGGTGTGACCCAAAAAGCAGAAAACAAAAAAATCACCAAATGCTAGAGCCACAACATCTCATACTAGATACACAAAGACAATGTCAAAGGTTAAGTCTTATAACAAATTGAAGGATAATTCCTCAGAAATCAAACAATGTGGAAATAGAGAACCTCATAGCCAACAAATTTAAAATAGCAATTATAAAGGAAATCAACAAGATCCATAAAATGACATTAACATAGTATAAACAGCAACTGAGACACAGCCATTTAAACCACCATACCTCCTGCTTCTGACAATCTTGAATTTATTCTCTGCATTTCTCAAGTACTTTCAGATTCCACACATAGACATCATAAAGTTCTTGTCTTTGACTTATTTCATTTAGGATGGTTCTCTCAAGGTTCATCCATCCTAGAGGTCATAATATGGAGCAAAATTTTCTTCCTTTTAATAGCTTCAGAATATTTCTTAGTCTTATTTCCTCATTCATATACCCGTTGGCTTATAAAATTAATGCTGCACTGAAAGTGGTGATGAAGATATGTTTATCAATTTTTGTTATTGTTGCTGTTTTTGACGAGTCTCCATAATTTCTTCTCTAGTGGCTGTACCAATATATACCCAAGATGAGTGAACAAGTCTTCCATTTTCTCTACAAACCTTGCTAGCACTTACTAATTCTGATCTGACTGAGATTTGACTTGAACCTTCCTCTGGAAGCTAAATCCCAAATTCTAAAGCAATTAGACACAGATTCCTAGCTTTCATTGGTTTTAGGGGAATATACAGGGATTGTCACTAAGGATATCCATCCTCATGGCCGCATACTTGGGCCTCAAAACCTAATGATCCAGTAAGTTGAAAAGGTAAACTTCCAGGGTTTGAATTTTTAAAAGCTATTTGGTGCTGCAGATACTCAACCACAGCTGAGAAGTACCAAAGTACCTCATATATTATTTTAACTTCAGGTTGTCTGTAAAAAGAGAATTTTTCTTCTAACACCTGATGTATTATTCAGAAGCATGTCATTTAAACCATGATATTTTGCTTTATTCTGGAACAGAAACTTTTGAAAAAAGACAGCGTGCAGTTATAAAGAATATAAAACCAAGGAATATCAAGAAGAATATTATCTGATGTTTTTAATTGCACACTACAATATACAAAGCACTTAATTTACATGTCATTTCATCACTAATTATATATTTACAACCTACTCATAATAGGCATGATGCATTTATATAATGTTTATCCGTTTTAATGGAATTAGTTGTGTTTTTAAGATAATAAAAAAATACATTAGAGGCTTTTTCCCTATATCAAAAATAATCTAAATTAATTGGCCATTTGTTTATAAAATTTTACTATTCAGAATAATTGGGGAGATAGCTCAAGTGGTAGAACACAAAGTCTTACAAATGTACAAGTCCCTGTGTACAACCTATGGCACAACCAAAAATATAAATGCAATATCTAAAATGTTACTGATCAGAAAAATTTTATATCTGTGCCAGAAAATCTAGTTCCTTACTAAAATATTTTCTGAGATTTTACTACTTGAATTTGAGAATTGGTAAGCTCCAAAGAGTTTGATATTACAAAAGGGAAATTTTAAATATAAAAACACAAATTTAAAGGGAAATGTAAGCCCTCATGTCTATTGCAGCATCATTTATAATAGCCAAGAGCTGTCAAAAACCTTAGTGTCCAGTGACTGATAAATGGATAAAGATGTGTCATATGTATGGTAAGGTATATAATTTGACTTTTAAAATATAACTGAATAGACTATATACATTATCAAGAAGTCTTTTCTTAGCAAGTCAGTTGGATCATAACAAGATTGTAAGTTATGATAAAGTACCCAGGGAAAGATTATCAAAATGGTCACAATGTAATTGAAATGTCATATAGTCTCCTAAAAATATTGGAAAACATTTTGATTATTACAGAATTTAAATCAATTCTTTAAATTGAATACTTACAGTAGGCATAAATGCAATCCTGGGAATGTCAAACTGAAAGCAAATTTAAACCCAATTATGAGCAATTTTGTAACATAACAACTTGAGTATCTCCCGGTGATTCAATTAAAAAGAAAAGAGAAAGATTCAAATATTTTTTTATTTCAGAAAAAGAATACAGCTTTGGGGCTGGAGCGATAGCACAGCGGATAGGGTGTTTGCCTTGCACGCAGCCAACATGGCCGACCCAGGTTCGATTCCCAGTATCCCATGTGGTCCCCCGAGCACCGCCAGGAGTAATTCCTGAGTGCATGAGCCAGGAGTAACCCCTGAGCATCGCCGGGTGTGACCCAAAAAGTTCAAAAAAAAAAAAAAAAAGGAATACAGGTTTAACTTTGCACTGCACACTAGATATATTATTTACTCAGGAAAATTTTATTAATGTATTATGTGTTATAATGAGTTATGTGACCTCTGTTGTATGTTACAGGAAGATTATTGAAAAATCAGGAAGCAGGTAGGGTGTTTGCCTTACACACAACCAACCGACCCGAGTTCGATTCCTCTGCCCCTCTCGGAGAGCCCGACAAGTTACCGAGAGTATCTCGCCCTCACGGCAAAGCCTGGCAAGCTCCCCGTGATGTATTTGATATGCCAAACACCATAACAAGTCTCACAATGTTGCTGGGGCCTGCTCGAGCAAATCTATGAACAATGGGAGGACAGTGCTACAGTGCTCTGTGTGTGTGTGTGTGTTTGTGTGTGTGTGTGTGTGTGTGTGTGTGTGTGTGTTTGGAGAAGTGGACTTAAATCTCAATCAGTGAAAAACCAGAGAGATTGCTTAAAGTATAGATTCTAGGGACTGGGGATAGAGCATAAGCAGTAGAGCCAGCACGTGTGTGAGGCCTACATGTGTGAGGTTCTGAGGTTGTTCCCTCCCCTTAAGCACTGCTTCAAGTTTAACTCTGGTGGCCCAAGGTACCACCAGTCCAGCTATCACTTGGAGTAATCGTGGGCCCCTGAGCACAACTGAGGATGGTCCCTATGTAAACATGCAGATTCTAGATTCTTATTATTGATGTTCAGACATCAAAGTTTAGTAATCCAGAAGTCTTTGTTTTGAATAAGGTCAGAATAAGTTGCAGTAAAAGCTTGCACATAGCTGTTCTGAATTTCTCATTTGCCTGTGAGAATTTTCAATCATGCCACTTCTATTCTCAGTATACTATCTTTTAATAATTTCTTATAACCAACTGGAAGCTTAAAATATCTGCACTTACCCCCAAATCAACCAGCTATTAAAAAGTGATGCTTAGGGGTTTGCAAAATAGGACAGGGGTTCAGGCACAATCCCTGCACAAACCCAACCCAGAAAATGGCCCAATGCCACAAGATGCTCCCTCTCTTAAATCATTATAAGATATAGTCCTAGAGCCTCCCATGCCACCAGGTATAACATTGGAGGTCTCCCAAACATTGCGAAGGTGATTCTGATTATCCCCAGCACCACAGGATCCAGTCACCACATTCTTGAGCGCTAGCATCAAATGAACATCCTAATTGGCCAGTAACCATTGTGTGTAGCCTCTGGGCCCCCAGAATGCAACCCCCAAACATGATGCTCCCAGAATTCCTAGATATCTCACCCCACAGTTACTGATAGCTTCATCTCTGAGGTGGTCATTGAATCATCTCTCAAAATTTCATAGATACCACTTCTCAGGAATAGCAAAAATAAGAGATTTAATGTAGATAGCAGGGCCTCTGGATGATGGTGAGAAAACATGTATTTGAGTAGAAGAAGGACAAGAGGGTAAAACTATAGGTCGGCTCACTTTGGGGCCCAGAATAATGGGTAAAGTCTTTTTAATTTCACCCTATATATGATGTAAGTATTGTTGACTTTTTTTAAAGAAAATTAGAGAGTCAAGCAGTGTAGAAACTGTTCATTTCCTTTGTCTTGGTAAACTCAAAGACTCCATATTTAAATACTTAGTGACAGGGGTCCGAGCAGGTAGAGTGTGTAAGGCACTTGACTTGCCTGCAGTCGAACCAAGTTGATCCCCAGCATCCCGTATAGTCCCCATGCACTGCCAGGAGTAACTCCTGAGTATCACTGAATGCATCCCCCAAAACAAAATAAATTAATTACTTAATGGAAAATAAAGATTTGTTATTTCAATGATAGGGAACTCAATAACAGCAACAAAAATAGACCAACAAAAGAGCATATCAAAGAAAAGAAAAGGGAAGTTCACAATGTTGGTGAACAAGCTATGGCCTCTGCAGGACAGTGATCTTATGAGGAAGTAGAGGATCACAGGAAGAAGGTTATGGCTTTGTTGTTGGAGGGGATGGGATGGGGATGGAATAGCAGTTTATGATTAAATAAACATTTTAGAAAATATATTTGCCTAGTGATTGCTAACAACTTTATAAAAATAAAGCCAGTATCTCTCCTGTTTATACTTCAGAAATCCTCTTCCATTCTCTCTTGAGCAAGGCAAAATTACTTACCTTGAATATTTTTCTTCTCTTTAATAAGTCATTTAGAAGTTCAGGTAATAATAGTGTACTGTTTAATTAAACGTGTGCAAAATATGAATTTTTACTACTAAATAATTACATGTGAGGAAAATACTTGCCAAACTGTGTAGGTACTGAAATTATTTTGAGCAAACACAATTCATTTTTTCTCACAAAACATTCTATCAAAAAATTTTGCTTCTCTAGTACACACTAGTCCCAAAAGTCATTTTATTAATATACACTTGTACATGTACCAGAACTTCTTGGCACTCATCATCCTTCCTTGCTGTGGTTTTGATTATTGTCTCTTACACATACATATATGAAATTAATATCACTGCTCAGAAGAACTTTTTCCCCCATCATCAATCATACAGAGGGTACATTTGCAATATAGTAAGATTACTGGGTCAAATCGCTTTTTTTTGAGGAACTTGACACATATTTCCAAATTACTTGAAAATAGATCCTTTTTTTGCCTTACATATACTCTGTAGTGTGTGAATTATACTCATAATGAGATGCTTACTCATGTTAATTCACATTGTTTCTATGACTAGGTAGGTAAAAATCTAGTTACCCATTTTTGTTTATAAGACCACTGTCACTGTCACTGTCCTCCCGTTGTTCATCGATTTGCTCAAGCGGGCCAAGAAATATCTCCATTATGACACTTATTACTGTGTTTAGCATATCGAATACATTAGCGGTAGCTTGCCAGGCTTTGCTGTGCAGGCGAGATACTCTTGGTAGCTTGCCGGGCTCTCCGAGATCATAATGTTTTTTTATAAGTGTTTGAAAATATCTGTAGTCTATGGAATTATATTATTGACATATACTTATATTCTGAATTTATATGTATTAGATATATACTTTTTTAGTGGGACTGAAGCGATAGCACAGTGGGTAAGGTGTTTGCCTTGCACAGGGCTGACCCAGGTTCAATTCCTCTGTCCCTCTGGGAGAGCCCAGCAAGCTACCGAGAATATCCTGCCCCCATGGCAGAGCCTGGCAAGCTACCCATGGCATATCAGAAATGCCAAAAACAGTAACAACAAGTCTCACAATGGAGACATTACTGGTGTCCACTTGAGCAAATCCATGAACAACAGGACGACAGTGCTACAGTGCATACTTTTTTAGTATTTTTTTCCTATTCGTGACTTTAATAAATTTTAATATATGGAATGTGTCTTTGAAAATATAGGGCTGTGGGTTTTTTCTTCATTTTGGTTAGGCATAATTATTTAGTTTTATTTTTTCTAATCAGAATGTGATCTAATTTTTATACCGACTTCTCCGAGATTGGAGTTCAATGGTAGTGCACTTCCTTGCATGCTTTAAGTTTTCACCTTTATAGTGACTTACTGTGCTAATCATTTTCGTTTTCCTCTGAGTATTATCCTTTGCATATTTACATAAATTTTCATAGCACTGACTAGTGTGGAAGTATGACTTCAGGATATTTTTCTTCATAAGAGCAAGCCACTTGTCCTATAGAAATTGATTAAGCTTTTTCTTTGCCTCTAACTGACATATCTTCCACTATAAGTCAAATGAGCTTTGTGTATATTTGATTCTCTATGCTCTTACTCCTTTGATGTGTCTGTCTATTCTTATGATGCTGCATACCATCTTCACTTTCATGCTTTACAATTTGATTTTTAAAAAAATAATAACTTTCAAACAGTTTATGACAAGACAAGATAAATTGTTTCATTTCACTTGGAGTAGAAATTTTGAGTTTCAACCTTCATGCACAAAATACATTAGTAAGCATTTTAAACAATCAAATAAACACCTTGTAAAATGTGAGTTTTAGGTCTCTTTCTTTTCTTTCTTTCTTTCTTTCTTTCTTTCTTTCTTTCTTTCTTTCTTTCTTCTCTTTTGTTTAAAGGAATGGAAGTGACTTAAAAGATACAGTGCTCCAAATACACATGACTAAGAGAATGAAAACTTAGTAATGCTTTTCTTTCTTCCTTCCTTTGTGTGTGTGTGTGTTGTTGTTGTTGTTGTTTGGAGGTTTAGCATTTATTTTATTTTTTCCTCTCTTTTTTAAGTTCTTTTATTGAATATTTGTGAGATAGAGTTAGAAAGCTTTCATGATTGTGTTTCAGTACTACAATGATCGAACACCCATTCCTCCACAGTGTAGCTTTCCCACCACAAATGTCCCCTGCCACCCCACTCTACCCCACCCCTTGCCTCTATGGCAGGCACTTTCCTTCTTACTCTCTTTCTCTCTCTCTCTGTCTCTCCTTTGGGGAATTATGGTATATAATCCAGATACTAAGAGGGCATCATGTTTGGTCCTTTGTCTACTTTCAGCACACATCTCCCATCCCAAGCGATCCCTCCAACCATCATTGACTTAGTGGTCCTTTCTCAATTCAGACTTGAGTCAGTGGAAGTAGTTTTTTTCTGTGTTAATTATTTCTAATCTTCTTTCATCTCTGTAAAATCATAGAAATATAGGATATTTCTTTTTTGAGTAGATACAATGAATGATCCATGATAAGTTTTTCTTATTAAAAAAACTTTTGATATGTAGGAATATTGCAACAGTGTTATATTTAGAAAACTACTCTTTTTTTTTACTTTCCATTTAGTTTTTTCTATAGCATTCATCCTGAAAATTCCTAGCTTTAAAGTTAGTTCTAAACTTGAGATTTATCCTACCAGGCCAGATGGGTCAATGCTTAGGGCCTGTCGAGGTGATTCTGCTCAGTCACAGGAATCCTGGGAGTTCCCAGGGCCACACTTGCTGGTATGCTTAGGGGGTACTACATTTGACAGCATTCAGTGGGCCATGCATTCAAACCCTGGACCATACCAGGGATAAAACTTAGGGCCTCAAACTTACAAGTCATGCATGCACTCCAACCTTTGGAATCTGCTCCCCACCCCGCCTTTCAAGCCCCACCCCTTTTCCTGCTACTGCATGTTTCTGCTGGAGAGGAAGACCTTGGTGCAAACCCCTTCTGTCTGTATGGATGAAGAAATTTAATAAGAGATGGGTTCAAATTTACAAGATAGACACCCAAGTCATTTCTTGAGTTCTTGTCCCCTGATTATCATTGCACTGTTCTCTTAATCTTGTCTCATAACTTTTATTTCTCCCTATACCATTGTTTCATTGCCTTACTGAAGCAAAGCCTTAGTAGTTCATTCTGATTCTGGACAAATATATGTATTTTCTTGTATGTGAAAACAAAGTACCACACAGCCCAATCTAAACCAGTAATATTAATAGAAATGTGCTGACAGGCAAAGACATTTTCTTTCACAAGTGCCTTTACCCAGTATGTACATTTGTTCAACATTTAGATTATCAAGAATTTAGATTTTTATCTTTATTTTCCCCTAGACATTTAAAAAATGTGAAAGAATATGATTTCTCCACAGGCAGATTTGCATATCCATCTATGTCTCCAGAGAGCATTTATCAACAGAAGCTAAGCATATGGACTTTCTAAAATTAAGAAAACCTTTTTGGAACTTGCAGAATTCTAGAATAGCATTGGATGCAAGAAGCCATTATGAGACTCAAAAACAAGAGATCAAAGGAGTGGTGGAAACAAATTTTTGCAATAAAATTAAAGTTTTGTAAATTAATATGCAGTGATGTTCAAGATCATTTAATTTGGTGTCATGGCAGAGAATCAAGTGAATTGAAAAAAGTCCTTATAAACCTGTCTTTTTTTTTAGAGATTTCAGTTTACCATCTCTTTGTTAAATTAAACGTGTCAGGATCATAGCAATAGTAAGCAGGTAGGGCACTTGCTTTGCATGTATCCAATCTGGTTTGGACCCCAGGCACACCATTAATGTCCTCTGAGCCTGCCAGGACTCTTCTTGAATACAGAGCAAGGATTAAGCTCTTAGCGCCAATGGGTGTGGCCCCAAAACTAAAGATAAATGAATTATAAAATCATTTTTAAAACTCAAAGGTATCTGTTAATTTGAATATATCATCTCTGTGTTCTAGTGTTCAAGTTTATTTTTATAAACTAAAAGATAAGCATCCAATTTCACAAATATTTCATCCAATTAAAAGTACACATATACAATCAATAGTATTATTCAATATATAATATAGAAAAATATAACACAGTCCTTTACAATCATCCTGCCTGTACTATTTTAAATCATCAGATATTCTAAAATTGAAACAATAAAAAATGAGTAGAGAAATTTTCAGCAAAAGGTAAAGCTCTAGAGACATAGATCTTAAATCACTTGAAAGAAAAATGTAGGTGTAAGAAAAAAGTTGTGGATAATAGGATTTAATAGTTGTGAGAAATAACAAACAAAAACTGATAGTGTTCTCTGAAAAATAGCTTTGGGCTAGACAGGAGAGGAATGAGGTGTGATTCTGAGTTAGGTTTTTAAAATAAACCAGAAACAGTAATAGCAAAGAGTATGCAAAAGTTAAAAAGGAGATTAAATTGTAGAATACTATATAAAGGATCCAGTTATCAATTTGATGGAACATAAAAGTATTAAGAATGGATTTTTCCAAAGGAGGAATTATGATCTTTTGCCTACATCAGATTATTTTCATGGGTGGGAATTAAGTAATGACTTTGTAATTAAGTAATGGGTAATAGCTATTGCATCTTTGGTGGGGAAATAACCAGTCTTTATTCTCTGCATATGACTACAGTCTAGGATTAGGATTGGAGCAGTTTTATTGCTTCCTAAACTGGTACTCTCTATTCTGGCCTCAATTTTGTACACATATATTAACATTTAAATCATCTGAAAAATTGTACCATTTATATAAAAGAATAACATTTTGTAAGTTCTATGTGTTCTGAAGTCATGACAGTCTGCCAAATTAGCAATATTGATACAATATATTGATCAACTATAGACACACATATGTATGTACACACATGCTAAATTATGTGTTATCAAGTTCTGGTCACTACAGAATTTCTGACTACACAGTAACTATGAATTAAGAACATTAAAAAGGGGCATTATTGTGTTCCATCACTATACTGTACCTTACAGTGAATTTGACTTTAAAAGGACAAATTTAATTTGAAAAGATTTACTTTAATTTGCAAAAATAAAGGTGAATTTGATTTTGAAGAGGGTGCATTTGGAGGGCAATACATTTATAAAGAGAACAATGGAATAATTAATATCAAACAATGACAACCCTTGAATTATAAAAGTCATTAACAAATGGTGTGAAGGTTGTATAGAAATGAATAACAGACTAGAGGTAAAATAAAGACAGAGGGAGGAGTTGTGTGCACTCAGAGTGGTGGAATGCAGTGACTACATAAACAAACAAATACTATAAGCTCAAATAGCAACAGCAACTAAACCCTGATCATGAACAAGATTCTAGTTAACTACTATTTGGTAGTTATTAGCTTCCACAATAAAATACACAATTTAAACCACACATGGTCACAGTCACGGACTCCCGTTATTCATCGATTTGCTCGAGTGGGCCCAGTAACATCTCCATCGTGAGACTTGTTACTGTGTTTGGCATATTGAATACGTCACAGGGAGCATGCCAGTCTTTGCGGTGTGGGCGAGACACTCTCGGTAGCTTGCCGGGCTCTTCGAGGGGGGCGGAGGAATCGCACAAACATATACAAATACCTGTGAGTTTCTACATAGACTGTTGCAATTCATAGAATTCTAAATTGATAATTATAGACAATTTTAAATTACGCATATCAAATATTTAAGACAACCCAACAGAAGTACTTCAGGAATTGAAGTATTTATTCAGTGGATAAAATAAAAGTCTTTCATTTTATCAGTGAGAACCATTCAGATCATTCCATATTGTTGAATGTTACTGAATTTCTATAATCCAGTAATATCTTCAATAATAAAAGATAAGAACATATACAAATTGTGACCAGAGACAAAGTTCAGTGGGTAAGGCACTTGCTTTGCATGCAGTCAACCTGAGTTTGAGCCCTACCATGTGTGATCCTTGAGTTCAGAGGCTGGAGTTATCTCTAAGCATTACTGGTCTGACAAAAAGAAGGAAGGGAAGAGGGGAGGGAGAGAAAGGGGGAAGGAAGAAGGAAAGAGAGAAGGCAGGAATGAAGGAGGGAGGGACGAAGGAAGGGAGGGAGGGAGGGAGGGAGAAAATATCTTTATCGAACGTAACTCAGTTTTCTAAATTTATTTTTACTTAAGCTAAATAATCAATCACATTACTGCCACTTCATGATTTTTCACTTAAATTGCAAGAATGGTACTTAACCATACAACTAATCTGAGCAATTTTTATGGCATTAAATTTTAAAATTTGGTTCACATTGATAAGAAAATGGCATTAAAATTATTGAATCTAGAACTATTCAAATTTTTTAATTTGTTCTAACCTCACATGGACCACCTATCAGTGTATATAGATACTTACACTATATTGACAATTATCAAAATTACCTTTTAGTACTCCAACATGTGAATAATTCTCTTGCATATAATTCTTTGTAAAAATGGGTGGTTAATGTATAACCATCACAAATTCTTATTTATAATCACGCTCACAAAATGGAATTATATTCTGCGTATCTGAGTCTGATAAATTATTATCCCCCTCTGAGGCTCTGCTACGCATATTTCTTTATCTCTTCTTTGAACATCCTCTCCTCTTACCCAAATAGCCTTGAACTCAAATTTTGGTTACTTTGAGTCTCTCAATACATGATCCCGTGACTTCAGATGGAGCCAGGGCTAGAGGAAAACAACTTTGTCATCTATATTAACAAATTAGTTTGAACTTCCTTGTTAGTACAGTTGACAAAGTTGACAAAGGAACTTCAAGAGGAATGGAAAGGCCGTGAGAGCTTTTATCAGAAAAAAAAAAAATCACATGATCAAAGCTATGTTTCAGAAACTGCCTCTGGCTTTTGTGTGGAGAGTGGATAAAAGTGGTTAAGAGATTTTGCTCGAGAGGGCCCAGTAACGTCTCCATCGTGGGACTTCTTGTTACTGTGTTTGGCATATTGAATAAGCCACGGGCAGGCGAGATACTCTCGGTAGCTTGCCAGGCTCTCCAAGAGGGATGGAGGAATCCAACCCAGCTCGGCCGGGCCAGTTGCGCGCAAGATAAGTAAAGGTAAAAGGTAAAGGCCCTCCCGTTGATCGTCGATTTGCTCGAGCGGGCCCAGTAACGTCTCCATTGGAGACTTTGTTGTTACTGTGTCTGGCATATCGAATACTCTCGGTAGCTTGCCGGGCTCTCTGAGAGGGGCGGAGGAATCGAACTCGGGTCGGCCATGTTGGCTGCGTGCAAGGCAGACGCCCTACCCGCTGTGCTATCGCTCCAGCCCAAGATAAGTAGTTTAAAAAAAAAAAACAAAAACAGATTATCCCTGTTTTAATAAGAGACAATTGATGAATGATTGCTGAGGGTGTGTAATAGCAGAAAGACATTTTAGTTTGCTACAGAAATCTTGGCAAGGTCAGGGCTACTCAAATCAGCATGGCTACTTGTTGTGGCATGAACATTAAGGTTAAGTAAGTAAGTTTTCATTACAATTCTGTAAATCTAAGAATGTCTTATAATTGTAAATAAGCTATAAATCCAGAGAAAATAAAAAGTTTACTTTAGGGGCTGGAGCAATAGCACAGCGGGTGGGCGTTTGCCTTGCACACAGCTGACCTAGGTTCGATTCCCAGCATCCCATATGGTCCCCTGAGCACCGCCAGGAGTAATTCCTGAGTGCATGAACCAGGAGTAACTCCTGCGCATCGCCAGGTGTGACCCAAAAAGCAAAAAAAAAAAAAAAAAGTTTACTTTATTTGAAACAACAGCATTTCCCTTATTCTAGCATTTTTTTCCCTATGGGTATTGTACTCTTCACCACTAAATTTACAGTGCTTTTTAGTTGACATGTACATTAGGGTTAAGTAAGTTTTCATTACAATTCTGCAAATCTAAGAATGTCCTATAATTGTAAATAAGCTATAAATCCAGAGAAAATAAAAAGTTTTCTTTATTTGACACAACAGCATTTCCCTTATTCTAGCATTTTTCCTTATGGGTATTGTACTCTTTACCACTAAAGTCCCAGTACTTTTTAGTTGACAGTTTTGCTGATGACTTCTGTGCTTTGGGCGTCTCGCCCATACATCTTCTTCCCCATTTGGCACTGTACATTTGTTCTCTCATTTTTCATAGCAACTT
The DNA here is from genome assembly GCF_029834395.1 of Sorex fumeus. Classification (NCBI taxonomy): domain Eukaryota; kingdom Metazoa; phylum Chordata; class Mammalia; order Eulipotyphla; family Soricidae; genus Sorex; species Sorex fumeus. Next base: position 11,682,895 of record NW_026606065.1, on the reverse strand, counting down.
TCAAGCACATGAGATTTCTACTTCTTAACATCTAGGAAAGAAAGATCTTTTGGGGGAAAGTATGAAGAGAATCGGGAGATGCGCACCTGGTGAATTATTGCAGTATATTTCTATGAATTGATGGCATTATCATCCAAATGTTGACAGATGGAGTTTGGGTGGGATCTAGAGCTCTCACTGTCATTGAAAATAGTTTATTACTCGAACCAGGGGATTATGTGTTGCTGGCAAATAAGCCATGCACATGGGAGACAAATGAAAAAAGACTTAATGGTTTATTAATTCATAACTCTTTCATAATGGGCATTAATGAATAGATCTACTTACTAAATTTGTAGCTACTTCCACCAAACAAGATTGCATTCCACCTCCTTTCTAATCCAATTCATTCCTGCTTGATTTTAGAAATGTTTGTGATTTCCCACAATTGGCAATGACTGGATTTTTGGTTTTTTTGGCTGAATTTATCAGAGAGGTTTGTTGCCTTGTGCAATACTTCCAGGCTTCATCATATGATGATTTAAGTTTAAATTCATATTTTTTTTAATTTATTTATTGAATCACTGTGGGAAAGGTTACAAAGCTTTCAGGTTTATGTCTCAGTCATGCAAATATCAAACACATTTCCCTTTACCAATACTTATTTTTTACCATTAAGAACCCCAATAAAACCCCACCCCCCACCCCTCCCCGTCCCTGTGAAGCAGATGAATTCTAGTTAACACTCTATCTGCTTTGATTAGATTCATTGTTTCAATAAAAGATTCACCACTATTATTTAGAGTTTACCCCCCCCCAAATCAGACATGCTGAAAAAGCATTGTGAAGTGATTTGCTTTCTACGGCTGGGTTCAAGAATTAAATGTTGGTTTTGGATTTCTGCTCTTTTACCTATTGACCCTGGAAGTATTTCTACTGAAAGTCAGATAGTTAAGAAATTGGTTTCTGTGTTCTGGAGTCCTGGCCGTACTGGAGAGCCGCTCGTGGGGGGCAACCGGTGGCCTCGGTAGGGCGTGAAGGGCAGACCGAAACGCCCCCCTTCCCATGAGGTTTTAGTCGCCCCCACACTCCCGGCTCATACCTGCTGTCCACAAGGCTCCCATGTGGCCGCCATCTTTCTTTCCAAAGAGGAGAGGGCGAATGGGGCAACACCCTTTCCCCTCTGGCAGACTTGATGGCCTGGATCAATGCAGAGTCCGTTCACTTTTCTGCTCCAAGCTGCTGGGTTCTGCATTAAGTCCTTGTGCTTCTGGGGCCGTGGCCGTGCTGGAGAGCCGCTCGCGGGGGGCAACTGGTGACCTCGGTAGGGCGTGAAGGACGGACCAGAACGCCCCCCTTCCCATGAGGTTTTAGTCGCCCCCACACCCCCGGCTCATACCTGCTGTCCACAAGGCTCCCATGTGGCCGCCATCTTTCTTTCCAGAGGGAGGAGGGCGGAAGGGAGCAACACCCTTTCCCCTCTGGGCAGAAATGATTGCCTGGATCAACGCATAGTCCTTTCACTTTTCTGCTCCAAGCTGCTGGGTTCTGCATTAGGTCATTGTGCTTCTGGGGCTGTGGCCGTGCTGGAGAGCCGCTCGTGGGGGCAACTGGTGGCCTCGGTAGGGCGTGAAGGGCGGACCGAAACGCCCCCCTTCCCATGAGGTTTTAGTCGCCCCCACACTCCCGGCTCATACCTGCTGTCCACAAGGCTCCCATGTGGCCGCCATCTTTCTTTCCAGAGAGGAGAGGGCGAATGGGGCAACACCCTTTCCCCTCCGGCAGACTTGATGGCCTGGATCAATGCAGAGTCCGTTCACTTTTCTGCTCCAAGCTGCTGGGTTCTGCATTAAGTCCTTGTGCTTCTGGGGCCGTGGCTGTGCTGGAGAGCCGCTCGTGGGGGGCAGCTGGTGACCTCGGTAGGGCGTGAAGGACGGACCAGAACGCCCCCCTTCCCATGAGGTTTTAGTCGCCCCCACACCCCCGGCTCATATCTGCTGTCCACAAGGCCCCCATGTGGCCGCCATCTTTCTTTCCAGAGGGAGGAGGGCGGAAGGGAGCAACACCCTTTCCCCTCTGGGCAGAAATGATTGCCTGGATTAACGCATAGTCCTTTCACTTTTCTGCTCCAAGCTGCTGGGTTCTGCATTAAGCCCTTGTGCTTCTGGGGCTGTGGCCGTGCTGGAGAGCCGTTCGTGGGGGGCAACTGGTGACCTCGGTAGGGCGTGAAGGACGGACCAGAACGCCCCCCTTCCCATGAGGTTTTAGTCGCCCCCACACTCCCGGCTCATACCTGCTGTCCACAAGGCTCCCATGTGGCCGCCATCTTTCTTTCCAGAGAGGAGAGGGCGAATGGGGCAACACCCTTTCCCCTCCAGCAGACTTGATGGGCTGGATCAACGCATAGTCCGTTCACTTTTCTGCTCCAAGCTGCTGGGTTCTGCATTAAGTCCTTGTGCTTCTGGGGCCGTGGCCGTGCTGGAGAGCCGCTCGTGAGGGGTGACTGGTGACCTCGATAGGGCGTGAAGGACGGACTGGAACGCCCCCCTTCCCATGAGGTTTTAGTCGCCCCCACACCCCCGGCTCATACCTGCTGTCCACAAGGCTCCCATGCGGCCGCCATCCTTCTTTCCAGAGAAGAGAGGGCGAATGGGGCAACACCCTTTCCCCTCCGGCAGACTTGATGGCCTGGATTAACGCATAGTCCTTTCACTTTTCTGCTCCAAGCTGCTGGGTTCTGCATTAAGTCCTTGTGCTTCTGGGACTGTGGCCGTGCTGGGGAGCCGCTCGTGGGGGGCAACTGGTGACCTCGGTAGGGCGTGAAGGACGGACCAGAACGCCCCTCTTCCCATGAGGTTTTAGTCGCCCCCACACCCCCGGCTCATACCTGCTGTCCACAAGGCTCCCATGTGGCCGCCATCTTTCTTTCCAGAGGGAGGAGGGCGGAAGGGAGCAACACCCTTTCCCCTCTGGGCAGAAATGATTGCCTGGATCAACGCATAGTCCTTTCACTTTTCTGCTCCAAGCTGCTGGGTTCTGCATTAGGTCATTGTGCTTCTGGGGCTGTGGCCGTGCTGGAGAGCCGCTCGTGGGGGCAACTGGTGGCCTCGGTAGGGCGTGAAGGGCGGACCGAAACGCCCCCCTTCCCATGAGGTTTTAGTCGCCCCCACACTCCCGGCTCATACCTGCTGTCCACAAGGCTCCCATGTGGCCGCCATCTTTCTTTCCAGAGAGGAGAGGGCGAATGGGGCAACACCCTTTCCCCTCCGGCAGACTTGATGGCCTGGATCAATGCAGAGTCCGTTCACTTTTCTGCTCCAAGCTGCTGGGTTCTGCATTAAGTCCTTGTGCTTCTGGGGCCGTGGCTGTGCTGGAGAGCCGCTCGTGGGGGGCAGCTGGTGACCTCGGTAGGGCGTGAAGGACGGACCAGAACGCCCCCCTTCCCATGAGGTTTTAGTCGCCCCCACACCCCCGGCTCATATCTGCTGTCCACAAGGCCCCCATGTGGCCGCCATCTTTCTTTCCAGAGGGAGGAGGGCGGAAGGGAGCAACACCCTTTCCCCTCTGGGCAGAAATGATTGCCTGGATTAACGCATAGTCCTTTCACTTTTCTGCTCCAAGCTGCTGGGTTCTGCATTAAGCCCTTGTGCTTCTGGGGCTGTGGCCGTGCTGGAGAGCCGTTCGTGGGGGGCAACTGGTGACCTCGGTAGGGCGTGAAGGACGGACCAGAACGCCCCCCTTCCCATGAGGTTTTAGTCGCCCCCACACTCCCGGCTCATACCTGCTGTCCACAAGGCTCCCATGTGGCCGCCATCTTTCTTTCCAGAGAGGAGAGGGCGAATGGGGCAACACCCTTTCCCCTCCAGCAGACTTGATGGGCTGGATCAACGCATAGTCCGTTCACTTTTCTGCTCCAAGCTGCTGGGTTCTGCATTAAGTCCTTGTGCTTCTGGGGCCGTGGCCGTGCTGGAGAGCCGCTCGTGAGGGGTGACTGGTGACCTCGATAGGGCGTGAAGGACGGACTGGAACGCCCCCCTTCCCATGAGGTTTTAGTCGCCCCCACACCCCCGGCTCATACCTGCTGTCCACAAGGCTCCCATGCGGCCGCCATCCTTCTTTCCAGAGAAGAGAGGGCGAATGGGGCAACACCCTTTCCCCTCCGGCAGACTTGATGGCCTGGATTAACGCATAGTCCTTTCACTTTTCTGCTCCAAGCTGCTGGGTTCTGCATTAAGTCCTTGTGCTTCTGGGACTGTGGCCGTGCTGGGGAGCCGCTCGTGGGGGGCAACTGGTGACCTCGGTAGGGCGTGAAGGACGGACCAGAACGCCCCTCTTCCCATGAGGTTTTAGTCGCCCCCACACCCCCGGCTCATACCTGCTGTCCACAAGGCTCCCATGTGGCCGCCATCTTTCTTTCCAGAGGGAGGAGGGCGGAAGGGAGCAACACCCTTTCCCCTCTGGGCAGAAATGATTGCCTGGATTAACGCATAGTCCTTTCACTTTTCTGCTCCAAGCTGCTGGGTTCTGCATTAAGCCCTTGTGCTTCTGGGGCTGTGGCCGTGCTGGAGAGCCGCTCGTGGGGGGCAACTGGTGACCTCGGTAGGGCGTGAAGGACGGACCGGAACGCCCCCCTTCCCATGAGGTTTTAGTCGCCCCCACACCCCCGGCTCATACCTGCTGTCCACAAGGCTCCCATGCGGCTGCCATCCTTCTTTCCAGAGAAGAGAGGGCGAATGGGGCAACACCCTTTCCCCTCTGGGCAGAAATGATGGCCTGGGTTAACGCATCGTCCGTTCACTTTTCTGCTCTAAGCTGCTGGTTTCTGCATTAAGTCCTTGTGTTTCTGGGGCTGTGGCCATGCTCCAAACTTAACTCTGATTTTCAGGGAGAAAGATTGGGTGGTTTACTTTTCATTGATCACTTTGTATATAGAGAGATGTCGCGCGGCCGCATAAGCGGCCGCGCGGTTTTGAGAAAAAGTCCTCGTTCCCGCATACTCGAGCTGTGTTTGTAGAGGCTTCTGGTCACCAGGGTTCCATCTGGGGGAGGCGGGATGCGGCGCCTACTCCATCTGGAACTTCCCGGTGCTCTCGGCTCTTTTTGGAACCTGTTTTTTCTTTTTTCTTTTCCTCCGGGATCCCGCACCCTCCATGTGTTCCTTCTCTTATTCTGAACGTTTCAAAGATGGCGCTGGGGGGCGGGCTGTGGGCATGACTTCCGGGATCAGAGGTTACCTGGGAGGTGTAGTCCGGCAGATTTGAGAAAAAGTCCTCGTTCCCGCATACTCGAGCTGTGTTTGTAGAGGCTTCTGGTCACCAGGGTTCCATCTGGGGGAGGCGGGATGCGGCGCCTACTCCATCTGGAACTTCCCGGTGCTCTCGGCTCTTTTTGGAACCTGTTTTTTCTTTTTTCTTTTCCTCCGGGATCCCGCACCCTCCATGTGTTCCTTCTCTTATTCTCAGTTTAAATTCATATTATGGGACAGTTTAGTTGCCTTTTTAAATCTGGTTTTCTCTCTCATGTAAGTAACAATTACAATCTCAAATGTTTTAGGATGCTAATTAGATTGTTGTGTTTAACAGTCTGTTACACATAAAAGGACTTTAATAGAACTTCTTTAATACATACTCATTACCATTCTGACAAGTGAAATGTTTGGCAAAACTATGTCACATTTAAAATATTAGGTAGAAAATTTTCATTTTAATTTTTTAATTGATGTATCATAGTTTACGGTAGTAATGAGGTCATTATTTATAGTTGCAGTGTATCACACCAATCCTTCTGCCAATGGTTCTAGATACCTCATTATCCCATGGTCTCTTCCCCGTCTCCTTTTCCTCCCTCTGTCCCTCAGTTCCAGGTTCTATTGATCATGTCCCAGGATCTGTTTCTACTGGTGATTATGTAATCCCTTTTTAGTTTCTTTATACTCTGCATATGAGTGAGATCATCGGGTATTTATCTTTTACTTTCTGACTCACTTCACTCAGCAAGACACCCTCAAATTTCCTCCAGGTTGCAGTTAACAGCAAAATTTCATCTTTCTACATAGCTAAATATTATTTCACCGTTTATATATACCACATTTTCTTTATCCAGTCATCTGTTGTTGGGCACTTGGGTTGGTTCCAGAACCTGGCTATCGTATATAATGCTGGAATGAACATACATGTCTTTTGAGATTAAAATGTGTGTTCCATATGTATTCCCAGGAGTCAGATCACAGGGTCTTCTGGAAGTTCTATTTGTAATTATTTGAGAAATCTCCGAAACAGAGAGGCTGAACCATGCCAACAGTCCCACCAACAGTTTATGAGAGTTTCTTTTCAATAATGTTGCCAACAGCAGTTGTTATTTCCAGTCTTTGTTATATAAACAATTCCTGATAGTGTGAAGTGATATCCCTTGCAGTTTTGATTTGCATTTCCATGATAATCAGTGATGATGAGCGTTATTTCATGTGCCTGATGGCCATCTTTATGTCCTTTTTGTAGAAATGTCTGTTCAACTCATCTCCCATTTTCTAAGAGGATATTTTGATTTTCTTTTTATTGCTAAGCTTTCAGATGCTTTATATATTTTTCTTATAAACCCTTTGTCAATGTATGGTGTGCAAATATTTTCTTCGTATTGGTAAGGTTTTTTTTTTTATTTAGGTTTCATTTCTTTTACACTGAAGAAGCTTTCTGTTTGATGCAGTTTATTTCTGCTTTTGTTTTCTTTACCAGTGAGATTTTATAATTGAAAAATCCTCTGAGCGTCTCAGAGTGTCCTACCTTTGTTTTCTTCGATGTATTTTATCAGAGTCTTTAATCTGCCTTGAATTGAACTTTACATATGATATAAGATAGGAATCTCATTTTTTTATGCACATGGCTAACCAGTTTTCCAAGATCATTTACTGAAGTATATCTCCTTGTTCCACTTCATGCACTTAGATTCCTTATCACCAACAAATGCCCATAGATTTGAGGGTTCTCAATTCTGTTCCACTGATCTAAGTGTCTGTCTTTGTTCCATTATCATACAGTTTGGGTTACTACAGCTCTGTAGTAAAGAGTAAATTCTGGGAATCTAATACTTCCTATATTATATTTACTCAGAATTGCTTTGGCTAATGGAGAAGTTGTATGGTTTCATACAAATTTTAAATATTTTTTCTATGCCCTTAAATAATTCTGTGGGAATCACTTTAGGTATTATGAATATTTTAAGGATGTTAATCCTTATAAAACATGAACAAGATATTTGTTTCCATTTATTGTGTCTTATTTCTTCCAGAAGTACATTAAACTTTCTACTGAATAGGTCTTTCACCTTCTCTAAACTTGAATCTTTTTTGACACAATTATCGGTGGGGTAGATTGGACTACCTTGGGGGAAAAAGAGAACTGATTACAAAGATAATATTTGGCAAAATTGCAAACTCAGTGCAAGCTGGGAAAAAAACATGTTGATAAACTTGGAATATTACGATTAAGGTACTAAAGAAAGTCTCAGAAGATTGGGTTTTTTTGTAAATTGGTGTGGGAAAGGGAATCAAAATAATATTTTTTTCTGATTTTCTGAAAATGCATTTATTTGTCTTATAACCACCATCAGGGCTTTATAGGTACGGTAATCAAAGCTTAACAAAGGGCCTCTTCCAGGGTTGGCTCAATCTTGTGAATTCAACCTTCTCTCTCTGCATTAGAGGGACAAGGAGACAGGCTCAGTACTGATCACACATTTTCGAGGTACCTCCTTCTGCTGAGCATATCTGCCATTCCCTGGGATTCTTTCTTCACCTACATCAGCATTAAAATGTAACTACTGGACAGTAAAAATAAGGGAATGTGGAGGAAATAAAACACGAAAATTCTGGGCATTAACATAAAAGCAGGATCTAGACCCTGAAGCAGGATAGAGGGTGGTTTCTTTATCCAGGAAAGCATTCTCATGGGAATGGTAACATAGCTGGGGCACTGTGAGCTTTCAGGCTGCGGCGACAGGGCAGAGCCATTGGCTGAGTTGCACTATCAGTCCTTAAGCCTGATTTGTGGGTTTGATTCCTCCGCCCCTCTCGAAGAGCCCGGAAAGCTACCGAGAGTATCCCGCCCCCATAGCAGAGCATGGCAAGATACCCGTGACGCATTTGATATGCCAAAAACTGTAACAACAAGTCTCACAATGGAGACATTACTGGTGCCTGCTCGAGCAAATCAGAGAACAACGGGAGGACAGTGCTAAATGCAGCACGTTTGTATTTTTATATTATGAATACAAATATGCCTTAGTATATTTTGAAGGTTTCCTTTAACCTGGAGACCAGCTGAGCTTTCATTCTTGCAATAAATAGATATATGCATATATTTCTATACATGTATTTATATTCCTGAGCCTGCAAGATGAGTGGGGGAGGTTAGGGGTGGCCTTGGGAAGAATGCAAGCTCAGCTGGTCTCCAGGTTAAAGGAAACCTGAAAAATTCAGACCTAATGAACACACTCCTGGCTGGCCGTGGTTTGCTGTTTCTCTTCTCATTAGAGAATGCTGCCTTTTCTAGCATTCCACATTTTCTGAAAAGATACTGGGAGAAAGGTTATGAGAATAGTTCAAGAATCAGAAAATATGAGCCTGTTAATTTTTAAAATGTGAAGGAGCTGGGTTTTGTAGTAAACAGACATTAAAGAAATAATATAAAATGGCTCTTATTTAAAAATATATACACAATACATCAAAAATGCATAATAATTGGTTTACCATTGAGAAAAATTAAGTAGATAAAGGGCACAACAAGATATATTTAGTTAGACATGAAAACGAACATTTAGGCTCTGTAGGTGTATTTTCTAATAAAATAAAGTAGATAGCACGCAAAAAAAAATTCACTAACATCTCAACCTGAGATCTTTACTCTTGGCTTTTTCCCCTTTGGAGAAGCCCATTCTCTTCGTTGAATATGTAACTCTCTTTCTGTTCTTATCTGTTTCCCCAAGTAAATTTCTCTAACTAAAATGATTTTATTTCCCCCCCAAAAAAGGGGAGGAGAGGTGGTTGATAGTCTTACTGCTTATAGTACAAAATGACCTCGAAGTTGTTTTACCTTTTGTGTTTACATGATTTATTATAGTTGGTTTTCTGTTTGCTTGTTTTTGTCTTAAGGCCACACCCAGCAGAGTTTAAGATTGGCTCTACACTTAGGGTTTATTCCTGGCTGGGGTCAGGGACCATACACAGAGCCAGTGGTTGAACCCGGGCAAGTGCCCTACCTTGTACTATTGCTCCTAGTTATGGGGTTTGGGCTCCAAAATAAAAAGGCTGCGTTTATCTAAAATTATGACTACACGCACTCAGAAATCTTGTTCAAATTCTGTTTTCATTTTGCAGTGATTTTCTTGAATTTCCCCCAAATAAGTCCTGTTTAAAGCTAAAGGATGGCAAATCTTTCCCTCTGTAATGTACTCCACCATATGTTACACACAGACACATACAAACACTGACTAAAATTTTCAACCATTAGAAAAATGACATACTCATTCCTATACTTCTGTTTTCATGCGTAATCTTGTATAATTGTTTCTATGAGACTGAGTATTATTAATGTATAAAAATTAATTTGGTTTGAAATATTAGATCTATGAAATGCCAAAACACGACTAAAGATTATAGCCAGATCAAGGTTCTTACCTACAACAAAATTTCCGCATCATTTCAAGAGCAAAAAGAGCCCCACACATAAATTTGTTAATTGAATCCTTCTCTTGACTGTGGATATTGTGTGCCTTTGATTTTATTCATGATAGATAATCTTAAGAAATTGATACATAGCTATAGAATCATCCTTTTGAAGAAAAGTAATTTATTTTTAATGTTAAATTATTAGAAATGAGCTCTTTGATATAATTCCAAATCCTGAATGACAAAATCATTGGCAGTTTCTATGGCAGCAATTTCTCATTTCATGCCTACTTCCCAGCCACTTTATTATTTATAAAGAATTTGTAATGGGTATTAATTCCTAATATAAAGCCAAAAAAAAAAAAACAATTCCTTTTCACCCTAGGCATTACACAGCCATAGTTTAGTTACCTCATGTCATCTTGCCTTGCTGGAAAATTTAAGATGACACTGATATTAGCATATGTTCCCTTAGACCCTGCAGGAGAAATGATAAGGAGAAAATCAAAGAGCCACAGTGGAATAAAAAGAGCTCATGCACTGATGCTTGGGAGGAAGAGGGTTGCTCTCCCAAAGGCCAACGTATCCGGGCAGCTGGCCCTACCACCGAAGCAGCCTGTGCGTACCACTGTTTCTCAGCACCTGGGCATACTCATAGTCCACAGGATCCTTCAAGGGATTCTCTAGCAGCAAACCTTTCAAACCTAAAAGGAAACGTGTATTCTATTACCCTTCCACTGTGTTAGAAGTGAATTCTTCCCTTTTGTATCTTTTTCCCCTTTAGTATCTTGCTTTTGGGGATTTTACTTAAGTTTTTCCCCTGTATTTTATGGTGCCAGAGATTGAATCCAGGGCCTTGCACATGAAAGGCAAGAATTCTACCACTAAGCTACATCCTAGTCCCTGATTGAACCATTTTCCCTTTATTTCCATCTGGGAAGAATGTGACTCATCTTCCTACCAATTTATATTAGCAATGACATATTCATGGGCAGATTGAAAATATGTTGGAAAAGTAAGATACTTAATCTCTCCATACTTGATGTACCTAACTTCTCAGGAGCTCCCAATAGTTGTCAGATCTGTGAAACTATAGCTTTTCTAGAAATGGTTGGCCAACTCCTGTCATCAATTTGAGAAATGGGCTAGAGTTATTCCGGTCAGGGGCACCTTTGCGCACTAGTGACAAAATCTTTCCTGGGCCTCTCCTATTCTCAGAAAACACTGATCCTCCATAAAAGGTAAAAGGTAAAGGCCCTCCCGTTGATCGTCGATTTGCTCGAGCGGGCCCAGTAACGTCTCCATTGGAGACTTTGTTATTACTGTGTCTGGCATATCGAATACTCTCGGTAGCTTGCCGGGCTCTCCGAGAGGGGCGGAGGAATCGAACTCGGGTCGGCCATGTTGGCCGCGTGTAAGGCGAATGCCCTACCCACAGTGCTATCGATCCTCCATAGAGTTGGCAAAAAGAATGATGCAGAGAAGGAAATGGGAGGGAGTGTCCCATTACGAATGGGGGGAGAGGGATAGGTGAGATAGACACCCCTAGGTCCTTTCTGCCTCTGTCCAAGATGATTCCTGAAGTCAAACAATGTCTCTGAGTGGCCCTCCTAACTGTCCTGAGTTTCAGCCTTGCAGTTATCTCTGGGACAACTGAAAAGCACTCGGCAAAATCATGCACTGAAACAACTCCTCCAGATCGCCAGCTACCACTTCCTTACAAATAATCGTTTCCTTCTCCAACTCTTACACAATGGACATAGTCCCTGGAGTGTAGGAATATGATGTCAGTGTTCTGATACTTGCACAGGAATGAGCTGTCTCAGAGGAGAGTCAAGGCATCTCCAGAGGAGCTCGGGGCACTGAAGAAAAAGCTGATACAGAAAGGAGGGAAAGGATAATGCCGCATTGTCACTGTAACCAGGGACATGAAGGCTGCAGCTTATCACCCATGGCATGTGGAAGAAATAAATGAGTCTGAATAAATCTTGAGAATGTGAGATAGCAGGAGAAAAAAAAGAAAACTTATTTCACCCGAACTTTTCCTTTTATGTTGCAAATGTGGAAAAAAAAATACATTTAAGGGAAAGAACAAAGTAACACAAATGTTAGAAAGGAAATAAAGAAAGGCTTTTTGTTGAATTGAAAACCTCAGGGACCTACAGAGCACTTAGTCCTGGGCACATTGTGGGAGATGTTAGAGCTTTTTATAAGATTTTACCCTGGGAAGGAGAGAAAGCTCACTTTCCACCCCACTTCCCTGCCTTAAGTTACTATTAATAATGCAAAATCAAGTTACTATAATCTGATCAGAATTCCCTACCTCAGTACTGTGGATATTTGGAGTCACATCCTTATGGGGGTGGGAGTGTGGTCTCACTGGACACCTCAGGAGCTACTCCTGGTGGTTGCTACCTGCAGTGCTTGCTAGAGCGATCACATGGTGCCAGGGACCCAGTCTGATTAACTGCATGCAAGGCAAATGCCCTAATCCGTATTTCTCTCTCTCAGATAAACTCTTCGTGGGAGGAAAGTGTCCTCTGCATTGTAGCATCTGATCTCTACTTGCTAGATGCAATGGTAGAACAACCAAAACTTTCCAGACGTTGCCTAGTATTCTTATAAAAGCCGAGGGAAGGTGGTGAGACAAAACCAAGTCCGGCTGAGAACTGTTTACCCAGTTTAGATGTTCCAAACCAGTTCTCTATGTCACTGCATCCCATGAGGAAGTGGCATTTTGGGAACTGCTGTCTGCTCTCCCATCTTTGCTAAAGATTCCTGCTACACACTATCATTTGAAAACCTCTCAGGAATTCTGCTTGACCTGCTCTCTCCCCTTGCTACATTTATTTAAGCATGGTATTGCTGTCTCCAATCTCTTTCTTTTGTGAAGTTCTTCTCCTTGAAACACACTTTGGATGGTTTTGATAACAGAGCCTAGTATATTGGCAGTGTGTTTTATTGTTTTTTTCCTAGAGAACAGTCATATTTTTAAACTTTGTTTTGTGACAGTAAACATACTTAAACAGGTTCTTTCACGATCAATAGAGTTTTGCATGGGAAATCAGTCTGTTGTTCTGAACCCAGACTTAACGAGCAGAAAAATTCATAAAATTAACCATAAGTCTAATCAACCATGTCTACCACTAGATGCAATGGTCCCTCTCCCCTAACCTTTAACAACCAAAACTCTCCAGACATTGCCTGGTATTCTTACAAAAGCTGTGGGAAGGTGGGGAGACAAAATTGGTCCAGCTGAGAACTAGTTATCCAGTTTAGTCATTCAAACTGGTTCTTTATAAGATTAATATACATACCCGAAGATATTTGTCTTAGGGGGCAACACCTAGGCGGTGTTTACAACTTTTATTCCTGGTTCTGCACTGAAGGTCACTAGAGGGGACCATATGAGGTAATAGGTCAGCTGGGTGCAAGACAGGTGTATTAGCCACTGTTCTGTGGCTCCAGCCACCTAAAAGGTACTTTTTTTTTAAATTTTTATTTTTGAGACATCATGAGGTACAGTTGTAGACTTACAAATTTTTGTGCTTGGGTTTCAATTATACAATGATCAAATACCCATCCTCCACCAATGCCCATTTCCCACCACCACGGATCCCAGTATCCCTCCCACCCCCCACCCCCCCCCCCCCATCCCACCCTGCCTCTGTGGCAGGGCATTCCCTTTTGTTCTCTCTCTCTCCTTTTGGGTGTTGTGGTTTGCGAAAGAGGCAATGGGTGACAATCATGTTTGGTCTATAGTCTACTTTCAGCATGCTTCTCCCACCCTGGGAGTATCCTCCCAACACCCTTTATTTGGTGCTCCCTTCTCTATCTGAACTCCCTTTTCCCCTAGTATGTGTGGTTGGCCTCCAAGCCACGGAGTAAAATACCTGGTACTAATCTCAGCCATTCTTGGGTGTTAGTTTCCTATTTTGTTACTTTATGTTCCCCAGATGAATGCAATTTCTCTATGTCTATCCCTTTCTTTCTGAGTCATTTCGCTTAACATGATACTTTCCATGTAGTACCACTTATATGTAAATTTCATGACTTTGTCTCTAAAAGGTACTTTTAAAAAAAAAAACCTTTTGCACTAAAGAAGTATAAATAGTTTATTACCACATTTAGTTGAAATATTTTAATATTTTAAAAGTTTATATGATTAAAAAAACTCTGAATAAGAAGATAGTTGTATTTTGTTTCAAGATCATTAAGTAGTGGGCAGGAGAGTAGGTAGGGTGCAAAGGAGAAAAGTAGGGAGAGGCAACGTGGAGAAGAGGAGAGGTAAGATTTTATTCTTCCAAAATCATGGTAATTTGGAAAAGTCGAAACAATAGATGAAAGGATGAAGCCGACCCCAAAGTTCCAAATGAGGGATCCAACAAAATTGTATGCTACCTGCCCTACATGTCTCTCCCACAGGAATGTCAAATCAAACCAAATAACATTATGAGAGGAGAATAAGTGACAGTATTTGATCTAACTTACTTCCAAGCAAAACTCTGAAGTCTTACCTGTTCATTGGTGACTCCTCTCTGTTTATGCTTATGTAGTCTTGCAATGAATAGAAAGAGATTATGGGTTATACAGAGACCCCAAAGAATAGCTATTACAACCCTCTGCTCTGCTGAATTTATAGTGATTTCATTTTCATTTTTTCATTTCATCATCCTGTTATTCGTCGATTGCCTCGAGCAGGCCCCAGTAACGTCTCTTTCATCCTAGCCCTGAGATTATATTCACGGCTCTTTAGGAGAATGAGACCCATCATTGTTACTGGTATTTGGCATATTTGGTACGCCATGGGGAGTTTGCCAGACTCTGCCCTGTGAGCAGGCTACATTCGATAGCCTGCAAGTTTGTCCAAAGTAGGAATGAGATAATAAGATGTCATAAAAAAACAGTTCTGATAAGATGTCGCGCGGCCGCATTTGCGGCCGCGCGGTTCCAGGATCTGGATTTTATAGTCTCTGAGTCTTGGCCGCTGATGGGATTACACGGCGCCAGGGGGCCAGGTGGTGGGTGTGACCCCCGCCTGCTGGAATTTGGAGGATCTGGATGGAAGATGCTCGACTCCAATCCGAGTAGGCTTGGAGGTCTCGGCCCCGGAACCCACATGGCTTTGTCCCTCTGCCAGTACCTTCATGTGTGCGGAGAGTGGTCTCAGCATGGTGGTGGCTGGTCCTGGAGGTCTTCGGCTGCCGGAGCCCCGGTCGGGGTGGGGAGGAAAGCTCAATATATAGTGATATACTGGCATAAACAACAACATTAATTTCAACAACAAATAGTTATTTGTTGTGTGATCAAATGCTAATGAACCCATATAATGTTTGTTTCTTCCTAACTTCCTTTTGCCATTCACTCATTTTTCCCATGCTGTTTTCTTTGCTAATGTTATTTATGAGGATGTTGCAATGATCGGGGTTTGTGCTACTTGACTGATGTTCCCACACTTAGATTCAGACCTTGGCAGGCATCACCCACTTTGTTGCATTATGGAAATACCAAACATCAGTGTCTCTTGGATTACAGAATTCTGTGAGGAATTGAAGTCAAATTTTAACTATTTTTTCAATATTTTTCTCATAATATATTATCTTATAATATGATTACCTGAATCCATAATATATTTATATATTATTTCAAAGTTTTTTAGAAAGATGAATAAATAAGTATTCCCAACATTCTGGATAAGAAGATTCTCTTGTAGCTTCTTGTGAATGAAAGAGAAGAGAAAAAGGGTAAAATATTAATGTATGTTTCCCAAATAAAAAATTTTCAATTCAAATCTATCAGCTCAATGATCAGTCAAAACAACTGTATAAAACCTGAATCAATTAACTTAAAAATTTTATACGTCAGTCCTTTATACCTTAGTTTATTTGTATCTTATATTCCTGAGGCCAACCAAAAAAAATCATTTATTTATGCATTCAATTTTTTTAGTTAAGCACATACTAACTGCCAGTGCCAATAAACAAATCATTTATTTGTGCATTTGTTTTTTTAATTAAGCAATTACTATCTGACACTTGTTCTTCTGGGCATGTTCTAAGCAAAACATATATTAAAGTTCATGGAATTTTTAATACTTATTCAACGATCCAATAAGTAGATAAGTAGGACACTTGTTAGGGACTTTGGAGGAAATTCAGTGGATATAACAGTAGTAAAAGAAAAATCATACAAGATGAGCTTGTTGAACTCTGAAGGTTAGAATCTTCAAGGGTATAGGAAGATTTCGGAAAAAGAGAAGAGTTTTAAAAGTGAGGAATTTGCTTAATAGTTTAAAGAACCTGAGAATGGTCCTCCAGTTGGGTCTTTGCAGACCAGAGGAAATACTATTGTAGGTGATGGTTATCCGTTGCTTAAAACCATAAGGAAGTTTTTGTATTTAAAAAAAAATGTTTGTGCTATACAACTCAAACCCAGGCTCTTGTATGTGGAGCATGTGCTCTACCTCTGAATTACATTCCCTGCCCAGGATTTTGCATTTTGTATGAAATAAAAAAAAGAAGACATATAAAGACATAGAAAAAAGAAGACATATGAGTGTTTTTACTTGTAGTTGTGTGGTACAATTAAGGTTGTATAAAGATCACTCTGGCTACATTAATGAGAATGACATAAAAATGACCAGAGAAATAGCAGGGCGTCATAACGGGTTGTGTCTCAGCAACACGATGGACGCAAGAGTAAATTCTTGACTAGTGGGAAGTAGAGAGTGAGAGTGGAGAGTGTGTGTCTGCTTGCTCGGTCTTTTGCTTTCAGGGATTCACATTCATTCATTCCAATAATTCTCAGGAAAAATGAGAAACCGCTCCGCCCCACAAAATTTTATTAGTTTGGGACACAGAAATGAATAGTAAAAGATAAATTAATATTACTGCTGTAAGAAATTATCAGCTCATGAAGGTTATGGTACATTAAGAACTAACATCCTTACAGTGTTTCTGGGAAGCATCAGTTCACGGTGTCTGCTAATGCATTATTTCTTTCCATTCTTCCCCCCCCCCTCCCCTTCCTCTCTGGCTTTATAATCTGGTTTCTGGAAGTCAGTATATTTTTAGCTATAATTATTACTTTTGATCTTGTAGTTAGTTATGTAAGCAATGGTACTTAATGAC
Organism: Sorex fumeus; assembly: GCF_029834395.1. Lineage (NCBI taxonomy): Eukaryota > Metazoa > Chordata > Mammalia > Eulipotyphla > Soricidae > Sorex > Sorex fumeus. Next base: position 11,666,125 of record NW_026606065.1, on the reverse strand, counting down.
TCCCTAAGCCTCAAATTATATTAAAAAAAAACAATGAGCAATATCTAAGGGGTGCAAACAACCCGAATGTTCCTTAGCATTTCCAATTTAATTCTTTGGAAAGTGTAGATGCCTCTGTGAAAATTCAAACCCCTCTTCATCTAACACGTTTAAGGGAAATATATGGCGTGTGCTTTTATTAAAAACATGTAGGGACAAATGCTGAGCTTCAACGTGTTTCTCATTACCATAGCAACTTCAAATCTTTTGTGCTCAACAAATCATTTTTACTACTTGGTAAATGTTTAGCTCGAGTCGAGACTCACAGGATTTCTTTAAAAAATAATAATAAATCGAAGCCTCATAAATATTGACACAAGGAATTAAATTTTACAAAAACTGGATAACTTTGGTCCTACCGCAGGAAATTTTATAGTGGTTTCTGCAGTACTTAGTGGCTGTTTATTGGCCACCTGAAAGTGCTAAAAACTTTTACAACCAAGTATTCTGAACTTTTAATATGTGGCAAACATCCCTGTTCTGTGAACACAGGATTTGTCAGTGATTTCAATTATGACAGCCTAATTTTTTCAGAAAATATGACTTGTTAATAACTCTCTTTTCAAAACGGTTCAATTTGTTTCTACTAGAAACCAGAGACAAGTTGTCTGTGACTGTATAATGACTTGGTTTTTTTTTCCTTGTATTCATCTATGACTCTAGAGAGCATAGAAATATCTACAAAGGCTTTTCGCCCAGAGTAAGCGTTAACAAGAGAAATATAATAAGTATTTCATAAATATAATAAGTATGTTCATTAAGTGTCTCAAAATATACAGTATTTCAGTCTGGAAAAATAAAAAGATGTGGTAGGGAGAGAATAAAGGGAGAAGAATTTGTTTTACTTCTTCCTAGGAAAGAAAATTATATTTAAAAACCATGCTATAAAAAGTATGAATGACACATTAACCATCCTGTTTACTTAATATTGTATATTTTATTGCTTCCATTAGTTGAATTTTTGTTTAGGATTATATTGTATTTGTCAGTTTGTGTTGTTTTAATTGGACATATTAATTAGCATCATTTATTGACAATGCAAGTATTTTTTCCACTTTTTTTTCAAATGGCAATTCTGGACTCAAATCTCTAGGCTTTGTTCTTGTCACAACAGGCATTTAACAGAAATCGTTTCCGATTCCTATATCTGAAACCTTAATCAAGAAAGAAAAATTATTGAAAACATGTAGTTCAGGAAATAAATATGTAAAAAAGAGGAATAATAGAAAAATCATTAGAAGTGTATACTGTTTGGGAACTCTTTCATGAACAAAATTGTTGGTTCCATTTAATGCAGACAGTGAAGCTACCCGGGAAGAAATAAAAGTGCCTCATGTTAACCTCTGAAACATTTGTCATACTTCAGTACACAAATAATTATCAAGGTCTTAGCTTGTGCCATTCTAATGTAACTAGCTACAGCAGAAATACAACTTTGTTTTTAGCTTTTATTACCAAGACAATAATTTATTGAAATTATCATCTAATTTGGGAAGGTGACTATTCCAAAATATTCAAAAACATCCAATAACATGAGAAATTACCTGCAATTGAAAGAACCCATTCCCAAAACCTCTAAAAAATCTTGGCAATTCCATACAGTGCAATTCATAATTACTCAGAGAATTACATTCCTATGAATATTCTTTCTACAAAGAATTTTTTAATTATTAAATAGTTTTCTACTAGACTTTACTAATCTTTTTCCATAAAATTTTTCAGAAAGGGGTTGGAGCGATAGCACAGCAGGTAGGGCATTTGCCTGGCACGCGGCAGACCTGGGTTTGATTCCCAGCATCCCATTACTCCTGGCGGTCCCTGGAGCACTGCCAGGAGTAATTCCTGAGTGCAGAGCCAGGAGTAACCCCTGTGCATCGCCAGGTGTAACCCAAAAAGAAAAATTTTTTTCAGAAAATTATTTTACTAAGAGAATATAAACAAAAGACTCCATTTTTTACCGGTCTGTATTAGCATGAGTAGTCTGTTTTTTGCACTTGTGGAGATTATAACCAAGCTCCTCACATACAAGTTATATCCTTTACAATGAGCCTCATCCTGTCCAGAAATCTTTGTTTTTATTTCAACTAAACTTTAAAAAACCCGTAGACACAGAGATAACACAGATAATAGATTATACTCAAACATATATCTATCTGTTCATCTATTTAAAAAAGTGTAATCTTAGTCTAATTAATAAACTCCTAATACCCCAACACAGTTCTTTACTTTGCAAATGCCAATACACTTTTGTAAGTTTACTTACTCAAAATCAATATATTTTGGTTTTTGGTTTTTTTATGAGGTCACACCTGGTAGTGCTCAGGCCTTACCCCTGGTTCCATCCTCAGAGATTACTCCTGGTGGTTCTGGGAAGGCAAGCCCTTTACTGTCTCTCTGGCCCCCAGATTAATATTTTTTAAATATTTTGTGCCAGACTCTTCACTAAGTGGCAGAGGTTCATACATGCAAAGATTCACAACGCATCCTAAATCTAGCCCCTAGTCCTGAATCCCACATGTAGAAACATAGTAGAATCACATGTATGCATTTAAGAGCATTGCTGTGATTACAAAATTAAGCAGCTATGCGTGTCATATTTTAAAACCCTATCTTATGAATACTGGTTTATAACTGAGATCGCTTAACCAGTTGTAAAGTCAAGAGCAAATCTTAAACCTCTCAATGAATAGAGACTTTGGAATAGTAAAACATGGTACTGACAGGAGCCTTTTTATATTTTTAGGTTTGAGCTAAGAGTGGTCATTGATCAAATGCCTCATTGGTATGTAAGAGGAGAGGAAAGGTGAACGTCAGTTAACCCAAGGAAAGAGAAAATAAAGTTTAGCTTTATTTTCTGAACCAAAACCAAATGGACAGTGTGAACCGCCCACTGCTCTGCAGCCTTCCACAGGCAAACAAAGTGATAATCAATTAAAGCACTTTCAGTTGTCTGGGGGCATGGAAACAGCTGACCTAGCCTCTGATTTATTAACATCTGATCTTATTGATTACAAATCTTATTCTTCAGAATTACAAAACCAACTCATGTGTTTCCTCTCATTTTTTTTTTAATTATTTCTTTTTTTTTTGACTTTCTTTTTTTTTTTTTCTTTTTTTTCTTTTTTTTGTGAAAAACCATGAGGTACAGTTATAGGCTTACAAATTTTGTGCTTGGGTTTCAGTTATACAATGATCAAGTCCCCATACCTCCACCAGTGCCCGTCATCCATCCCCATGGGTCCCAGCATCCCCCCCACTCTCATCCCCCCCCCCCCGTCCCATCCTGCCTCTGTGGCAGGGTATTCCCCCTTGTTCTCTCTCTCTTCTTTTGGGTACTGTGTTTTGCAAGAGAGGCTTTGAGTGGCAATCATGTTTGGTCTATCGACTACTTTTAGCATGCTTCTCCCACCCTGGGAGGGCCCTCACAACACCCTTCATTTGGTACTCTCTTCTCTATCTGAGCTTCCTTTTCACCTAGAGTCTGTGGCTGGCCTTCCATTCATGGAGCAAAATTCCTTGTACTAATCTCAGCCATTCCTGTGTGTCACTCTCCCTTTTTGTTGCTTTATGTTCCCCAGATGAATGCAATCTTTCTGTGTCTATCCCGCTCTTTCTGACTCATTTCGCTTAACATGATACTTTCCATGTAGTACCACTTGTATGTAAATTTCATAACTTCATCTTTTCTAACAGCTACATAGTACTCCATTGTGTACTCCTCTCATTTTAAACCATGAAGTTTTCCTTTTATAGACCTTTGGTAGTGACATTTTAAAAATACATTAGATTGAACAAAAAACAAAACAAAAAAAGCAATGTAAGAGAATAAGAAATGTAAATCAGAATAAGAAAATGTAAAACCCAAAATATTGGAAATGTTCATTTTATCCAGGCTAATTTCAAATGTGCACAATTTGTTAAACATAATTTCTGACAAAATCAATAAAATCAAGGATGCCATTTAGTAAATGTCAATATTAAGTACAGCCTTGTGAGAGGAAACGTACCAAGGAAATGTAGGACCTTTTATTTCCCTTTCATTGACATGAAACCTATATAATTCAGTGTTTGTTGTTGCAGAGAGGGAATTCACTGTACTGTTTGAAGCACAGCCATGGTGACTAGTAAATTTGTGCTCTTGTCTAACACTTTCTCGATTTCATTAGATGAATAATCATTTTATATGTTGCTTTAAATCAATAAAGACTGGACGTATTCGCATTCCTATATTTCCAGTATATAAATGAGCATTTTGTCCCACACCTTCTTTCTAGTCTTTCTGATATAGACCCTTCTCACTGGAGTGAAGTGGAGTTTCACTGTAGCTTTGATTTGCATTTCCCTGATTAGCACTGATGAGGAAGCTTTTTTCTTTTAAGTGACTGTGTCTATCTGGGTGTCTCCTTTGGAGAAGTGTCAATCTCTTCTACCCATTTATATGAGGTTATTTGGGATTTGTTGTTGAGTTCTTTGATTTCCTTATATAATCTGGATAGTGCTTTGCTAGATATATGATGTGCAAACATTTTCTCTCATTCCAAGGGAAATATTCATTGCAGTGATAATTTATTCCACTGTGCAGAAGCTTTTTAATTTGAATAAGTTCTGTTTGTTTATTTTGCTGTACTTTTCCTTGTTATTAAAGTCTTCAAAGACATTGCTGAAGCTAGTATCATAGACTGTATTGTCTATGTTCTCTTCTATGTAATTCATGGTTAATACATATGAAGTAATATCCAATTCTTTAATGCACTTTGAATTAATTTTTGTATATGTCTGAAATAGCTAACCAGTTTTATTCTTTTTCATGTGACTATTAGTTTTTCTCCCACCTTTTGTTAAAGAAATGATCTCCATTGTATAGTATTTGCTCCTTTGTCTTCACAGCTGCAAATCAACTTTCTGTATATGGGTGAATTTACAGAAAGGCTGATTCTTAACTTGGCTTTTGTGTTTTTGGCCACTTTTGGCTCTCTCGATCGCTTAAAAACAGAGAATTCAGGTCTTGTTTGTTGTTGTGACTTTGACTAATATTTTAGCTAATTAATTGAAGGCAGTTTATCACCTTAGTTAATAAATTTAAGGGCGTTTTTTTAAAGACCTGTACCAGTGGTTCTTGGAATAAGGTTAAAATTTTTGTTAAACTTCGATTAACCATATGCACTAATTATATGATAATGTTCATGCATGTGTTGCTTTCATAAGTTAATTACTGCAACGCAACGCACTTTGGCTTCTGTTCATTGAAACTTAACAAATGTTCACACCAGCTGTGGATTGAAGGCAATAAATGAATAAACCATTGGTTTACTTGTTTAAGTAAATATGCCATCACAAACTGTCCTGTGTCTTAATGCATGAGAAAAGACACTTGGGAAGTAATAAACATGTAATTAACTCTAATCATTATTTAGTCATAGGTAGTCTTGAGCCTTGTTTCCATCTTCTGCCCTCTAGTTAATTAGATCATCATTGACTTCGGTTTGCTTTCACTGTGACAGAATTGATCTATACTTTTATTCTATCAGAAATACACCTGATCCTTATACAGACATAAAATATGTGTCATGCTGGAAGGCAACTATGCTTGCCACTCTACCACCGCCACACACAGATTATATTACCCTTATGTCCAATATGACATACTCTTGTTGAAACTGTGTTTAAAGATATGATCCGAAGAGACACAGGACATTTCTTCTTAAAACGAAGATTTACTTTTCATTTCATCAGTTTGTTTCCCTGCATCTGTAACATGTTGATGTGGAAGAAGTTAAATTACTCCTAAAATTCTTTGTATTAAAAACTCATATTTTTAGTGAAATGCTATTTCAATCACTTTTATTAAAAATAAAATTCTTCTTGTTTTTATTGAGTGAAGATGATGGATTGATAGTTTGCATTTGCCCGTAACCACCTTCTGAAAGGCTAATAAAATTATTATAAATAGGTTCTTCTGTTGTTGCTGTGTTAATTCAAACTCACTAGGACACAAGGTATAAAAGAATGAACACAAAACAAGTCTGGAAAGCAAGTAGAAAAATGATAACTGACTTAGCAGAACCTAGAAAGTTAAATCCTAAGTCAGCAGCTGAGAAAGCCAAGAAGTAACCTGATTTATGTCACAGACAGAAAACTCGGTATTGTTGATACTAAATTCTCTGGAAGTGGAAGCAAAAGGGAGGAGAGGTTGAAACAACAGCCTCTTGTAAACTGGCTAAGAGGTATATAGTTTGAAAAATAGATTGTGAACTACTTTCTAAAATAATTTTTTAATAAAAAGAGGCATCTAAGCCCCAGAACCCTCCCTGATTCTACCCAACGAGGTAATTAACCCTCCTACACCTGGCAAAAATGGAAGTGACAGCAGTGGAGAACTTACAGACTAGGGTCCAAGGCACAGTTGAAGAATACTGTATTAAAGATATACAGATAAAATAGAATTAACCTATTGTTAGTGTGTTCTCCCCTGTCTCACTCCATGGATAGAATGAGCCTATAGGCAAGGAAGAGCCAGTTCTGGAGAATTTCCATAGCCTAAGAATTTCAAAGACTTGACTCCCTGGACCAGAGGTGGGTGAGAGAAGCAGTTCTTCATGTACAGGACTATCCGCATCTCTGTGGCTGAAGCCTACCTAGTTCACAAAGCTCACAGTCACTTTTCACTCCTCACCAGGCGCTCCACTGAGGCTAAGGGCTGTATAGTCCTAAAAACAGAAACACTGAAGATGAACCCTACCAAATTGTCATGGTTCAGTTAGGACAGTGAAAGCTAGAGCACAAATTCTGTGTGGGGGGTATGGAGTTGGGAGGGAGGCCAAAGGAAGCCATACTCATCTTCCTAAGAGGAAGTCAATAAATCATCAAAAAGCAGCAAATATTCATCACCAGATACTCTTTTAATCAGTTTAATGTGTAAACAGTAGCCTGGGATAAGAAAATTGTGAATTAATTTTATGCATGTATCACCTTAATTTAAAAAGCAAAAATTTAAATTGTAATAGTGCTTACATTATTCTCTACTTACAAACTTTAAAGAAAATAAGAGAAAGTCACACCTTTATTTTTTTACTGATTTTCTTATTTCCTATACAGTTTGTCCTTTATAATATATTTTCATGTTTATCCTGATTGTTATTATTTGACACATACATAGCCCTAGGAGTTTTCATTTTAGATGCTTTATCTTATATCATAGCTTAAAATGCACCAATATCCTGCAGTAACATAAATTTTGTATGATATAAAAAGTTAAGATTTTTTATAACTCTGCTTTTAAAATTATTTTAAAGAATTTATTTCTTTTATAATGTATCAGTATCATTATTAGCTTTTCTGTACATGATTTTATGCTATAGCTGCTTTTAAAATGCCTAGAAAATTCTCATGAACTAGTATATACTTTTTAACGAGAATACATCTGTCAATTGATTATGATTAAATGAAACACAAATTAATTCCACTGCTCTAAAACAGGTTTGAGCATGAGAAAATATACAAATGCAATGCCACCCTTGAAGGCTATTATTTATTCTCAATAAAGCAGCAAGATGAAAGAAATTGAATTTTTACAAGCTAATATATAGAGTATGTTAAATGAAAATCACTTTCAGATGCTCAGATTGAAAAAAAATTTAAGCAAAATATTCTAAGGATTTTAATATTTAAGTTAAAAATTGACATTTTTTTAAAAAAATGACAATCAAAGGGAACTAGAAAATTATCATTTCCTGGCCAGAATATTTTATGCTTCTATATCAGGTTCATTTCTATTATTTATTGAAAGATGATGCTTTTATTTATAGTCAGATCCTATCCATCATTTGTAAAGGATGAGTGGTTCGCTTGCCAAGAGGGACAGGAGAGAGAATTAGATTGCATCCTTACACCTTTAGTCTTTTGAAGATTTGTACCTTGCCTGTGACCACATTGTTAGTTCAGTCTCTGCTGTCAGTACCAATTAATGATTTCCTGTCATCTGTCACAAGTAATTAATTCTCCTTCTTTATTTCACATTAACTTCAGTGAATTGACTAGTACTTGTCTTTTACTCTGTAAGTTTTGATTTTTAAGTACATTGTATTCAAAAATACATTGAATTCAAAAATACAATGTATAAATCAATTTCATTCTCTTCATATTGCAGACTATTACTTTATTAAAACCTGATTGTCTTAATAGTAATACCGAGGATTTTATAGTTTTTATCTTTTCAATTCCCATTATTATAAGCTGTTCCTTATAATAGACAAGATTCCTGACATCATAGAAGTTTTTCTTGAAAAAGACAATATAAACAGTAAGATAAATAAGTAAAAGCAAAGAAATAAATCATTGTAAACATCTCCCATTAAAGCATGTGCAACAGGAACAAAACAGGTAGTTTCAGGGATAGAAAGTGCCAGAAGGTGGTGGGAGTGGAGGCGGGGATCCATCCGCGGTTTGAGGGACTGGAGAGATAGCACAGCGGGTAGGGCATTTGCCTTGCACGCGGATGAACCAGGTTCAATTTCCAGCACCCCATATGGTTCCCTGAACACCTCCAGGAGTAACTCCTGAGTGCAGAGCCAGGAGTAACCCCTGTACATTGCCAGGTGTGAACCAAAAAGCAAAAAAAGAAAACAAAAAATCCGCAGTTTGAATAATGGACTTTTCTGAAAATATTTCATAAAAATTCCATTATGAAAACCCTAAATAAGTCATAGCAACTATAAAACCGGAGATGTTTGGAGGTGAAGGGCAGAGAGTGAATAAGGGACTTGCTTTGCACATGACCAAACCTGGCATCTCATATGATACCCCCAGCCTGCGAGGAGTGACCATTGGGTTCAGTCAGGAGTAACTCCAGGCACTGCCAGTTTTGGCGCCAAAACAAAACAAAAATTCAGAGATGATGATGGTGACAATATTGATGATGAGGAGGAGGAGGGTGACAATGATAATGGTCAAGACAGTGATAATGTTAAGGATGGTGATGATTTGAGGATGATGACATGGTGGAAGTATAATTTTTTTCTATGCAAAACAAAAAATGAATACAAAAACACTGATTTATCATATTAATATTTTGTTTGGGGTGTCACATGCAGTGGTCCTCAGGGCTTACTCCTGATTCTGCACTCAGGAATCACTCCTGGTAGTGCTTGGGAGACCATATGAGGTAGGAAGGATTAAACCCAGGTTATCTTATGCAAGACACACTGTACTATCGCTCTAATCCTTAGACACTGAGTTTAAGACCTCCCTTTTCCATTGTGTATAAGCAACAGGTTTTGCACCTGAAATAACTTTTTGATTAATTTTATTTCAATAGAACTGAAAAAAAATCATCACATAAAAAAGTTATGTGCTGACTTTTGGCACAATATATTTCTTTCTTCTAGAATATAACTCTCATGGAAGTAGGGAGGTTGTCTGATTTATTCTCACCTTAATCCCATGTCACAAATCAGTGCTTAAAAACTGCTTATTGAAAAATGAATAAAAGAATGAAAGTTCAGACGCCTTAACTGTTTTTTTTAATTTAATTTTAAAGGCACCATGATTCACAATACTGTGTAGGGTAGGGTTTCTTGTGTAAATTATTCCAGCACACAACTGCCACCAGAGTGTCTGCTTCCCTCACCCATTGTCCCAGTGTCCTCTCCTCCCTAATCCCCACCCTCCCAACCCATTTCCCACCCCCTTCATGGTAAATTTTCTACTAAAAACCAGTTCTCAGTTTCTGTTCCCTCTGGACATTTGTTATTCCTCCCAAAAGGCTGGACTAATCAACATTCCCTCCAGTAGTGAATGAAGGTCCCTTTATCCCCATATCCATGCCAACAAGGGTTGGTTTTGTTATTTGATTGTGTATCAGTCTCACCGTGTTGAGATGATATCTCATTTTTGTTTGAGCTTCCCTGATGATAAGTGATGCAGAGCATTTTGTCATACACATTTTGAACACCTATATGTCTTCATTGAAGAAGTTTCTGTTTACCTTTTTTCCTTCATTTTATGATACGATTAGTTGTATTTTTTTATCTTGTAAAGTTTTAACAGTGCATTATATATCTTGGATATTGACTTTTTAATCAGATTAGAGGTGAGTAAATATTCTCTTCTTATCTGTGGGGAAGACACTTCAACTTTAACCTTAAATTTAGCTAAAAAGTTTGTGAGTTTTCCTGAAATAACAGAAGTAACATTGAGACATTGAAAGAAGCCGCATTTCAATATAAAAATTTTTGAACTGGTAATTTTTAAAGTTTTAATAGATATGTTTCTCATTTTTAACTTCCTAAAAATTAAAAATTCTACCATGACAAATATATTTGATATTCCATGTTTCAGTCTAAAATTAATATTTATTAAATTGACATAAGTTTGATACTTAGCACTGTAGCACTGTCCTCCCATTGTTCATCGATTTGCTCGAGTGGGCACCAGTAACGTCTCCATTGTGAGACTTGTTGTTACTGTTTTTGGCATATCAAATATGCCACGAGGATCTTGGCAGGCTCTGCCGTGCAGGTGGGATACTCTTGGTAGATTGTCAGTCTCTCCGAACTTATACTTAACTCATTAAAATATACGTTCTATAGAAGATTCTTAATTTTCATTAAATCTCCTTGCATTTCTTTTTCTCAGTGTAAATCCATTGGCTGGAGCTATAGCACAGCAGGTAGGGTGTTTGCTTGCACATGACCAACCCAGGTGTGATTCTTCCATCCCTCTCGGAGAGCCCGGCAAGTTACCGAGAGTATCCCGCCCGCATGGCAGAGCCTGGCAAGCTCCCTGTGGCCCCTGCGGCGTATTCGCTATGCCAAAAACAGTAACAACAACTCTCACAATGGAGACATTACTGGTACCTGTTCTAGCAAATCGATGAACAATGGGAGGACAGTGCTATAGTGTAAATCCACATGTTATTTAATCTTCTATAGGAAACTTTTTATAACCTTTTATTAGGAAACTAGATTTCAGTTTCCTAATCCTTAGAATGACTTAGTGACTTCCAGTCTTCAAATTTTCTGCCTACACTTTATAATGCCATCCAACAAATGTGTTCACATTTTTGCTTATCTCTGTGATTTCCCACATTTTCAATGGTTTATTTTGCGTATTTGGGATAGTCGTGGCTTTATTATACCTGGAACTGTAAGCGTTCTCAGAGAGTAGAGAACATAAACGAAGTAAGTGGATTCATAAATAAAATGACTCCTGTTGACAAATGATACACATAAGCTAGAATTTTAAAGAAGGAAATGAAAGTTTACTGTAGTTTAGAAATGATGTTCTCTGGGGAAGCGGTCAGACTCATAGCTTCAGATGCTCTGAAAACCCCTCTTCTTCATTTTGTTTCTTCGTTATCCCATTTTTCTTCATTTTGGGGATATTCAAGGGGAGTAGGACTTATTCGAACTCAGGGAGAACAGAACTTAAGTTCTGCTGAACGTCCTTCATTGTTCTTTAAACACAGACCAAAATTTTCATAAGCCCATTGAGAGAGAAAGTCTATTGATAGAAACTGTCACCCTATGCTTGCACCAGCAAGAATCTGCCCCGGGAGATGAACAAACAAAGTGCCAGGGGCATCCCTAGGGATCAGTTATGACTGCCTTTGTCACAGTCACACATCTGCAAGCACAGCACTGATAATTAAGACCATTTTGATAAAGTTTAAGTGTATTTTAATTTTAAAAGTGCTTTCCTTTTATAGTGTAAAACTTAGAACATATCCCGTTTCATTTTAATTATTTTTTTTTTTTTGCTTTTTGGGTCACACCCAGCAATGCACAGGGGTCACTCCTGGATCTGCGCTCAGGAATTACCCCTGGCGGTACTCAGGGGACCATATGGGATGCTGGGAATTGAACCCGGGTCGGCCGCATGCAAGCCAAGCGCCCTACCAGCTGTGCTATTGCTCCAGCCCCATTTTAATTATTTTAAAACATTATTTCGTGTTCATTTTCTTTTCTTTTTCCCCTCCCCTTTGGTGTTCATATTGCAGGGACCAATGATGACAAATATTTGGTTTTGTTGCTCACACACTGTCAGTAGTGCTGTGTTCACCGTGAGCACCCCAGTTGCACACACTTGGTTGCCATGTGCCAGAGATCACAGACTTTGTGGTGACACCAGGGATCCCAAACAGCAGGGCCGATGGAATCGCAGACCTCCTACCTCAAGCTTTCAAGGCAGGCCCTCCACCTGTGAGCTGGCCCCAGGCCTATGAATGATTCTTTCCCATATCACTTTGCTTAAGTTAAAGTGGATAAGTGCCTTATGTTCCCCAGATGAATGCAATCTTTCTGTGTCTATCCCGCTCTTTCTGACTCATTTCGCTTAACATGATACTTTCCATGTAGTACCACTTGTATGTAAATTTCATAACTTCGTCTTTTCTAACAGCTACATAGTAGTCCATTGTGTAAATGTACCGAAGTTCCCAGGAATGGCTGAGATTAGTACCAGAAATTTTGCTCCATGACTGGAAGGCCAGCCACACGTGCTAGGTGAAAAGGAAGCTCAGATAGAGAAGAGAGCACCAAATAAAGGGTGTTTTGAGGACCCTCCCAGGGTGGGAGAGACATGCTAAAAGTAGTCTATAGACCGAGCATGATTGCCACTCAATGCCTCTCTTGCAAAACACAGGACCAAAAAGGAGAGAACAAGGGGGAATGCCCTGCCACAGAGGCAGGATGGGACGGGGGGGATGGGGGGTGGGGGGGATGCTGGGACCCTTGGTGATGGATGACAGGCACTGGTGGAGGGATGGACACTTGATCATTGTATAACTGAAACCCAAGCACAAAATTTGTAAGTCTATAACTGTACCTCATGGTGTTTCACTAATAAAAAAATAAATAAATAAATAAATAAATAAAATAAAATAAAATAAAAAATAAAAAAAATAATAAAGTGGATAAGTGCCTTGATCCAGAAGAACTGCAAGACTGAGCAGTTAGCCAAAGGGGTTCCTCAGAGTGCTGCATATGCTTAAATTGCACTGTAGCACTGTCCTCCCATTGTTCATCGATCTGCTCAGGCAGTCACCAGTGGCATCTCTATTGTGAAATTTGTTGTTACTGTTTTTGGCATATCGAATACATCACAAGGAGCTTGCCAGGTCTGCCGTGCGGGTGGGATACTCTCGGTAGCTGCCAGGCTCTCTGAGAGGGACAGAGGAATCAAACCCAGGTCGGCCACATGCAAGGCAAATGCCCTACCCCCTGTGCGATGGCTCCAGCCCCATGCTTAAATTACAAAGAAATATGTGTTTTTATGGGTCAGAGAGACAGTACAGTGGGTAAGGTTTACATGAAGCTGTACATGAAGTTGACCTGTCTTCAATCCCCACCAGGAGTGGTCTCTGAGTGCAGAGCCAGGAGTAAATCCTAAGCACAGCCCGATATGGCCTAAAAGCAACAACAAAGGAAGCCCAAAAAATTTATCCCATTCTTCGTAAAATTTTACATTTATTATCCCCATTTTATATATTAAAATATTTTCTTGTATTCCATCTGATAAATCAGTGTTAAAAATAGTTTTATTTAAAATTTTAGATAAGTGAGAGACCAAATATATTTCTATAGACTGCATCTTTTCTTGAACACAGTGGAGTGAAAACTGGCCTTAAATCTCAGTCATGGTGGTGTCACTGACGATTAGATGATTTGAGTACATCGTTTATCCACTCTACATCAGCTTCATCATTTTCAAAAATTATCATCTTGCCCTGACCTAAGAAGTTGTTCTGATGAAATATGATGCCATGATTAAAGTTATATTTACAACTATAATGAAAAGGTCAGATTTCATTAGCAAAAAGTTCTGTGTCCCTGGTACTTAGTTAATCAATTCAGATATTTATTGAGCAAAATTTGAAAGAGTGACTAAATATCAGGACAAGTAGACAGTATAATTCTTGTGAACATGGGGCTTTAAAAAAAGGAATGGGACTTGTCTCATTGCCTGAGATATGGCTTAATAATAGACCATATGTATGAGGTTCTAGATTTGATCTCCCAGCACTGAAAAAAACAATATTAATAAAATAAAAGTATAGGGCCATTACTTTTTTAAGAAAAAGAAGAAAGGAAGATTAGAGGTTACCTAGGACTAAATTGATAAAATTATTGAAAATGGGATTGTGATTGTACAATTATGTAAATTTACTAAGAATCATAGAACTAGAGTGAAAATGAATGTATGGTATATGTTATACTTCAATTAAAATCTCTTAAAACTAACAAATAGCATAGACCCTACCTTCACAAAGCTTGCAATCTAATAGTGAAAACAAAACAAGCAAAACAGTGCTACAAATAATCAAAAGAATGCGACATGGCCATAATGGAAATTCCAAGTGATTTAAGTGATAGAAAATAGATGGTTGGAGCTGGGTAATGATGATTAGTGACTAAGGCATCAGTCTTGCAAATGTAAGTCTGTGAGTTCCATCCTCAGTTTTGCTGTACAGAATCCAGGATAACTGTGATCCCTGGTGCCTTAAATTATTTCTAACAACATCACACAGAATGGATGGTGTGTGTGAATACCAAAACTAACAGGATGAAATCCCTCATCAAATACAGCACCTCAATCCATGTGCAGTTACTACAGCCAGTAGTCCAGCCCCCCAGAGAAGCAGATGTGTGAGCACCACAGCTAATGAGTATGATCCCCAACAAGCACATGTGCGAACACTGTAGTGAACAGGATACTGCCCCCTAGGAGTATCACTACCTGATTTGCAAGTGCTCTGGCCTCTTCTGTTGTCCTCAGCAAGCACCACACCCAATCATCTTCACGGCCCTGTCACTGCAAAACAAACAAAGCAAAAAATAGACATAACTGTCCAAGATAGAATGAGCCTAACATTAGCAAACCCAGAGCAGATGTCATGTGCTACTGAGAAACACATAATTTCTAAAATTTAAAAAACTCGTGAACCCTTGCCCTGAACTTGGCACGTATGAATCTTTTGTTTAAGAAACAAGGCACTCGCATGTTTGGAAATCTTGCCAGTGTTGTCGATTTGACATTTATTGGGCATAACAGAACCCTTGGTGCTATTTGCAGAGCAAGTGGAAGTGAGGTTGAGGGCCTGTCAAGCCTGGCTCGCACTGTGCTTGAGCCAACCAGCAGGGCTGCTGCCTGAGTGGGCTCTAGACCCTCCCACTCCCCCAACCCACACCACCACACCTCCCCAAACAAGCAGGATGCAAGGGGCCAGGCCCTCAGGGCTGCGAACTCTGATTACACTGTGAAGGAATGGGTCTGCTAGCCCATTCCATGCTTTTTGTCTCCAGAAACAATTGTCTGCTTTTAGGAAAATACAAAGGACTCCCTTGTGGCAAATTTGGTCTTAGATCAGATTTTCCAAGTCTTCTTTTATTTCCAGCCGTGGTCCCAGTTTGTCATAAGATCCCAATCATTTCCTTTTCAACTTTCAGTGAAGTTGTCCTTAGAAAGGCATGACTCAATGGTCTGCCTTCCTGAGCAGGTATGGCTCTTTCTTTCAGTCTTATCTGTACACCTGGAATGAGAGGTGCCCCACACTCATTTCCTTGACAAATTTAAGTTTTCTTTCATCATTTCAAAAAATGTCTATCTGGCCTTATAATAACTGGATGCATGCTTATAAAATCAGATGATATCTAAATCATACAAATCTCTATGGACATTTCCCAAGGGGGACCCTTTGGATTTGGCATTTAAAAACCCATAAGCATGCGTTTTCTTAATGAGAAATTGACTTTTCTTCATGCCCATTTTTTTTCTGGAGGATGAATAAATTGTGAATATGAGTGTGGAGAAGAGTAATGACATCATTTACTTACTGGCTTCTCAATTTTATAAGTAAATGAGACAACACATGAAAAATGTTTATTCTTCTTGCTATTTTTCTCTCTGAATCATCTGAAAGAAATACTCATTCTTCTTAACCTGTCAATCTAGCCTTGGATTTCTCTATTATAAAATAAAGTTGTTAGATTTATGATATCTAATGCCCCGTGAAACTTAAACTGTCTTCAATAAGGTAATGTCCAAAGTAAAGTTCTGCACCACAGTAAGAAGTAGGATTGAAGATTTAAAGGTGGGGAAGTTCCCAAAACCAAGGCATAATTAGTTGACCAGGTCTACCTGAGAAAGTATTTTACTGAGCTGAATCATTCCTGCATTTTTATCGAAATGGTTAACATTTCAGATAAGTCACTAACCTTTCAAGTAGTAAAAGATCTTTTGCCCAATTCTGTTTGTTTTTGTGCTTAGGTTAGGTGTCAGCTAGTCAAACCGAAGTCTTCTCAATTTGCCAGGACTACTGTTGTCATTTCCAGCTATGAGCAGTGTGGTCAGTAGCCACATGAAAGACAGTGTGATCTGGACAAGGTGACACCACCTTGCTGAGTGCAGAAAGCGTAGTATTTTTTTACATCCAAGTAAACTGTCAAAAATAAAGTAATGACCGCTCAGAAAAACAAATTATTGTTCATTTGTTTGCTCTATAGAAAAGGCAGTTCGAAACAGCAATCAAACTTCTGGACTTCTTGAAACTAGATTCTCTGAGTTTGAATCTTGGTTTCAGTTCGTGCTAACTCTGAGTCTGAATCCTATTGTACCCAATGGGTAGAATGGGAATAATATAAAGATTAAATAATATAGTGTGTATATTTAGATAAGGATGTGGCACATGATAGTAATATGTCTGACATTCTCATGGAAAAAATTAATGGAATTAAGCCACAATGTAAAGCATACTTATAGGGACAAAGAAATGTGGCATAACATGAAAAGCATTGGTGTCAGTGTAGGTCTCACAGAGCCTGGACTTAAAAATTTCTGTTCTAAGACCGGCGACTGCCAGATGGGAATGAAGTTATGAGCTGAAGGAAACATATTTTAGTAAGAGTGATATAGTTATAGTAGGAACCACATTTTCTACCATGATGTAGTTTATACAGTTGTCAAATTATAATGCTGTATATCTGAAAAATACATAATGAATAAGCCAATGTTAATGCAATAAAGTAAAATTCCCTCTTCTTACATGATTGTCCGGAGGCCAAATTATAATTTTCATGAAGGAGCTAACCTAATGTAGCTGTTAGTTCCATTTCCATACCTAATATCTTCTCTTTATTTTTTCCTTTATATTTCTCCTTCTTTCCTGCTTTTCTTCTCTTTTTTCCTTCATTTTCTTTTTTCCCCTCTCCTACACCTTTTTTTCTATTAGCAGTACTTTTTTAATTAATAATTGCTACCAAGCAAGTCAACATGGTTCAGACTTTCTTGTGGTAAAATGGAATTGAGAGGTATTCATTATTCATCAATAGTCTGCTTGAGAAGGCATAATGGCAACCTTCAATAGAACCAACAGAGTGCTATTTTGTAATGGTCTGTGTAGAAAACACCTGACCTGTGAGAGAATGATAGCCCCGTTTGCTAGATGTGAAGGCTGTGAGAAAGTTTACCTATTACCCAACATAGGAAATGTGTTCACTCAGGAAACAGAGGACTTTTTTAATTGAATCACTGTGAGATAGATGCAAGGCAAACGTCCTATCTGCTATGCTATCACTCCAGTCCTATATTATTATATATACTACATATATTGTACTATCTCTGTGATCCCATAAAATTTATTAAAGAGGGATGGGTGTTGGATTACTGTATGACTGAATCTAATCATGAACAGCTTTGTAAGGGTCTATCTCACAATGATTCAATAAAAAAGTAAAGACAAAAAATATTTAAATAAATGTGTGTGTATATATATATTTAGTTATCAAAGAATGCTGGCGCAAATGCGGCCGCATGACATCTTATTATCTCATTCCTACTTTGGACAAACTGGCAGGCTACCGAATGTAACCTGCCCACACGGCAGAGTCTGGCAATCTCCCCGTGGCGGACACAATATGCCAAATACCAGTAACAATGATGGGTCTCATTCTCCAAACCCTGAAAGAGCCTTGAATATGGCACCTTTTAAAAAATCTCAGGGCTAGGACAAAGGAGACGTTACTGGGGCCTGCTCGAGGCAATCGACAAATCGACTACATATATACTATATATAATATACTATATAATATATTCATATTATACAAATGAATGCTATATACATCCCTCTCCTTTTGATTCATTTCATTCAGCATGATATTCTACATGTCCATTCATTTATAGGCAAATTTCATGACTTCATTTTTTCTAACAGCTGCATAGTATTCCATTGTGTAGATTTCTTTATCCATTATTTCAGAACAGTTACAGGGCTGGAGCAATAGCACAGCGGGTAGGGCGTTCGCCTTACAAGCGGCCAACATGGCCGACCCGAGTTCGATTCCTCCGCCCCTCTCGGAGAGCCCGGCAAGCTACCGAGAGTATTCGATATGCCAGACACAGTAACAACAAAGTCTCCAATGGAGACGTTACTGGGCCCGCTCGAGCAAATCGACGATCAACGGGAGGGCCTTTACCTTTACCTTTTATCTTTAAAATGAAACCAGAAGGACAGATACAAATGATCTGATAACTAGTATACAGAGCTGAGCTTACTGTGGTGGGGAGACACTGAGATAATGGTAAAGGAAAAGCAGACGCTTTGGTGGAGGGTGTGGGGTTGGAACCTTGAGGCAAAAAACCATATCATTGACAGTATTGTAAATCACGGTGACTAAAGTAAAATTGTTCTTTATTTTTGTATTATTGAATCACCATGAGATAGAGTTACAAGCCTTTATGTTTGAGTTTCTATCATACAATGATCAAACACCCACCCCTCCACCAGTGCACATTCTCCACCACCAATGTCCCCAGTATACCCACTCCCTTTCCAGTCCTCCCCCTGCAACCATGGCAGACAATTTCCCCCATACTCTCTCTAAAAAGTCAAATTTTAAAAATAAGAAAGTAGAAACCCAGGTCTCAGTGAGAGAGAGACAGAGAGAGAGAGAGAGAGAGAGAGAGAGAGATGCCTCCGGAAGCTATTTACAAAGCTATTTACAATAATAAAACAGAATTAGCCACGTGCAAGGCAAGTAAGTGCCTTAACCTCTATATAATCAGTTTTTTTATCCTCTTATGATTTCATAATAATTGATGCTACTGAAGACGACAATTAAACATTCAAGCAAACACAATTTCCTTTTGTTTTACACAGCAAGTAGGGTGTTTGCCTTGCACACAGCCGACCTAGGTTTGATTCCTCCATTCCTCTCGGAGAGCCCGGCAAGCTACCAAGAGTATCCCACCCACATGGCAGAGCCTGGCAAGCTCCCCGTGGTGTATTGGATATGCCAAAAATAGTAACAACAAGTCTCACAATAGAGACGTTACTGGTGCCCACTCGAGCAAATCAATGAACAACAGAACAGTGCTACAGTGCTATGTGTGTGTGTGTGTGTACACACACACACACACATACATATATAATGAGAGAGATATGGGCTGTAGTATTGGTTGTATATTTTATTGTCCCATCTTACTTTTTTAATTAAATGTGTGACTCAACTATTTTTCAAAATAGCTGAGCCTCTTATCCACATAATGAAAGATTTTATTGCCCCTCTGCATGCCATGTAGAACCTGCATGAATGTATCCTATGATGTTGCCATTGTTAAAGACCCATCACTTCACATAGGATTTGAACATTGGGAATTTATTAATGTCAAATGAATGCAAAGCTGGTTTTACTGAGATGAGATTTATTTTTAGTTACTCACAATTTTTGAAGACTAAATTACAGAAAATAGCAATCATTTTCTAGTGCATTGGCTCTTAAGACTAATCAGGGAACTGGGTTAATAATAGCATATTTGTATTAACAACGCACAGAAACACCTGTACTTATTCATCAGAAATCTTCAAAATGATATGTTAGTTGAGGGGTGTCAAAAATCCATTTGAGAATTATTTAATAGGTTATTTGGACAGTTTATTGCTAAAAGTGAATTAACTACATTTTTAATACATTTATTTAGGGAATCGAGGGTGACATGGAGATTAAGAGAACAAGGTCCACTTGCTGTAAAATGATACACAGGTTACTTATCTGTACCTCGGTATGCGCATATGTTTAGATAGAAGTCTAATAATAATATACAATGATTTTCAATGTTTACGTACCCCTAGTTTGCAGCAGATTCTTGAGAGAGAAAAAAATATTGCATACCTTTTACATTTGATAGTCATGAGAACTCTATGAGATGGACATTACTGTTTTCTCTTCTCATGCATAAGAAATTTGAGAAATCAAGAATTAAGACAACTTGCTTAGAGGTAAGCAAGGTAGCTAAGAACCAGAGCCTGAACTTAAATTCAGGATGTCTAGACACAGTCTGTTGTCAACCATTGGCCTTAGTTCTGGAAACAGTTCAGTATAGGACTATATGAGATTTTATGCATAAACTCTTGGACCATTCTTTGTTTCTAATTAATATTTAGTGCCAGTGATCTTTAATTATTGTTATTGGTTTGTAAATTTATAAGCTGTATATTATATATTGTTTAATTTGTTACATTATTTAGGCTTCCACTAAAAAATTTATACTGCCTTTTACTATGCTTTGTACTTATGGCAATTTTACTTGGAGTCAGCCAATACTAAAAAGCATCACATTATTTTTGGTTCCTATAATATGCCAGAGTGAAATCATCAAGGTGAATATTCGTTCAATAACTCATTCCATACTTTCATACAAATGCTTATTTTTAAAATAAGGCACTTACTACATACCAGTCACTGTTCTGGAAACTATTTCAGTGTGTTTGGTAGAAAGCAAGACAGGCAAGATACTGCCTGTCACAAAGCTTACCTCCTAGTAAATCATTTTCTCATTGACTTGATTCCAACTTGAACCTTTAATTCTGGGAAACAGTGCCACAAGCAAAACTGCAATCTTCTCTTGTTAAATACTGGGAAAAGGGATGCTGCATTATACAACCACAATCTCCTATGTCACCAGCTTTCCCCTGTGTCACCAGATTTCCACTCACTACTTACGAAAAGGCAGTTGGATGTCTCTGAGAATTGCATCCTTAAACAAAGTCCTTGGGGAAAGAATTCAATGACTACATTTTTTTCCATTGGCACCTGGGTAGATTTCAATCCCATGTCAATCTATTCTACTCACTACTCAGATGGAGAAAGACCATTAGAATTCCAAATTAGTAGCTTAGGATTTCAAATTTCTGAGAACGGAATTTGACTCTTCATTCTGCTCTCCTGAGATATTTTTCTTGTAGTTCTTTTAAAAATTATTTTAAAACTCTGCCACTCTCCATTTCAGGTCAAATTATTAATTATATTAGTGAAGGATTTTTTTAATCAGATTATGTCTTTTGGCTATAAAGGAAAACATTTTAACAGTATTATTATTCAAATTATCTTTCATCTTATTATTTGGAATGGTGCTAAGAATCTTGGAGAATTTTTGACCCCTAAAAAAAAATCTTATTGTAAAATGAGACACTAAAAAATATCTGAAGGTGTTCACACATACACCTTCAGCTCTGGTGATTTATTCTTAAAAGATGAGGGCCAGAATGATAGTACAGTGGGTAGGGTCCTTACCTTGCAAGCAGCAGACTTGGGTTCAATTTCCAGAATTCTATATGGCCCATGAGCACCACCAGGGGTGATTACTGAGTACAGAGCCAGAGTAACCCCTGAACCTCACAGGCTATGGACCCAAGACAAAAATAAACAATAACAACAAAAAGGAGATGACAAGAAAGAATAGAAATTTTAATATATCAACCATTATTTAAATTTGACACTCATAATCTCACTTAATTCACACTTAATTCTGGAAGTATGTTTAGTCAAGTCAAAATAAAATTCAGGAATGTCGTGTATTTGGCTAGTTTACTGAAGGCAGCAGAGCCAGGACTAGACCAGCTGTGTCCTAAGCCATATCCTTTGTTCTGTCCATGAAATCACAGTATTTTGTTTGTGAAAATGATTATAAACCCTCTGCTATTCAAAGGAAAAAGCAGTCTAAACTTCCCTTAATAGAGTTCACTGTGGTAAGTGTCCTGGGTAGCTTGCCAGGCTTTGGCATGTGGGTGAGATACTCATGGTAGCTTGCTGGGCTCTCCGAGAGGGGCGAAGGAATCGAACTCAGGTCGGCTGGGTTGGCCGCATGCAAGGCAAACACCCTATTCACTGTGTGGGCTGGAGCAATAGCACAGCGGTAGGGCATTTGCCTTACAAGCGGCCAACATGGCCGACCCGAGTTCGATTCCTCCACCCCTCTCGGAGAGCCTGGCAAGCTACTGAGGGTATCTCACCCACACGGCAGAGCCTGGCAAGCTACCCGTGATATATTCGATATGCCAAACACAGTAACAGCAAGTCTCATGATGGAGACATTACTGGGCCTGCTCGAGCAAATCGATGAACAACGGAAGGACCGTGACTGGGACCGTGTGATAAGTGTATAAATAATATGAATATTAGCATGAGGAACAATCTCTATATGCTTTCACACAACTCATCGAAAAGAAGAGAGAGAATAGCCACCTGCAACAACTGCCAATCACCCCCTCAGATGAATTTCCACACTTTCAACAAATCATTTGATGATAGGAATAAAAATAATATAGTTATCATAGAAGAAAGTAGCACATTTCTACTCATTTCACAATATACCATTTGAAGTCATCATCATTAAATAATATCACACACTGTAATTCTAGAAAAGCATTGCATGAACTAAAACGTGTAACTAAGATACAAGCTAAACAAGATTTACGCTAATACAATAGACTCCCAGCCATTTTTATTACAATAAAAGTGTTACAATCTTCTGTAATAATTTGGAAAATCTTTGTATTCATTTCTAAAAGAAATGTAAGTAAATCAAAAGCCTACAGATAATATGAGTGGCTTTGACTTTTAAATATTTTTCCTAAGAAACCAAAGGCCTTTCTTTCTTATCTATACATCTACTAAATTGAATTAAGAGAGCAAGGAGAAAAGAAAGTGAATATGGACTTGATTGGTAAAGTGCTTGATCTTGCTATTTATTATATTTTGGCAAGAGAGCAAGATGCACACGTCAATTTGTAAACACTTAAAATCTATTTGTCTAATGTATCACGATCATGATCAACCTGTTGTTCGTCGATTGCCTCGAACAGGTACCAGTAACGTCTCCTTCATCCTAGCCCTGAGATCTTAAAAAGTGCCATATTCAAGGCTCTTTCAGGGTTAGGAGAATGAGACCCATCATTGTTACTGGTATTTGGCAGAGTCTCCTGCGCCCACGCCTGACTGTCATCACCGGGGGCCACTTGGAGTGGAGCGGGTTGAGTTTCCCTCCCCGCCCTGAGCAGAGCCCTGGCAGCCAAAGACCTCCAGAACCAGTCACAGCCATGTCTCATGTATGAGACACATAAGTAAGGGAGTAGTTTATATGTCTCATTAGTGGCAAATAAAGATATTTTCCCCTCATTTTCTCTATGTGAAGCCCAAAGAGGTATTGGACTGAGTTTATAGTGAGTTAAATCACCGTGTTTAGCTTCCAGACTTTGAGCCTGATGAACTTTCAGCTGAGTATATTCTAATTCTTTATATTTTAGTTATGCACATTTAATTTTCTACCTGTCTTTTTTTGCCATATTCCTAAATGATCCACATCCACAGTAGACTTCAAATTCATAATTAAATGCAGTTGGTGAGCCTCTGGTTCTCATGGATCATAAGTAACAAAAAAATGATGTTCAGAGGGAGAAGAATAAAGGTTTTTTTCAGGCCCATAAGAACATAGGTTCTCATGGATAATAAGTAACAAAAAAATGATGTTCAGAGGGAGAAGAATAAAGGTTTTTTTCAGGCCCAGAAGATAGCTCAGAGGACTAGAGCACATGATTTTCATGCTGGAAATTCAGGTTCCATTCTAGGCACTATGCGGTCCACCAGGCACCGCAAGCAACAAAGTAAAATTTGTTCTCTAACACTGAAATTAATATACTCTACTTGATGTGCTGATTTTTGTGATTTTTTTGGACATAAAATAGTTGCTTAACTCCGAAAATTTGAGGTCAGAAAAGTTGTTTTTATTTGTTTGCTTGCTTTTTTGTGTGTGTGGACCTAAGTCAGAGAAAAAGTATGGAGCTTCCAAATTCTTCATCAGACTCATCCAAAAATACTTATTTGAACTGATAAACATAACTGAGATATGATTTCCTGTACATATTATTGTATGCCATCAAATAGATCACTAGCCCATTATGTACTGTAAGGACTTGTCTTCTCCATCCCCTCTCCCCGCACCACAAGAAGTGACCCCTATTTAAAAAAATAGATTTAATTATGCCCCATTCAGAAGCAGACC
The DNA here is from genome assembly GCF_029834395.1 of Sorex fumeus. NCBI lineage: Eukaryota > Metazoa > Chordata > Mammalia > Eulipotyphla > Soricidae > Sorex > Sorex fumeus. Next base: position 11,641,756 of record NW_026606065.1, on the reverse strand, counting down.
TCTCTTTTCATCTTTCTTTCTTTCAGAAAGGGGACAGGGTCAATATCACTTGACTATTAAGTAACAAGTCCCCATGTCCCCTCTCTCAGCATTAGTAGGTGTGTTCCTAAAGTTTCTGGAGTAACAGCTGGGTGACCCCCATGGTGACCCACATTGCAAGACCACAGTAGCTCAGTGTCCTCAGAATCTCACATTGAACTGCTCAGTCAGGATGGCTAAGTATTGCTGAGAGATGCCCCCTCAATTCCCTGAGCCCTACTTTAGAACCCCCTAAAAATAGTCCCCAGTTACTTTCTTAAACATTGAACAATGAGACTTATTACTGCAGCCACCAAAGACATATATATTTACATAATTAATAGGTAAGTTACATGGAGATAGTTTATAGATAATGTTTTTGCTGAATAGTGGTTTAACTATAATTTTGGATTCTACACTAGATACAGTAAAACTATAAACAACTCTTTTTTTTTTTTTGAAGCGTACATATAAGTCCTAGAGGTCCAATTATACAGTGTTAGGAAGATCAACCAACATGCTGGGATTTTCCCAGAACACACAGAAGAATCAATTAATGTAACTTCACATCAGTTTAAAAGCAATTATCAACTTTTCCCACCATCTCCTGGTCAAAATTCACGGTACTCAAATACTCAGTTTTAAAATAACTGCAGGGCTGAACTTTGATCGGCAATACCATTACTATGAGGAAATTTGCTAAGGTTCCTTGAGGTCATTCTTAGGAGATTTTTAAAACTGGGTCATCCTCACAGACAGCCAAGACCTTTCTAAAAACAGCTGGCTCACAATTTCAAATGATCTGTCGTTACCATACTTCTCAGTTGAGAATCATGAGAACAACTTGTTCTGAATCTTCTGGCTGCCTCCCCATGCAGAGTGAACATCAAGTTTCTTCAGTGGTTAGCATACAAACAGGGCTTCAGTGGGTTTGGGTTTCCCATAAAATTAACGCTTCCCTGTTTCTTAATGGACTTAAGGTCAGCATCAATTTTTCCTCTCTAGATACACATTATAAGAAAAGAGAAAGTGGAGTATTTTAAACTTTCTTTTTACTCTCGCCCATTACTAAGGTTATATTGTCTTAATTGAGCCTATCATCAAGTAAGGTAATGTACAATGTAATGTCCATTTTACACTTATGAAAAGTATTTTCATAAGTTATGATCTGTATTTCAGTATTCAGTGTACTTAACACAGTGACAGATTAACACGTGCCAATAGTTTGTTTTCGTTTTCTTTAAATAGATTCACAAAAGAAAGCCTGAAAGTGCTTGTTTTAAGAGGTGTTAGATGTTAGATATGATGACTTTTAAAATATTGACATTACCTTCTTGAAATTTCATAGACAATGACAGCATATATATGGATCAAAGGAAGTTTTTAATCAATGAGACAAATGCACTTCATATATAGTCTCTATAGAATCTCTATTTCTCTTAAACACTTTTATTTCACTTTCTCTATCCTGTTTTGTTTTGTATGGTAATTTGATAGATTTTTTATTCCTTTTGGCAGTATCTTATTTACTTGGATTGACTCAGGGAAAAGCAGAAAGCAACAGTTTTATTTTTAACTTGTTAGAACGACAAAACACAGAAAAGGTCCTCTCAAATAGGTGCTCCAAATTGAGAAATTGAGGTCTACTTGCAGTTAATATTAATTCTCAACTACAGTATGCAAATCATCTTCCTATGCTGCCTCATAGAAATATGAATACCAGAAGTAGTGTTTCCTCTTTTGAGATAGAGTGGCCCATGTTTTGCATGGTGTGGAATCTGAGTGCTGAATAGAATTACAGGTGCAAGTATCATTTCTGACCATGTAAGGTGGAGCTGGACACTCAGATCCACCATGTTGGAACGAAGCCTTCTGAGTGCAGTGACAGGCAGGAACAGCTGAAAATGTATTTGTACTTTGTGCTTCCTGTTTCTTTAAGACTGCTTGTGAGACATCTACATTTGTTAATGTGCTACTTCTCAGTGAATTCTACCTATGTATAATAGTACCCATATTACAAACTATTCAGAAAAGAATTTAACTGGTCAGATATATATTTAAAATTATTCATGCTGCACTTATTTTCACATATACTGCAATTCAACATTTTCTCATATTAAATTTTGGGATTTTTTCTTAATGGAATATGACTGAACCTTCCTGCAATGAATAATAAATAAGTCTTGTCTTCCTACTTCATAAATCATAATTTACGAAAAGGATTTGGTTGAGTTGCTTCTCGCACCAAAATTGCACAGGAAGCAAGAGTAATTAATATTCACCTTCCCTTGCACTATAAACTAAACTTATTGGGTAAAAAAAGTGTTACAAAAGTACTCTCAATGTAAAGTTACAACAGAAAGAGCAAGACTATATTTTTCCTAAAACATTAGAACCACTCAAATTGTTTTTGTTCCAGATTTTCCTGCACTCTTTTTTCCTGCACACTTTGTCTTTCAAAAATTCCAAAAGATGTGTGCTCCCATTCTTTACAAAGGAACAGCATTAATATAAGAATATTACAGAACTTTCTCAACTATTTTTCTCAAAAATACTTCTATTAAGCTAACCCACTAAAAACCAAAAAAGCTAAGAAAAACTTTTTTAAAAATGTATATAAAGTACGCTAAAAATTTGATTTCATTGATTTTTTTAATCTGTCTGATTGCAGTTTGTACTAAAATGTAGTAGAGTATCCAATATCATTTCTTCATGACTTGCCGCTAGCAGTCAGTTTGTGTAAACAAACTGATTAAAAGATTATCTGTCAGCAGAGTTTCATCATCCTCTGCTGATTCACTTGTTTGGAATCAGAGCACAACTCCAGTGTCACTGAAAAGAAGTAATCTGGCTATCACTTCACAAGGAAGAATTTATTTTATTTTTTTACATTATATTGGTTTTAAGTATACAATCTAGTGATATGATATTTGCACAAAATGCGAGTGACCACCACAACAAATCTAGTTAACATCCATTCCATGCAAGTAAAATTAAAACTATCCAAAATCCAGGTAGAAAATCCCTACAAATTATTGTCTACTTGTGTGATGAATGAAAAAAAAAAAAGTCCAGTGGTTAATTAGACCAACCTGTGGACACCATTCACAAACCACAGGGCCCATAGAGATTCTTTGTTCCTCGGCTTTTTCTTGGTATTTCCTTGCCTGGTTCAAGCATATAAGTCAATTGCCATATCCTGCTTTCACTTATTGCACTGGTGATTGGGTTACCTGCTGCAGGAATGATGACAACTTTGATATGTGTGGTCAGTGCATTGGAGGAGATTGGGAGAAAGGTGGTAACTATGGCTGGAAGAATTAAACAATCCTAGTCTGGCATGGGCCGTCTTGAATACTACAACTGTGCTTTCATAACTTGGAGGAAGGTCATATCATAGAGGGAGGAACCCAAATATTGACTCTTTTGCTTATGATGATATCATAAAGATTACCCATCCAAATACAACTTTCTGTGCTCTACTAAAGTTTGTATGAATTCAACTTCCTATCAATGATTGCATTGGATGTCAGGTCCCAAAGCTATAAGCAATCTTATTTAGCCTTTTCTGTTGTTCTAAGCATGTAGATTGTTTTTCTGCAAGTAGTAAGTCTGATTTCCAATTTCCTCTGCTGTTCACCAAATCCCAAAAACCCAATGTTGAGAATTTTACTGTTTACAGGTACAGAGGAAGTTCTTGAATGGAGAGAAGATATTCCCTCCATGATCTAAATTTTCAACTCTGTTCTTTCCATATCCTCTTTCTCAAAAATTATTTCTTTTTAACTTAACCCCTTAGATGCTTATTATAAAGACCTGTCCTCTCCTAAGATATGTAACCAGTCGCTAATCAAGAAAATATGTGTCTGTTCTTACTTTTTAATTGGTTACAGTGTTTCTATTTTATCACAACTAACAGCCATTTTCTGGAGAAGAAATACCTTTTAGGGATGAGAATTTTGCACCTAAACTAAAGGGTAGTATTTAATTCTTAATCTACGACAAAGCTGAATTCATTCCTGAAGAGTGTAGATGGATGTACTTTTATAACTTCATATTCTATCCAAGTCCATTAAATTAAGAGATTGAAAGAACTGGGTGGAAAGCAGTTAACGTTTCACCAAGTTAAATGGGGGTCATGTTTCTGAAATTAAATCGTTTGGCTTGTATAACCATGGTTATATGTGAAAAGATAGTGCTTATGCTTGACAACTGAAGTCATAACTTAGGAACAATTTGTCCATGGGGGGGGGGGGGGGGAATGGTCATCATAAGTTTGCCAAGTTAAAATAAGTTTGAAGGGTGAGTTGGAAAATGGGAGCAAAAAAAAAAAGTGAAATTAGAAACATGTTAAATACGGATCGTTTGTTTCACATGAAGGAGTCAACTTCAAAGAAAACTTTCCAACACGATACAGATATGAATGTACACAAACACATATAAACAAACATAGATACCTTGTCCTGGCACTTGTACCAGAAACAATACGATTTATTAGGTCTAGGATTTATTTTTCTTCTTGAAATATCTCATCATCTGTATCAATGAAAAAAAACTTTGGGCCAAGGCAGACAGCTACTTCCATGTTAACTCACACACACCAGGGCTGCTCTGCCAATTACCGACTAAATCTCCTAAGAGAAGAACAAAGCATTTAAAATTTATGGAATCACTGATACCCTCAGATAAAAACTCCAGAGCACCCTCAAGAAGTGGGCAGGTCAAATACCAGCCCAGCCAAAGCTGTAGCAGCCTCAACGTCACCATCACTGCAGCCATGCCAAGGGCTCAACTCTACACTTTACGAATACTCTCTGCAGAGACACTAACCGGTGAATAATTTCAGGTACCTGGTGCCCAGACTGAGGACTCTGGTGTTTTTCAGAGTCAGGGTGGGTAGCCTCTCCCCAACCGGTCATACTTCCAAAATTCCCAGCAGCCACTCCCACCTCCCATAGTCTCAGCCATGTCGACTCATTGGCACAGATCATAGATTCAGAATTCTCTGAACCACACAGCCACATATGTAGACGCACAATACTCCCCCAAACAACAAACAGCTTAATTCTCAGACAAGAACTTAAAAACCCCATGATCAGGATGGGGGTACAGGCCACAATGTGCAGGCAGGAATTCTCCTAAGTATTGGGAATGCAGGCATCAACAAGTTGGCATGAATCTTCCTAAGTGCTGGGAACGCAGGTGCCAACAACACAGTGGGTACTCTCCTGCTTATGAGAGTAAGATGAGTGCATTGGGGATGAGGGGGTGGGGGTGAGCATTTGAACTCTCACAGAATTCTAATAATGATCCTCCCACTGGTTAAGTGAAATGTGGGCATGGTTTTCCTAGTGGTGAGCATTAGTGCAGCCTCCAATTATACTCCCCCTCTACAGCCCATAAGATCCATTTCTTGACCTCCTATACTGAATTTTCACCAAGGCTACCCAACCACATTAGTCCATTTAGCCTCTACTCCAATCAAGTAGTAGTAAGTTCAGGCCAAAGAACACATTCCTTGAACCAGTGCAAGAGGTTCCACAGAACTACACAGGAACACCAAAAAGGAACAGAATATTCTTGAAAGGAAAAGAAAAAATCACAACTTCTAGACTTTCTCAGGCACCATATGATAACAGCACAGAACCCCACCATGAGGAGTGGATGAAGATAGGAGCCTTGTAGCCATGAAAAGGAATGCCCATATAAAAAAAAACTCTCTGATAAAGAATTCAGAGATGAAATGGTGAGGAATTTTAATGAGCTCAAAGAAAAGCGAAACAGACATCCAATAAAATACGGGAAGATAAGACAGTCAATAACATATAGGAGGAAATGAGAGCATAAATAAGAAGACTACAAACATAATTGTCATTAATAAAATATTCAGGAGATTAACTGAAAAACTCAATGAGTCCCCTCAACAGTAGAATAACAACAGCTGAAGGCATAATCAGTGAGCGTGAAGATGAGCTGCAGAAAACTACCAGGTAACAATATAAGATGGAAGAAGATCTCAAAAAAGCTCAAGGGTAGACAAGAGAACTATAAGATAAATTCAAGAGAAAAACATAAGAATTATCAGAGTCCCAGAGGGACAGGCAGCAAATCTTCTTTAAATGTTTGGGAGAATTCACTAATGAATCCATCTGGGTCTGGGCTTCTGTTTTGGAGAAGACCATTGATTACCATTTCAATATCCTCAATAATTATAGGTCTGTTCATGGATTCCAAATCTTCTTGGTTCTGCCTTAGGAGTTTATAGAATTCCAGGAATTTATTCATTTCTTCTAGGTTCTCTTGTGTTGTGGCATATAGATTTTCAATGTAATCTCTGAGCAATTTCTGATTTGGTTTGTTAGTGTTCTCTCTTTGTGAGTCTTGCTAGTGGTTTACTGATCTTGTTTATTTTCTCAAAAAAAAAAAAAAACAGCTCTTGGTTCCATTGATATTTTGGATTGTTTTGGGGGATACTTGCTCATTAGTTTCTGTTCTAAGTTTTATTATTTCCTTCCTCCTGCCTGGTTTGGGCTCCTTTTGTTGGTGATTTTTACAAGATCTTGAGCTGTGAAGTGAAGTTATTTATGTGGACCTTTCTCATTTCTTGGTCAATTCTTGCAGCGCTATAAATTTGCCTCTTGACACTGCTTTTGCTATGTCACACAAGTTCTAGTAGCTCATATCCTTATTCTCATTTGTTTCCAGGAAACATTTGATTTCTTCTTTGATTTCCTCTCTAACCAACCATTAGTTTAGTAGTGAGTTGTTTAATTTCCAGGTATTTGATTGGAGTCTCCGTTTTTGTGTGTGATTAACTTCTATTTTCACTGCATCATGGTCCGAAAAGATACTTGATACAATTTCTTTCCTCTTGATTTAATGGAGGTATGTCTTGTGGCCCAGCATGTGGTCTCTCTTGGAGATGTCCCAGGTGCACAGGGAAAGATTGTGAATTTGGCTTTTAGGGTATGAGAGTCCTGTAGGTATCTACCAGCCCTCTCTCTTCCATTTCTTCCTTCAGAGCTAGTATGTTCTTGTGAGTTTTAGTCTCATTGATCTTTCACGAGGTGAAAAGGTAGTGTTGAAGTCTCCAAATACTATTGTATTTCTGTCAATGTCCTCTTTGAGGTTTTTTTAAACTATTTTGCTGATCCCTCACTGGCTGTGTAAATATTTAGGAGTGTAATTTTGTCCTGATGTATGTATCCCTTTGATTATTAAGAAACCGCCTTTGCTGTCCCTACTAACTTTTTTCAGACTGAAGTCTAGATCATCAGATCCTAGTTTGGCCACCCTGGCCATTTGAAGGAGTTGTTTGCTTAAAGAGTTCTTTCTAGCCTTTGACTTTGAATCTGTGTTTACTCTGACTATTCAAATGTGTTTCTTGTAGGCAACAAATGTTGGTTTCAGCTTTTAATCCATTTTACCACTCTGTGTCTCTCAGTTTGTGCATTTAAATCATTGACATTGAGAGAGATTTTTGTCATGGGGTTTTGTGCCATATTTATGTAGAAGTTTGTTGTGTTTGGGGGGTTGTCTTGCCTCATCAGTAGCCCTTTCAATCCTTCTTTCAAAGCTTTTTTTTTTTTAGTCTATGATGTTCCTGAGCGATATGAATGACAGTCTAATGGGTAAAGTACTCTTTGTGAGACTTTCATTTCATTAAGTTTTTTAACTGTCTCCCACCATTGACTTCGGGTTTGGAGAGTTTCATTCAATAGGTGTGCTGTAAATCTCAGGGACACTCCTTCAAATATACTTTCCTTCTTTGATATTGCTGCTTTCAGTATTGTATTTCTTTTTTAATTATTTTTCTTGAAGAAATAATAATCTTTTTTCTCATTTTTTTCATTTTTTAAATTTTATTTTTGTAAGGTTGTTTACATTAATTAATTACATTCACTATTTCAACACCAATTCCACCACCATTATACCTTCCCACCACCATTATTTTAAATATTCCCATCACCATTTAAGCTTACCTGCCAGGGAAGATGCCAGACAATTTATTTTCTATTGCTTATTAAGAATATCATGAGCAGTTTCGTGGCTGTGTGCTTCTGGAATTCTAAAATTGTAAATGGTTGAGGTCCAGAGACATCTCTGTAAAGAGCTAATCCATTTGAGGATTCATTTGGAAGACTCTGGATCAAGGCCATTGATGCACTGAAATAGTGCCCGGAGGCAGTTTGTGGGTGTGACAGCCAGGACCCCAAGTGCGCAGGGAGACAGGAAGGGATGACCTGTCTCTGCTACCACCGTGTGCCCTGGAGTCTTAGTCCCTACACCTGTGTACCAGGGTTCTTCTTCTGGAACTCATGGCCACCAGAGTTTCATCTGGAGTAGGCAGAAAGGACACACCTGATCCATCTGAGGTGCCCCAGTGGAACTGGCTCAGTACGGGGTGTGGAGAGATTTCTGGCAAGGTGCTGTCTTCCAGGATTCCCTGCTGTGTCTTAGTATTGTCTTTCTGTCTATGGTATTCATCATTGTGAATAGCATAGGTCTTGGGGTCTTTTGGGGGGCATCTCTTTTAGCTGGTACTCTTCAGGCTCCTTGAATCTGGATGCCTGAATTTTCCAGCTCAAAGAGAGACAGAGAGAGAGAGAGAGAGAGAGAGAGAGAGAGAGAGAATTACAGGCCAATATCCCTGATGAACACAAATGCAAAGATTCTCAACAAAATACTAGCAGATAGAATCCAGTGCCTCATCAAAAAGATCACACACCATGACCAAGTAGAATTCATCTCAGGGATGCAAGGATCATTTAACATTCACAAGTCAGGCAACATAATACACCATATCAATAAAAGAAAAAAATAAAAACCATAGATCATATCAATAGATGCAGAGAAAACATTTGACAAGATCTAGCATCCATTCATGATATAAAAAAAGAATACTCTCAGGGCTGGAGCAATAGCACAGCAGGTAGGACATTTGCCTTACACATGGACGACCCAGGTTCTATTCCCAGCATCCTATATGGTCCCCCCAAGCACCGCCAGGAGTAATTCCTGAGTTCGTGAGCCAAGATGTGACCCAAAAAGCAAAAAAAAAAATGCTTTCAACTAAATAGGAGTTGAAGGAACTTGCCTCAATATAGTCAAACCCATCTACCACAAGCACAGAGCAAGCATTATCCTCAATGGGAACAAACTAAAAACCTTCCTTCTTAAATCAGGCATAAAACAAGGTTGCTCAGTCTTTCCACTTCCATTCAATATAGTACTGGAAGTACTTGCCATAGCAGTTAGGCAAAAATATATCTGAAGGGCATCTGTATAGGAAACGAAGAAGTCAAGCTCTCACTATTTGCAGATGATATGATAATATACTTAGAGAATCCTAAAGCCTCTACCAAAAAACTCCTAGAAGCAATAGATTTGTACAGTAGAGTGGCAGATTACAAAACCAATACTTAAAAGTTTATGGCTTTCATATATGCAAATAATGAAAGAGAAGAAAGAGATTTTAAAAAATAGGGGGAGAGCCTAGTACAGTGGGGATGGCCTTGGACATGACCTATCCCCAGCATCCCATATGACAATAGATCCACCTTAGCGTTTTGCATTTTGTATACTTCTTAATATATATAGCTCAAAACTTCTTCTAAATCACATTCTTCTAAAATCCATCTCTCAACTGCTTCAAAGACTCAACAGTTTTAGAAAGAAAATGTTTTATTGTGGTATGGAATTACGTTAATAAAATGGGAAACTTGACAAAAGTATTTTAGCTTCTTATACCACTTCTAAATGTAATTCTAAATTATACCGAGCTAAATTGTAAACCTAAGTCAGTTTTACAAATTATTTTCTAGCTTAAACTGAATTCAGACGTTGTGAGATTCAAAGCCAAATTATCATGTTCCAAATTCCACCATCTTTGAAATTCCCTTTACCACTTTGATGATTACTCTTTCCTTGAAAAATTTTCTTGTTAGCAAAGTTCTTGAAAGCCTTCCTCAGAAATCTTTGAATTCATCCCTTCTTTATAATTTTGCCAAAATCATTCCTTAACTGTCACTGTCACTGTCCTCCCATTGTTCATCAATTTGCTCAAGCGGGTCCAGTAACATTGTGAGACTTGTTACTGTGTTTGGCATATTGAATACATCACGGGTAGTTTGCCAGGCTTTGCCGTGTGGGTGAGATACTCTCGGTAGCTTGCTAAACTCTCCAAGAGGGGTGGAGGAATCGAACCTGGACCAAGCAGGTTGTCCACATGCAAGGAAAACACCTTACCACTGTGCTATCATAATTTTTATTTCTTTAGTAGCCCACTCTAACTTTAAGTTAAATGTTATGGCTGTAGGTATTACATCTTTATTATAAGTTCCAGAAAAATACTTCTATTATCTTTCCTGCATTTTTTGTTTGTTTGTTTGTTTCTTCTGAAAATCCACTAACAACTTTCCGGTAGGCTGGTCCCATAGATCCTAGAATTTGTCCATTCAGTAGTTATCTGTTAAGTGCCTAGCTCTAGTGTGTGTCAGGTTTAGTACAAGACTCTAGATTTACCAGTTGAGTGAAACAAACTTGATCCATGTCCTAAGGTTCTTGTAGTTTGGTAAAATTTACACGAGAGCATCTCCTAACATACACTTTATGTTAATCAGTAAGGATGCAAGTATTTGTTTTTAATGTTAATTAACATTTTCCCGCAAAGATTTTAGCCTGACTTGTAGCCAACTGGCTATAAACCAAGATTTCTTCTTGTGCATAGCAATTTCAGTTGGCAAGTTGTGAAGCACAGTTCTGTTTTTCCAGCGCTCAAAACAAAATAAAACTATTTTTTTTTGGTAAAGAAAATAAACAGGGCAAGTATGGTAACAGCAAGAATGGCTGTACAGGGGCTGGAGCAATAGCACAGCGGGTAGGGCGTTTGTCTTGCATGCGGCCAACCCAGGTTCGATTCCCAACATCCCATATGGTCCCCTGAGCACCGCCAGGGGTGATTCCTGAGTGCAGAGCCAGGAGTAAGCCCTGTGCATCTGTGCATCGCCGGGTGTGACCCAAAAAGCAAAAAAAAAAAAAAAATGGTTGTACAGGGATGTGGTTCAAGTAGTAGAAGATGGACCTTGCATGGGTGTGCCCCTACCCTGCCAGCCCCCTCCCCCACTGCCTGCTGACTCCCCCAGCATGCTGAGTGGCCCTCACAAGGACACAGTGAAAAGGAACTTGAGCTCATAGAATAATAATGGATGAAGGAGACAGCAAAGCAGAAGTCCATCCACAATCATTATTGCTTTTGAGTTTTTGTTTGTAGAGGAGGGTGGAGGTAGGGCAGTTCCAGTGCAGCTTGGCTGCTGCCAGGGTGACACCCGGGGATGCTAGAAGGCCCAAGTGGTGCTATGGACTGAACCAAGAGGCTTACACATGCAAGGTATGTACTCTGCCACTTGAACCATGTCCTTAGGCCACATTTTTTGATTTCATCTTTATGGACTTGTATGATTTCTAAGACTTCAAGCATATTGACCATTCATCTACAAAGAACAGTAGCATAACTGAGCAAACCAAAGACTTTGGCCACTGAAATTCAAATACCTTGGCAATCTTTAGGGTTTTTCTGTGGCAGAACTCACTGTAACCAGATTAAAATATGATTTCTCTGGGTTTTTTATCAGCTTCTCTCTTTATCTTTGATTCTTTACCAGCTTCTTTCTCTATCACTGTACGGGAGTCTCTCAGATCATGCTTAGATCAGCTCAGACTCCAGCTATTGGAGAGAATCACCTGAAAAGACAAAGGAGCTACATCCAGTTCTGTCTGACTTCAGTGCTGTTCATGAGGAAAGTGCATAGGACTAGGGAGATTGTACAGGGTTTAAAAGGCATGGCTTACATATAGCTGACCAGTATTTGATCCTTGGCACCACATGTCTTCCTGAGAAACGCGGCTTGTGTAGCCTGGGAGATATCCAAGCATCACTAAGATGACCCTACTGAACCAAATAGCACAAGGCTCAAGCAGGACTGCATCTGCAAGCCTTATCAGTGAACCAACACAACACACTTGACTAAATATCTCCAAAAGTGGCCCTTGGGTACCCTCAGCACCACTTGGGAACTGCTCCCCTGCCCTTTTTTTTCAATAACCAGGGAAATCTAGGAAGGGGGATGGAGATGTAAAAGCGTATGGAGTAGGAGGACGTTTGATAGGGGCTGAGATGATGAAGGGTGAAGAAAATAAAACAGAGTAATACTGCATGAAAACATTTGGAAAGAGCTAAGGCAGCATTCCAATATAAGGAAAGTTGTCCATGTATTAAATGCAGGTGTACTCTTGTACACAAGGAATTAACTTGGGATATAACTATTCTCGGATTTTTCAAGACTATGTGTGTATGTGTTGTGTGTGTGTGTGTGCGCACGCAGGCGTGTGTGATCTCTCCCTTCTAGTAAACTTAGAATAATCTATTTCTTCTTACTTTGTCTCATTGGTTACAGAAAATGTAGCAACGGTCAAAGATGACAGAAATTTAAAATGGTAGTATGTTAGGTCTATAAAATGTTCAATACCAAATATCAACTATTCCTTAGAAAGATTTAGCACAGTAAATTGCTTTCTATGGTTGGTTTCTTATGTGTGATGAATTGTGTCTGACATCTGTTTAAAGAGCATGTGATACTTTAAAAGACGCTGAAGCCTGGGTATCCAGTGTGATGTAATCTGAGGGCCACTGTGCTGTGTGACTGAGCAAAGTTGTCCGTTCACAGTTTCCCAAGCTTGTCAGCTGTTACTACCTTTTTATCTCTATTCTGTTAACTTGAGATTTGTTCTTAGTTCATGGAAAAGGTCTCATTTGTTTTCTTCCTCCAGATAGAACTCTCTTGGCAGAGTTCTTCAAAGGCAGTTAAGTTGGTAGCATCATGGAAATTTGGCAGCCACTTGTGAACTAGGACAGATCTAAACATTAATTTAGGTTATTTTCACAGGCAATTGTTCCACTATTTTTCATCCCTTTATTTTAGCATTAACATAACCACTCACAATCATCATTATTAAGGTGAACCCGCTTGTGCTTGTCATTCTTATCATTGTATAGTCTGAATACTTGTGAAATTTAAATTTAAATTGGATATGTAAACATTATGACAGAACATGAATAAGTCATCCAAAGGCCTTCTGAATTATTCAGTTTACTCTTCTTTAAAGTTAATACAAAAAGTCAAAGGCTTTGATTAAACAAAAAAAATGAACAACTTTGATTACTTTGACGTATTTCATCTCTAGTAATTTTGTCCTTTGCCTTTTAAATCATTTTTAATTGCTTTGAATGTTGCCAAAATCCATGTTCACTCTAATCTATTAAAACTGCAAGAAGAAATTTTATGTCTCTAATAAGAAGAATAAGATGCATATTTTACATAGGTGATCTAAATCCCACCTTGTACTGATTGGGTTGTTTCAGAGTAATTCAGATTGAAATGGATGGAATTAGGACCAGATTCTTAAATAGTGCAACAGACAATGATGGAATGACTTCATTTTTACTTTGAAAGAATTGTGATGCACCTAAATATCATATGAATGAGTGTTCTAAGGTTATATTTTTTAAAGGCTAATGCAAAAACAACAGTTTTAAAAATTAAGTCAACTTTAAAGCTTATTTAAGTCCTAAATTCTTTAATTTTTGATCACCTGCCCCCATCAATCTTTGGAGACCATCAGGATTGCATTCCAAGTGGTACTCAGGTGGTGCTGGCATCAAACTCAGGTCCTCATGCATGCAAAGCATGAGGTCCTCCTCTCTGCCTTCTCTCACAACCCCCTAAGGGTGCTCAGTACTGTAGTCTGTCATCCTTTGTCACCACGTAATTTTCTGTCAACTACAAGAGAAGGGAATGAAAGTAATAAGTCTAAACTCATACACCATGTTATATGCTCCATTCATTCTCTCTCTTTTTTAGTGCTAAGTTCATTCATGCATTCATCGTTTCACTTAATACTTGGCAATAACCAAATAACAATATCTTTATTCTACACATATGAAAAGAAAAAAAAAATCACTGAAGATCAGGTTGCTCAAAGCCATATATCTGGATAGATCAGACAAGATCCAAACCAGAGCCAAATCATTCAGCAACTCCATCAAGTTATGTCTTACCCTCATTCATATATCAATACTCTTTCAAGGATAGGAGGTATAATTTTAGCAATATCTAAAATAAAACTTAAGTAATGTTTTTAGAAGTGAGAATACTGTAAGTTGTTTTGTTTGGTTGATAGTTCCCATACCCAGCAATGCTAGGAAAGGGGTATATGTTACTGGAGATCACATTCAGGGCCTTTCACATGCTAAACATGTGCTGGACCACTTGAACAATCTCCCCAGTCTTGGTGTTGAGTATGGGGGGTGGTTAAGCTTATTTTTAAACTTTTTCTCATTACAAACTCTTGCATGAAAGATACATATATTAAACAAAAACAGAAATTATGAATGTAGAAAGAAAGTGCAAGGCAAACCTGATAACTCTAGCTTTTGTCTTCTCCCACCAAAAGGAACTTTGGATACCTCAGAACTTTCAGAAATGTAAGATGTTCTAATGTTTAACAGGGTTCCTGTTGGTAGAATATCCTAATTTTTCTCAAAAGCCAGCCTGTATAAAAGCAGATGGATCCCTTGGTGGTCAGATTCATTGCATAGTACCACATCCAGAACTTCATGCATGTTCAGCTCTGCCCCACATTTGCAGTCTGGTTTTGAATTTATTACTTCAACATCATAAATTTTCATTTTCTATCCCTCCTGTGCTAATATGCAAGTATTTGGGGTTTTTTAAGCTTCAAGATACAGATATGAGTACAAGTGACCTAAAGTAATACATTTCAACCATGAAAGATTTTTCTAAGACCCCTAACCCAGACTTTTTAATTTGCTTTCACCTTTAAATAGACTCTGAACGTGTGTTTTTTATTTCAACCTTCCCCAGATAATTCTAAGGTGCCATCAAAATGGAGAATTGCTGGTCTGGTTGTGCCCTTCGTTTCCAAATTGATTGTTACTTGTCATTGAAATTGATGGCACAACATCATGTCCTAACATGATGTCCTAATAAGCACATTCTTCAATATCTCAGCCATTTTGTTCCTGCACATCAGGAGCTTTGGAAAGATCATTATGACAAAATTTCACTCTCCTAGTATCTGTGCTATTTATGCACTAAATTTAATCACACAATTATTCTTTTCCACAGAAAACCTGAGTGAGATCCTGATTATTGAAGGGGTTTCCCAGAAAAAGATATTATACTTATTCTCATCTTCTTTTTCCAGGTTATTCTGATGTTTTTCTATCAGTCATTCTTAAATGGTGTCTCAAAAATATGGAATGGCAAAATTCAGAGCCCTCTTTTATAATAATTGCATCATGTTAGATTCCTTAGGGCCTCGTGTGCCTTGTGAACTAGTATGTACCAAGGGCCTAATATGGTGAGTGTCTGGCTCACAAAAGGAGCTCTATCTTTTGTCTTAATAAAATTATTCCATTTACTCAATGCAATATTGCAAGCTGAGCAGTGATACATGAGTAAGTTTCCCTAGTGGACCTCATACTACCCATTACAAGAGACAGTTTGAACATAATATAAAGAAATGGGCAGCTGAAATATGAAGTGTCTCCCCATCCCATCCTAAATTTCCGAGTTGGTTAGATGAGTGGTTGATTTGAAAGATTTATATCATTGAGTTTCAAAATTGACTCAAGTAACCTATTCATAACATCTAGTTAGTAGAAGCACAAAACTGTTGTTTCTTTCAAATTATAAATACTGTTTCACAATTGCTATTTATGTGAGGTATAATATCCTGCCAGTCTAGCCCCAGAAATGCATTCCACACTCCCTCTCCACATACCCACAGGCACAAACACAGCTCTCCTCTGTCAAAAACATGCTCACTTTCGAGGTTTTCAGTTTAAATTGTCTGTCTGTAAGCTACTAAAGTCTAACATTGCTGTTTTGAACAATGGGGTAGGCGATCTTAGACATTTATGTCCATATATTAAAGTACAACAAAATGTGCAAACCATATGAGGACTCACACATGCGGTATACAATAAATATATGTTCACTAGATACCGAGCAGGACCAGCGCTAAAGTTGAGAATCAGGTAACAATTCCATTTATATTAATGGGACAATTGCCCTAATTGGCACTATAGGAACAAGATTTCTTACATTTTCAAAGTACAAAATACTATATGAAAACAGGAAAACATGTGGTGACCATCCATTAGTTGCACATTAGGTGGAAATCTGCTGTTTCTATATCACAGCTAGGACCCATTTTACTAATAACAACTATGAAAATAAAATTTCATAGATGGTTATGTGGATACTGTTTACTGCACTTAGAGTAAAGGGGGTGATTTATAAACTGTTTATCCTTTTCTCCTGTATACTTCTGAGTTTTATTTTAGTATTTAGGAGACTACCAAAATGTGAACTTTAAATCAGATTTGTTATTTTGCAGGAGAAAATGAGTTTGTTAATCTATAGTCTTGTTCTGTGGCCGAGCCAGCATCAATGCATTTAGCGTAAAATGCATGTAGCTTTCAGACTGGGTCTGGACAATAATAATCCTGCAAATCAGAGCTAGAATTCTAGATACTGTGCCTGAGAATCTTGCTGGGGGCATTTCGATCTCATTTTTGCTGTTTCAGATTTGCTATTAAATTTATATGACAGTTATATTTAGGCAAGAAAAGGAAGTTTCTTACAAGTTGCTGTAGTTGAATTTCAAGGAACTCTAAAAAATATGGCTCCTAATTAAGGTTCAGGTTCCATAGTTTTAAAAAATATACAGGTAGCTGGCTATGTAGACAGATAAGTAGATAGATAGATTTTCTACAGAAACATTGAAGAAACATCTTTAATTTTAGATTTGTGACACCTGTTAAAGATTTTATAAAAATATTTTCGGAAACATGAACTAGCATGTAGTTTTAAGCATATCTGAATCTACAGTTAAAAACAATATTATTTTTGTTATATAATTTTCTGGGTAGTAATGAGATTCAGAAATTTTGAGAAAAATAAGAAGTCTTTAACTAAATGAAGAAAATGAATAAATCACACTTTCTCATTTCACAGCTTATAATACAAAGTGATAGCTATCTTTTTTTTTAATTGCGTAGGGAAAAACTCAAAATGAAATTGTTGGTAAAAATGTTTATAAGCTTAAAGATCTAGGAGATTAACACTTAAATGTTATCTAATTATAGGAATGATATATCAAAATACAAAATTATGGGGAGTGTCTTGAGTATGTTTAATTTTTTTAACTAAAGTTTCATCAACAGCTCTTTTCATCCAAAACTCTAAAATAAGCAGATATATGGGCAGGAACAATACTACAGCAATTAGAGCACTTGCCTTGCATGCATCTGACCCAAGTTTGATCTCCAGAGTACCCCATATGCTCCCTCCAAGCACCAAAAGGAGTGATCCATGAGTACAGAGCCAGGAGTAAGCTCTGAGTACCACCATGTAAGCCCCAGCCCCCTGCAAAATAAATAAATAAAATAAGCGAGTATAATATAGAGTGATTTTTTGCTGCTGGGGTGGAGCAACAGCACAGCGGTAGGGCATTTGCCTTGCAGGCAGCCAGCCCGGGCAAGCCCGGTTCGATTCCTCCGCCTCTCTCCAAGAGCTCAGCAAGCTACCGAGAGTATCTTGCCCTCAGGGCAAAGCCTGGCAAGCTACTCATGATGTATTTAATATTCCAAACACAGTTACAAGTCCCAAAATGGAGACGTTACTGGGCCCGCTCAAACAAATCGATGAACAGCCGGGAAGACAGTGTTTGTTTTCTGCTGCTAAGGATTTTTTTTCTTTTGGGTTTTCAGCCACTCCCATCACTGCTTAGGGCATACTCCTGGCTCTGCACTCAAGGATCACTATTAATGGGGCTCAGGGGAATTATATGGGGTGCCAAGCATTGAACCCACTCTTGCCATATGCAAGGTAAGCACCCTGTGGCCACAATGAAAGTAGCTTGACAATACAGTCCTGTAGGTGCTGTGATATCTGAGCCTGAAAATACTGACAATTCTGATTATAAGACTGAACTGAGCTTGTTTGGAGGTTCTAGCAGGGGAGGGCAGCTACTCGTATACCCTCGACCGAAGACCGGTCCGTCTCTATCGGGGAAGGCCGTCCTCTGCGACCGAGCGCGCAGCTTCGGGAGGGACGCACATGGAGCGGTGAGGGAGGAAGGGGACACCCGCCTAGCCAGCCAGATCAGCCGAATCAACCCTGGCGATCAATGGGGTGACAGATATCGCAGCCAGATCGCCCTCACATCCAAGTGAAAACAGAGATAGATAAATGGGACTATCTTAAACTAAGAAGCTTCTGCACCTCCAAAGAAACAGTGACCAAAATACAAAGACAGTCTACAGAATGGGAAAGGATATTCACCGAATATACATCTGACAAGGGGTTGATATCCAGGATATACAAAATACTGGTTAAACTCCACAAGAAGAAAACATCCAACCCCATCCAAAAATGGGGCAATGAAATGAACAGAAACTTTCTCAAAGAAGAAATCCGAATGGCAAAAAAGCACATGAGAAAATGCTCTACATCATTAATCATCAGGGAGATGCAGATCAAAACCACAATGAGATACCATCTCACACCTCAGAGACTGGCCCACATTCAAAAAAACAAAAGCAACCAATGCTGGCGTGGATGTGGCGAGAAAGGGACACTCCTTCACTGTTGGTGGGAATGTCCACTGGTTCAGCCCTTCTGGAAAACAGTATGGACGATTCTCAAAAAATTAGAAATTGAGTTCCCATTTGACCCAGCAATACCACTCCTGGGAATATATCCCAGAGAG
The DNA here is from genome assembly GCF_029834395.1 of Sorex fumeus. Classification (NCBI taxonomy): domain Eukaryota; kingdom Metazoa; phylum Chordata; class Mammalia; order Eulipotyphla; family Soricidae; genus Sorex; species Sorex fumeus. The sequence goes on along the minus strand of NW_026606065.1, from coordinate 11,622,880 downwards.
GCAAAAATGTATAGTCGAAGTGACATCTGCACTTGTTTGTTCATTGCAGCACTCTTTACAATAGCCAGAAACTGGAAGAAACCTGAATGCCCAAGAACAGATGACTGGTTAAAGAAACTTTGGTACATCTACACAATGGAGTACTATGTAGCTCTTAGAAAAGATGAAGTCATGAAATTTACATACAAGTGGTACAATATGGAAAGTATCATGCTAAGCGAAATGAGTCAGAAAGAGAGGGATAGACATAGAAAGATTGCATTCATCTGGGGGATATAAAGTAACAAAGTATGAGATTAATACCTAAGAATAGCTGAGATCAGCACCAGGAGGATTACTCCATAACTTAGAGGCCAGCCAGGTATCCTAGAGGAAAGGGCTATTCAGATAGAGAAGGGAGCACCAAATAAAGGATGTTTGGAGGATCCTCCCAGGAGGGGAGATGCATGTGGAAAGTAGACTATGGACTGAACATGTTTGCCACTCAATGCCTCTTTTGCAGACCACAACACCCAAAAGGAGAGAGAGAACACAGGGGATTGCCCTGCCACAGAGACAGGGGGGATGGGGGGATGGGGGTGGGAGGGATATTATCCATGGTGGTGGAAAATGGGCACTGGTGGAGGGATGGGTATCTGATCATTGTATAATTGAAACCAAAGCACAAAAAATTGTAAATCTACAACTTTAAAAAAAATAAAATAAAATAAAGGGAAAAAAAACATTATTAAGATAAAAAAAAAAAGACTGAACTGGAGAGAGGGTTAGGAAAAAACATTCAACTGAAGAGACATTATACCACAGTATCACTATACAAATGACCAGGATCTAACCCAAAGCCATCAGACTATCTTTGCCCAATTTGATGCTTCTCAGAACCATGTACTATCACTCTGCAAAGGACATTGTGCTTGTTATTATGTAAGGCCAATCTACAACCAACAGCAATCTTGCATTCATAAATTTTATAAAGATTTAGATTCATATGACTATACCGATCATGAAAGCTTTGTAACTATATATCTTATGGTGATTCAATAAAAATAAATAAAGATAAAATAAATTTTTAAAAAGGGTTTTTATCTCTACAGTGATATCTATATTTTGAATTTTTCTAATGAAAAATTTAATACCTCTTAATCCCAGTGCCATGAGCTCCACAAATAGAATTCTTATTTGTGAATTATCTATTAATTTAAGTAAAAATAATGCTCAATTATTTAATAAGAAGGATTATCTACTTAATTAAACTCCTTTTCACAGAACAAATGTCAGTCTTGATAGAATTCAGCTTATTATTATTTGAATATATGATTGTTCTTTTCTCTTTGATGCCATTGCTAACCAGATGACATCAGCTTTTTCAGTAGCATGAAAATGCCTAAAATGTAGAAGTATTGCTTAGCAACTATACATTTTACATTATTTCAATAGAAGTAGAACCATTTGTATAAAAGACTGAGTTTGAAACCTTCAATTATACTCTGATAGCCATTAATCATAGCTCTTATTTTTAAGATAGCAAGCTTACATTTCTTGTGACATCAGTCATGATGAGTTTTAGTGCCACATTTGACTTCCCACAATTTCCCCTTGTTTGAAAAAATTAACAAGAACAGCTGCTTACTTAAGTGGATTACAATAATGTGGTCTTGGTCACTTTTGCACCATTACTTCTTCAACTGACAGTGAGAGCCTTACCAGCTTTGTACTTAACCAATCAATGGATGCAATCATGATAAACTTAAGTGTAAGCTATGAGACATTAAAATTGCAGTATTATCTCTACTACTCTTACAATTACATATAAATTATTATAAGGACATAGGGAAGTAGTCTTGGTTCATCAATATCAGGATTATTGGGAGTGTTTGCTGCAGTTCAAATTTTTCCTGATATAACAGATATTCATTTGTTCCTTCTAGAATCTTCAGTACATAAAATGTGCATTAGAGAACACAAAGATATTATGTTTAATGTGAACTCTGAAAATATTTTATTTCATGTACCATCATCTCGTCCTATCCTTGGGCTCTACATCTATGAATACAATGAGCTACAATGTACTATGTTGTTAGGCCTACAATGTTTGTATCAGGAGTGAACGTTTTTTCTTGTCAGTGTTCCATAAATAATAAAGTGTAATAACTATCAACAGGACTTATATTGTATTAGGCAGAATAAATAATCTAGAGGTGACTTTATGTAAATAGGAGGATGCATATAGGGTATATGTAAATACGTCACTTTTTATTCGGGTCTTGAGCAACCATGGGTTTCAGAATCCCAGTGGGTCCTAGAACCAATTCCCCATGGATACTAAAGAATTACTCCACGCTGTGTTTTTATAAGAAAGTATTCTTTCATATTTTACATCAGAGTTTCCAAATATGGAGAATATGGTACCAGAATTATCCAAGAGTGCCATAATAGCCTAGGGACAGTTGAGAGAGTGACGAGTATTTGTCTCTTTGTTTGGTTAAAGAAGGTAGATTTGGGGGGCCAGAACGATAGCACAGACCATACGGAGGCTAACCCATGTTCAAACACCAGCACCACATGGGTCCCTGGAGCCCCACCAGGAGTGATAAACCCTGAAAAACACCACGTATGGGAAACAGAGAAAGAAGAAAGGAAGGGAGGGAGGGAGGGAAGGAGGGAGGGAGGGGGGGACTTTTGTTTGGTATCTCAACCATCTTTCACAACCATTCAATAATTGGCGCAAATATCTGATTACAGTGATACCCATTTAATTATACATTGATGGCTTGTTTCTGGAGAAAGTTAGAAAGAGAAGCAAAATGTAATGAGAACAGATTCATTTTTAAATCCTGTAGAAGTATTACAAGATAAACGAGTCAGATGGGCCAGAGCACTAATACAATAGGAAAAGTGCTTGTGTTAGTCACAGCCCACCCGGGGTCAATGTAGTCCATGAGTCCCTGCCAGGAGTGATCTCTGAGCACAGAGCCAAGAGTAAACCATAAGCACTGCCAGATATGGTCCAACTCCCCCTTCCTCCAAAAGAAAACATAGGTACCTACTACACATTTTATTGTAGCACTTAGGACTGTCCTGTCCTCCCATTGTTGATCGATTTGCTCGAGCGGGTCCAGTAATGTCTCCATTGTGAGACTTGTTGTTACTGAGTTTGGCATATCAAATACATCACGGATAGCTTGCCAGGCTTTGCCGTGCGGGCAAGATACTCTTCGTAGCTTGCCAGGCTCTTCGAGAGGGGCAGAGGAATTGAACTCAGGTCGGCCTGGTCACCCGGGTCCGTCGCATGCAAGGCAAACGCCCTACCAGCTGTGCTATAGCTCCAGCCCGAGATCAAAATTGCAAGCAGTGACCAAGAGTATTCAGTTATAAAGTTTTTCATTAAAATTCAGCCACACATAGGAAATGAAATGTCACAAACTTAATAGCACTAATATTGGTATTTGTTTCCTCCATTTTTACTACCCTCTTTAGATGGAAACATACTTCTTCCCTATAAAATTTTTAATAAATGAAATTTTCTACTTCTCTCAATTATTTGATAATCAATTCCTGAACCCTTTTTCTACAATGATTTTTGATTGGCCTGGTGAAACATAAAAGCATTACAGAATCTTAAAATGTGTATAGATATATATTTAAAACTAAAGGCATCCTTTTTAAAAATTAAAGTGCACAAGAGTAAAAATGGTGAAGGTCTATTATAAATATTTCATTTTTTTGGTATAGTTTTATTTCTTTCTTCTCGGTTTTCTTCAGCTATCATGAAGCAAAATATAAAGCAATCAGCAACTATTTAATTAGTATTTTGATGCTTAGCACTACAAGACTCTCAAAATAAATTAAGAGCACGCTCTCTCTTTTCAGAAATGTAATGTTTACCACATTCGATTCTAAAAATTATAAGTGTTACTTAAGTTTTCAGTGAGAGAGTGGGTCAGAGTGGTGTCTTGATCCAATTTTTAGAAACACAGTATACTAAAATCTTCCCTGTAACTTCTCCATTCACATTAAATTTTGATGGTGTCTCAGGACTTCTGCAACTAAAGAGATCCACTGAATCCAGCATTTCACAAGTGTGTTTGATAAACTTTTTTTTCATTGAGTCATGCATATGACAATCTCTTGGTTGTCATATGCTGGCAATCTATAGAAAGCATTTAGGTAAATTCTGAATTAGCTATGTATTACACTTAATTGAAATGTTAACATTTCAAAGCAGACCCAACTGAAAGTGTAGCACTGTAGCACTGTCCTCCCGTTGTTCGTTGATTTGCTCGAGTGGGCCCAGTAATGTCTCCTTTGTGACAATTGTTACTGTGTTTGGCATATCGAATACATCACGGGGAGCTTGCCAGGCTTTTCCGTGCAGACGAGATACTCTGGGTAGCTTGCCGAGCTCTCCAAGGGGGGTGGAGGAATCGAACTTGGGTCGGCTAGGTTGGCTGCGTGAAAGGCAAACGCCCTACCTGCTGTACTGAAAGTGTAGATAGATGAAAGATTATTACTAGTGCATAAAAGAGATTCACAGGGCACTTGGTTTTAAAATATATAAAAATGTAGCACTGTAGCACTGTCCTCCCTTTGTTCATCAATTTTCTCGAGCGAGCACCAATAACATCTCCATTGTGAGACTTGTTGTTACTGTGTTTGGCATATCGAATACACCACAGGGAGGTTGCCAGGCTCTACCATGTGGGCGGGATACTCCCAGTAGCTTGCTGGGCTCTCCAGAGGGAAAATAAAAATGTAGATGAGATAAAGCACAACTCTGAGGTGAAGAAAGGGAAACTCAAGTTTAATATCCCAAGTTGTGAACCCTGGAGAGGAATAAAATGCATAGTGATTGTAGGGCACTTTGGCTTTATAAATGATACATTTCTGTATTATTTACATGCTTGTTTTTACACTTCTTATCCTATAATATAGTGACTTGTACTTGTACTCAGATTATATTTACCTAAAACTCACAAAATTTAAACTAAAAATTTATACTTTTTATACTTGCATAGCTGGAGCGATCACACAGCGGGGTAGGGCATTTGCCTTGCACGTGGCCGACCCGGGTTTGATTCCTCCCTCCCTTTTGGAGAGCCTGGCATCTTTGATATGCCAAAAACAGTAATAACAAGTCTCACAATGGAGACGTTACTGGTGCTCGCTCGAGCAAATTGATGAACAAAGGGATGACAGTGCTATATACTTGCATAATGTATTTATATGTGTGTGCATATATAGGTTAAGCAGGTGTTCAAACAAGTTGGAGCACTAAGGTTAAGTTGTTTGTAAATTTCGGAAGCACTTGTTTTATTCATATCTTTAATAGACTAAATGATTTAAGGGATTGGAATAAATAATTTGGTCTCTTGTTAAGCTTTTCTTTTGAGTGATCAATAAATTAGCATATGATAAATTTATACCTAAAACTAGGTTGAGAATTGAACTATAAATAGTCAAACTATATGCTTCCTAACTATAATGAACCTTCTTTAAAAACTTTTTGTTGTTTCTAAATTTCAGTAAATTCATTTTTAAATGCATTTATAATTTTTATTTTCATAATGGGAAATTCAGGTATTCCTTAATATCTAGTAAGTTATTTCTGCCTAAAACAAAATAAGAAATACATTTTTATCCAAAAATGGAATCAAGTGATTGAACTAAAAACCTTACAAGCAGAGGAGATGTCAGCTTTAAAAAGTTTTTTTTCATTTCCCCCAAGATAATATTCTTAAGGAAATTTTTGAATCTGGGACTATACATACTTGTTTGTGTGTATATACAAACACTTCTTATGAGTGCATATAAATATTTCACATATATGTGATGGAAAGTATAAGTATAGTGCAAAGATAACATGTAAAGCTAAAAGTTATAAAATAGATAAAATTTGACTGTGTAATAAAGGTAAAGGTAAAGGCCCTCCCGTTGATCATCGATTTGCTCGAGCGGGCCCAGTAACGTCTCCATTGGAGACTTTGTTGTTACTGTGTCTGGCATATCGAATACTCTTGGTAGCTTGCCAGGCTCTCCGAGAGGGGCGGAGGAATCGAACTCGGGTCGGCCATGTTGGCCGCATGTAAGGCGAACGCCCTACCGCTGTGCTATCGCTCTGGCTATCTGTGCTATCGGGGCTGGAGCGATAGCAGAGCGGGTAGGGCGTTCGCCTTACACGCGGCCAACATGGCCGACCCGAGTTCGATTCCTCCGCCCCTCTCGGAGAGCCCGGCAAGCTACCGAGAGTATTTGATATGCCAGACACAGTAACAACAAAAGTCTCCAATGGAGACGTTACTGGACCCACTCAACGGGAGGGCCTTTACCTTAGTGTAATAAAATAACAGTTATATGGTTAAATTGTTTATAATCAAGCAGGTTAGTTTATTCATTCATTACCTTTCCTTATTTGCATTAAAAAACTTGAAAACTTGCCTATGTGTTGATTTTAGCTCTCATCCCTTTCCCAATTTGGGTCAGAATTCTCCTTTAATGGACTCCTTTCCAGAGGTCATTGTATTCTGTATCTTGTCTACTAAATATCACTGAGTAGAGACTTACTACTTTTTGAGGTCTTTATCAGCTGAATCATTTTTTGCTTGAACAAATGCCAGACTTCAGATCTTTAAGTTTAAGTCACTGTGTTGAGATCACTTTCAGGAACACAAAATTGGTCTATTTTTGCTTCTCTTTATTATCTTTCCTTTTTCTGTTAATTTTGATGTCTAAAAGCATCCTTTAGACTTTCATGATTCGAGAGAATGCTAAATGTGAACTTTTGATTATCTGATGTCTCTGCTGACTTAACTGGCAGAAGATAGAAACACCTGCATAAAATACTAGCTCTAGGACAAATGTTGTCAGAAAATATATTTGCCCAAATTTGAACATGCTTATTTCTCTTTTTCCCCTATATTTCATTTTTATTGCACCATACTAATATTACAGATTAGCATAACTACAAGCTTCAAAGAATTACATATACAAACCTTGAGTGACTAATCAGTCCTTTGACAACCACCATGTATGCATTATATCTGGACAGGCATACATTGTCAACACCATAATTTGAAAATAGAAAATTAAATCGGATTTTCACCACATGAAATTTCAGTAATATCAAATTACACTTTATAGGAGGTGCTAAATATGATCTAATGAGTTTTTTTAAGAAACTGGAAATTTAATTAAATAAATTAAATAAAACTAAAAATATTAATAGAAACAGAAGCAACTGTTTGTTATAGCTTTTCCATAATGCCAAAGACTTTCCTGCCTTCCTAGTTACTGGGAAAGATAGTTCTCTAACTCTGACATTTGTTATAACCTCTATCTCAGCAAAGACTTATCAGTATGAATACAAACTTCCCTATCAGAAACCTAGTTTTCATATCTTTCCTTTCAAAAATATAATGTTAAGTACATCCTAGGGCCAAGAGATATAGTACAGGGATAGTGTACTTGCCTTATATTCAGCTGACCTGAGTTCTATTCCCAGCACTTCTTTTTTTTTTAAATTTATTTATTGAATCACCATGAGAACAGTTACAAAGCTTCCAGGTTTAAGTCTCGGTTATACAATGATCAAACACCATCCGTTCACCAGTGTATATTTTCTACTACCAAGAACCCCAATATACCCCCCATCCCACCCCTCTCCCTGCCTGTGAGGCAGATGATTTCCACTTAACAGTCTCTCTACTTTGATTACATTCATTATTTCGACATAAGATGCACCATTATTATTTGGAATTGTCCCTCAACAATCAGACCTGCTGAAAAGATATCATGAAATAATTTGTTCTCTGTTGCAGATTATTGAAGAGCATATAATGTTGCGTGGCCACTATTGTGGCCAAGCAATTTTGGATTTCTGATATTTTACTAATTAAGTCTGGAGAGATTTCTGCCAAAAGCCGCATAGTCCCAAGATTGGTTTGTGTACCCCTGGGTCCATGGCTGTGCCGGAGAGCCACTCATGGCGGGGGGCAACTCATGGTCTCGGTGGGGCGAGAAGGACATGCTGGTTCCACCCCCCATCCCCTGAGACTGCAGTTGCCTCGTCACCACCGGCTCATACCTGACTGTCCAATAGGCTCTGAGGTGTAGGCCACTGTGCCCAGGAGGAGGGAGGGGAGAAGGCAGAAGAAACAGACACCCTTTCCCTCCCAGGGGTGAGGTGTGGGGCATGGTGCCGTAGCTTAATGCATAGTCCGTTCACATTTCTCCAAAATCTGCTGGGTTCCGAATTAGGTCCGTGTGCCTCTGGGGCCATGGCCGTGTGGGAGAGCCACTTGTAGGGGGCTCCCTGCACTTCTTATGGTCCCAGAGAATCACCAGGAGTAAGCCTTCAGCATCACTGGGCATGGCCCAAAAAGGTAAAAACAACATCACCAACAAATACAGTCTACTAAGATTCTACATTTTCTGTTCACTAGTGAATATATGAATTTCTGTTTGTCATCAAATATGCCATTTAACTAATAGAAGTCAAGGAATAGTAACTGAATTTATTTGTTTAAATAAGTTATCTCTGGTAGATAATACTGGTACCTGCTAGGTGTACAACTCAATTTTGTAAAATAAAATAAAATTCCAATATCAAGTGTTTATAATTCTCCCACAAAATTATATATGTGCTTATATACTAGTTTTATCCCGTATAACTTCAAATCCTAGCTATGCATGTCAGATGTTGTATTTTTTATTTTACAAATAAGGAAACAAAAGTTCTAAGAAGATCAGGAATTTCAAAAGATGACCAGAATTCTGTAGAGAAATAATGCTAATGAAGAACAAAAATATGATAAGGGAGCAACTGATGGCCCAAGGCAATAAAACTAGAGAGTTAGTCCACACAACTGACTTACCTAACTTAGCTGAAAGGACGGGAGATGGGAGGCCCTTGGCACATCAGTGTGGGAAACAGGCACTGTGGTAGTGGTTGTGATTTTGGAACAATTTGTACATGAACCTATCATTTAAAGTACTGTAAATGGACCAGAGCAATAGTACAGCAGGTAGGGCACTCCTCTTGCATGTAACAAATCTGGACTTAATCTCCAGCACCCTGTATGATCCCCTGATCCCTACAGGAGTGATCCCTGAGTTCAGAGTGAGGAGTAAACGCTTAGCACAGCTGAGGTGTGGTCCAAAACCCAAAAGAAATAAAAGTATTGTAAATCACAGTAGCACTGTAGCACTGTCCTCCCATTGTTCATCGATTTGCTCAAGCGGGCACCAGTAACGTCTCCATTGTGAGACTTGTTGTTACTGTTTTTGGCATATCGAATATGTCATGGGGAGCTTGCCAGGCTCTGTGCAGGCGGGATACTCTCGGGACCTTGCCGAGCTCTCCAAGAGGGATAGAAAGCATTCTTTATTATACATATAACTTGAAGAATTATATATGTGTATGTATATACTTTGAGGAATGAACCAAATCCTCATAATAAATGTTTGATTAATATATATAATGAATAATTGGATTTTGCAATTAAGGATAATAAATCCAAATAATCTACACTGGAGACACAAGAAAGGCCATTAAGTCTTAAGGTCTACACTGGAAACTCTTAATCCAAATACCTAAGTACCAAAAAATCTAATGTCATAATTCCCAGTAAAGAGGCAGGAGTCAATGATATATACTATCTATCAAGCAGTGGTACAGAAAGAGGCGAATTCTCTCTTCCTCTGGATTTGTTCACTGCCTGCCCTTAGCAGATTGAGTAGTGGCCATCCACTTTGGAGAAGCAATATATTTTACTGAGTCTACCCAGTCTCAGTAATCTTCCGTGAAAACAAGCACATCCATATATTAAACTTGATCTGGGAAATTCTGCCGTCAGTCAAGCTGACACAGAACTTGACCATCACAAGTTCCAAACTAAGTAGAGAAGCTAAAATAAAACCCAGATTTTGCCATATCTAACCAACACTTGTTCTGCCACATCTCCCAGACTTACTAAATCTCATTGAAAAGGATGTATTTTGGCAAATTTTAAAAAAGTAATATTTATTAAGTCACTAATGCCCCTTCTTCAACATACTACCCTTAGTTAGTAGATTGTAAGTCATAGATGTCATAGTCATCCATATTGATGGGATTGTAATTTTTATGTAATATAAAAGAGCCTTTTCTGAAAGAATTTTTATTTTGTTCAGTATAAAGAAAACCTTAAAGCCTTAGGATTCACAGTGCTTTATTAGAGAAGACTTGAATTTTTTTTCAAGCATTGAATGAGGAATATTCTCAGATACATTTTAAACCTCTATATGAATGTTAAAGCATTTTATTTTAAAAAATGGAAGGTGAGGATTTTGTAGAAATCCTTTAAAAGATTAAATTATTATAGAAAATGATTTTGAAATTTGAGAACACTAAATTACTTTGTCTCGATACTTCACAGCAAAGAGATACTCCGGGAAAGTTTTTAAGCTCTTAGAGAGTTTTACAGTGATGGAAAAGTTGCCTGACAAACATTACAGATAATAGTACCTTGTTAAATTTCTATTGCTTTTCTCTCAATTATGATCCTCCACCAAGTAAGATATTTTAAAAATCGAATCCTCTTCTGACTGGATGATTTTCTCAAATACAAATGAGAACACAAGAATAATACAGAAAGGAAACTGCTTTCTTCCACTTCATCAGTCACAAAATAGTATTGAATTTATTTCTGAAAAAAAATTAAAGTATCTGCCATCACATTTCCTGCATCTATCTGCTCTTTAATCATTTTTATAGAGGGGGAAAGCTTTCGGTGTAATACATAATTTTTCCTATTTTTGAGCAAATTTTGAATGATAACCTTTAAATCTGAGATAAATTCTGGAAGAAAAGTACATGCAGGAAGCCCTCCTAGTCACAAGAACTTGAGTGAGAGGAGACACACATAACAAACCTTTCTGGGGAATGAAGGGCAGAGCTGAAGAATTATCAATAGTCTTGTCAGCTCCAAAGAAAAAGCACATCACTGCCCGTTCACTCCAAATCAAGGATTAGCAAACTACAGCTCACAGGCCAAATTTGGCCCATCATCTGCTTTGATAAATAAAGCTTTGTTAGAACACACACATGTTCATTTATTTTATATTTTCAATGTATGCTTTCTCACTAAAACTCTCAGGTTCAGTAGCTGCAAGAGAAACCATATGCCCTACGACATCTTCTATCTGGTTCCATACTGACAGGTTTGCCAATCCCCGCTCTAAGTCATTCTCCTTTCCTGCAGATGGCAGTGACTAGTGAACAAAGATATGGCCTAGAATTTCTTGTGCTGGGTTGTGAGAAATAGTCCGTTTTTTCTTTAGATTGTGCAAGTGACCCATCTGGATACTTGCCAGTCCCATGAGTTTTGAAGATTCCAGAAATCAGACCTATTTCTGGTTTTTCAACAGCATAGTCTTTTATGCTGTTGGTATCTGAAATGAAGCAGGATTCAAAGTATCCAGAAACAACCGGTTTTTCATTTATGTGGCTTTATAGGTTCATGTAATGCAGATTTTTCACCCTACTTATGAGAAAACAGAGGTATAGTTCCAAAATGGCAGGTATATATACAGAAAGAGAGAGTACAGGGGTTAGTTGATTATCTTGCATACAGCTCATTCTGATTTGGTTCCCAGTACCACATATGATACCCTGAATACAGCCAGCAGTGACCCCTGGGCAAAGAGCTTGGCATAAGCCCTGAATACTATTGCATCTCACCCCAGAATAAAAACAAATGGAAGGATGGGTGCATTTGAAAATCAGTAATTTAGAGGAAACCACTCATTCTAATGCCACTTTTCACTTTTTCATCTTCCATCACATTAATTATATTCTATTTCAACTGGGCTGGAGCAATAGCACAGCGGTAGGGCGTTTGCCTTACAAGCGGCCAACATGGTCGGCCCGAGTTCGATTCCTCTGCCCCTCTCGGAGAGCCCAGCAAGCTACCAAGAGTATCTCGCCCACACGGCAGAGCCTGGCAAGCTACCTGTGACATATTCGATATGCCAAACACAGTAACAACAAGTCTCATGATGGAGACGTTACTGGGCCCGCTCAAGCAAATCGATGAACAACGGGAGGACTGTGATGCTATGATGTGATGCTATTTCAACTATGCAACTGAAATAGAAACAATTTTTCAGAAAATCTCTCTAGAACTTTCGGTGAAAACTGTGTTATAGGAGAGGTAACCACATTTTTATATCCTCTTTTGTTTGAGTTTTGTTTATGTCTGCATGGAATCACCAACTTAATTGTGTTTGGTCAAACAAAGAACTTTCTTGTGTCTTTAGCACAGCAGCAAGAAGATATCCAAAAAGCTATTTCTTGAGTTAAGAAGCTTATGCTGTCTAGTGTTAGTGTGTGTCCACTTGTTGTCAACTTTATTGGTCCACAGAATAGTTCAGTGACTCTACACTGTAGTGATGCAGCTTTCAGCATTCTTTCAGCTGGGGTCACCAAGAGTAGTAAGTGCCATTGCAGGCATATCCCAAGAGAAATATGCATCCTTCAGATCCCTTGGGCAGGTATTTCCATGTGTAGCAGTTTCAGCATTTATGTTTGTGACTCTCTGGAGACATCTGTCTGCTAGGTTTATTTTTTCCTGATGTTGTACCACGTCATAAAGTCTACTGCCAAGATTACACTAACTATTCACGAAGATTTTGTTTTCTGCTATTGTAGTTACTTGACTACTTTATTTCAGGAGGGTAAGTAAAGGAGAGAAAATCAGTAGCAGTTCCTAATTCTCTACCTAATAGCATAATCTGGCTCTATTAGGTTATAAGATTTTAGTCTGTGAGAGCTTTAAAAGTCTTGTTGTGGGCCAGGAAGAAAGCACGAGGGTCAGAAAATCCAAAGTCTGACTTCTGGTACTCAGTGTCCCATCTTCACACTGCCAATGCGGCTCCAGAGCACCTGGTCCTCTGATCACACTGGGGAGAACCCCCCCAAAAAAACATTCATTGCATGAGAAGTAGTGGATCCTCTTATGTGTATCCTTAACAAAGATCTAAACTCATATCTCCACAAAATGTGGGTGCTTTCAGGAAACCTATTTTTGAAGCCGATTGACCATAGGGTCTAATCAATTGAGATGAAAAATTCATAATTGAATTTTCACTACAAATATACTAGTTCAAAATATTCTTTTTGTTTGAAAGAGTATATAACTATGCACCTCTTTCTTCTTTTTGTTTTTATCTCCAATAATACTCTTCATAAATCTACCTCAGAATTTAATAGGATTATTGCTACCAACAGAATCACAGAAAATTGCAATTAATAAGTTAATTTTTGCTTAATAAGTGTGCAACTTTTTCTGTGGAAAATGATTTAGGCCAGACAACTATTGTCAAACATCTTTTAACATATGTTTTCAACCTCTGACATAGTTCACTTCCTTTCATAAACAAACACTTTGAAACAAAGCATGGAAAATTTGGAATCTACATAGGTTCATATTATCAACACTATTATACTGGATTATTTCCCGTGGTTTCAGCACTGAAATTATCTCTTGAAAATATGTCTTTAGAAGGAACAACTCTCATAGATTTTGCAAAGGTTGCCTCTTCCTTGCCCTTTAAGGATAACTTTTATTTCATTCATGGCTATAATTAGCTTGTTCCACTGTTCTGGCCTCTTTCTACATCCTGGATAATCAGATTGCTTGTTCATTAGTCTAGCTTCCTTGGTCAGTACTCATTAGTGGTCATTTTAATGATGGACGGAGATCCATTCCCACCTATGATCTAGCCCAGCAGTTCCAATGCTACTACTCATTTATTTGACGCCGCCTCAAGTCACTTGGAGTAGTGATTGCAGAACACAGGTCCAACTCACTGAAGCTATGTCAAGAAGATTCTGTGATGTCCTTTCACAATGTTCAGACTGTAACTCAACTATTACAATGTGATGAATGTGATGCTCAATTGGTAATTTTGACTCCATCTGGTATTTATTTTCTTGTTATGTAAAGACAAAAGGAGCCATTTGCTACGATCTCATTTAACGCTGTGAACAACTTTAGGGGCAAGGCATGCAGAAATGTGGACAGGGGTTGGGACAGAAAGCAGAAGTTGGGCACCAACTGACATATGACTTGCTGACTGTGGTTGAAAGCAGGAAAAACAACACAAAGAGGATTGAGGTCTGTTATTACATCACATTATTATAACACAGAATGTTACTGTATAGAAAATAAAAAAGAGACAGGCTTTCCCAGAGAGTCTTTCTAGAAGAATAGAGGAATTAATGCTCTGATGGAAATCTCACAAGCCAGAAAGGAATTTAGTTATGACCGCAAGAGAAAGGAACCATGAGTTTTAAATAGAGTCTAGGCATGATAACACAGTTTCTGCTAAGGAAAAGAGGTTCTGAAAGACCTCTGATGGCTGGATTCCAAATGCACTATTGTTTTGGCTGAATTTCACTTTTCTGATGGCTGGATTCCAAATGCACTATTGTTTTGGCTGAATTTCACTTTTCTGATGGCTGGATTCCAAATGCACTATTGTTTTGGCTGAATTTCACTTTTGAAATTTAATAAATGCCATATATATTATATATATTGTAAGTCGTTCCCTGGCACTCTGTGCATCCTTTCAAATGCTGCAGTAACTGCATCCTGTCCTTCTCTCTTGTGTTAAATCTGGAGCGATAGCGCAGCGGGTAGGGCGTTTGCCTTGCACGTGGCCAACCTGGCCGACCCAGGTTCTATTCCTTCGCCCCTCTCGGAGAACCCGGCAAGCTACTGAGAGTATCTCACCTTCACGGCAAAGCCTGGCAAGCTACCCATGACATATTCGATATGCCAAACACAGTAACAAGTCTCACAATGGAGACATTACTGGGCCTGCTCAAGCAAATCGATAAACAACAGGAGGACAGTGCTAGGTTGGTGCTATTGTTCTTGAAATAACATGTTTTACAATAGTGTTAAAGCTTATGGTTTTATTGATTGGGGTACTATAATGTCAATATTATTAATAATGACTTCCCATGTATATATTCCAACATTATGCCCATCACCGGTGTACTCAGCTCCCTCCACCAAGGATCCCAGTTCCACTTTTTTTCCATTTTCATATCAAAAGACAGAATTGTGGATTAGCTCTCATATTATGTTGCCTTTGAGTTCCCCTTCACAATCACAATCACGACCATCCTGTTATTCGTCGATTGCCTCGAGCAGACCTCAGTAACGTCTCCTTTGTCCTAGCCCTGAGATTTTTTTTTAAAGTGCCATATTCAAGGCTCTTTCAGAGTTAGGAGAATGAGACACATCATTGTTACTGGTATTTGGCATATTGGGTCTGTCACGGGGAGTTTGCCAGACTCTGCCGTGTGGGCAGGTTACATTTGTTAGCCTGCCAGTTTGTCCAAAGTAGGAATGAGATAATAAGATGTCTTCCTGGAGCTGGGTTTTATAGTCTCTGAGTCTTAGCCATTGATGGGATTACACGGCGCCAGGGGGCCAGTTGGTGGGTGTGACAACTTCTTGTTGTGGTATACTTTCCTCTGTAATCTTAGGCATAAGTGATACAATGAACATATGTGTGTAGATAGCCTCTCAAATTGGAAGGCAAATGTTTCAGTGATATATATGTATATATATATATATATATATATATATATACTTTTTATTCATCAGAAGGTTTACTTTCTAGTAGTCCCTTTTTACTTATTTTTTATAGAATCACAGTGAGATACATGGTTACAAAGTTGTTCATGATTGGGTTTCAGTCATACAATGTTCTAACTCCAGTCTCTTCACCAGTGTACATTCCCACCATCAATGTCCCCAGTGTCCCTCCTCCAACTCCCCAGCCTGCCTCTACAGTAGACATTCTCTGCCATCCTTTCTCTCTTTCCTTTCGGGCATTATGGTTTGGAATATAGGTACTGGAAGGTTAATACCTATGTCTACCTCCTTTCAGCACTCAGGTCGTATCCAGAGTGATAATTTCCAGCTATTTTTGTCATAGTGATCTCTTCTCTGTCCTGACTATCCTAAGTACCATTCACTCCCCTTTGTGGCAAGCCTCCAACCGTGGACCAGACCTCCTGGCTCTTGTTTCTACTGTCCTTGTGTATTAGTCTCATATTATGTTTTTTCATGTCACACAAATGAGTGTTCCTCTCGTTCTGACTCATTTCACTCAGCATGGTACTCTCCGTGTCCATCTGTTTATCAGCGAATTTTATGACTTCCTTTTTCTTGGAGACTGCGTAGTATTCCATTGTGTAGACATACCATTGTTTCTTGATCCAATCATCTGTTCTCAGGCTCTCAGGTTGTTTCCAGATTCTGGCTAACGTGAATAGTGCTGTATACCTCATAGTGATTTGATTTTTTTTAAAAAAAACATATATATATATATATATATATATATATATATATACTCTATTTTTTACTTTAGAGAAAAGAGAATGAAAGTTATGTGACTAAGAACATATTTAATTAAAAATAAAAGCTATGGTTTTTAAAAATAAGATGGACTGATAAACTAGATCAACACACACACATACACACACACGCTGTATACTTGAAAACAGGTAATTTTTTTAATAAAGTCCTCATGGTAGGCAGGAGGCAGTGACCACTCCCACAGACATTCTTCCAGGCATTTGAGTGCTCCCTTGGTGCTCAGAACCACAGGATCATCCCCACTGTGAGTGTGGGCCTTGCTGCTTTGGGGATGTAACTTTGAGCTATGTTTTGTTTTAACAGAAAAGATAAGGTCTTTTAGGAGCCAATATTACTACATTGGCTCAAAAAAAAAAAACCTTTAATATCCTAAACTTTTTCTTTTTTATCAAAAAGGTAAGATTTTTCCAATTTAAAATATTTTTAAAATTAAAATTAAATGTAAATTTAAATTAAATTAAATTAAAATTAAAATTAATTTTTTTAATATTTTTGGGGCTGGAGCAATAGCACAGCGGTAGGGCATTTGCCTTGAACGCAGCCAACATGGCCGACCCGAGTTCGATTCCTCCGCCCCTCTCGGAGAGCCCGGCAAGCTACCGAGAGTATCTCGCCTGCACGGCAGGGCCTGGCAAGCTCCCCATGACGTATTCGATATGCCAAACACAGTAACAACAAAGTCTCCAATGGAGACGTTACTGGGCCCACTCGAGCAAATCGATGATCAACGGGAGGGCCTTTACTTTACTTTACTTTACTTAAAATATTTTTGAGTATGATTCAACCCTCAACAAATATCTTAGCAAAGCAAATTCAGCAATGGATTAAAAGAATCAAATATTATGACAGAATAAGGGTTTTTTCCCCCCCAGGAATCAGGCACAAAAGATATATGTCCATTCTTAGCACTCTTATCATTAGAAGTTCTAGTTGGAGAAAATAAGCAAGATAAAGAAATAAATGAATGGAGGAAATAGTATAGCCATCACATTTTGCAAATGACATTAGACATATAGTAAATATTTAAGATTCTATTAAAAACTATTAAAGGGGTCAGAGAAATAGTACAATGGCAGGGCACTAGCCTTGCACGCAGTCCACTCAAATTTGATTTTCAGCACCCCATATGCTTCCTCGAGCACTGCCAGGAGTGATCTCTGAGTGCAGAACTGGGAATTAATTGTTAAAATAACCATCCTACTAAAAGTGTTATACAGACTCAGTGAAGTCCCTGTGAAAATTTCTATTGCATATTATTCAAAGAGAAAAAAACTAACCACTGAAATCTATATGGAACTAAAAAGACTCCCAAAAGTTAAAATAATTCTGCGTAAAAAGAGAAAAATGGAAGCATTACACTTCCTAACTTCAAACTTTGTTCTACAAATCAATAGTAAGCAAAATATTATAGTAATAGGATGAAAATAGATACATAGCCCAATGTAATAGGACTGAAAGCCCATAGATAAAGTGTCCCATATATAGACAGTAAATTTATAGTGAGGAAGTTAGGAGCATATAATAGAGAAGAAAAATATCTTTAAACAGTTGTTATTGTACAGTATTGGGCAGTTAAATCTAATGTCTGAAAATTTAGTTTTTCCCTAAACTGCTCTGGGACTCTGAATTACCAATTGTGTTCTCTACCTTATTGTGTAATTTCTCTTTTCACCTTGAGTAAAAAAGTTTAGGTTCTTCCCTATTTTAAAGAAAGTTCATATAGAAGAGAAGAAATAGTGTGTGTTTGCTCCTGTTGTGGTAGGGGTGATGAGGAAGCATCTCAAGTATAAAACAATAACTTTTATTTTTAAAATAATATTTTAATATTTTATTATCGGAATTTTATTTTGATATTGTAAACCACACTATCTCAATACAAATTCGAGGGGGGAATCCTACTGATAGAATTTATATTTTAAAACTAAAGATAATGTACTTTCTTTTGTTATATACAGGTAAAACATATCTAGATGTGGCCCAAGAAAGTTGGTGCTGGGAAATGCAAGAGAATTAAATTAGATTGATGTCTCACACCATGCTAAGAGGTTAATTCAAAATGGACTAAAGACTTGGATGTTAGTTTCAAGACAATAAAATGCATTGAAGAAAGCATTGGTATAACTCTCCATGATCTTAACTTTAGAGATATCTTTGGGGACTTGATACCAATGACAAAGTAAACAAAAGCAAAAAAATAAACAACTGTGACTACATTAAACTGAAACGTTTCTGCATTTCCAAAGAAAATATCAGTAAGACAAAAGATATAGTAGAGACTGGGAGAAAATGCTCACATATTTCTTACATCCAGGCTATTCATATTAATACTGAATATACTTAAGGAAAAAAAAATGTACTTATAGGCTGGAGCGATAGCACAGCGGGTAGGGCGTTTGCCTTACAAACGGCCAACATGGCCGGCCCGAGTTCGATTCCTCCGCCCCTCTCGGAGAGCCCGGCAAGCTACCGAGAGTATTCGATATGCCAGACACAGTAACAACAAAGTCTCCAATGGAGACGTTACTGGGCCCGCTCGAGCAAATCGACGATCAACGGGAGGGCCTTTACCTTATACTTAAGGAAGCCACAAAATCAAACAACTAAAAACAACCTAATCAAAACATCAGGAAAAGAACTGAAAAGACACTTCATCAAAGAAGACATACTTTGGTCAGTGGGCACATGAGAAAACCTACAACATCATTTCTCAGGGAAATGGAAAACAAAACAACAGTGAGATACTATCTTGCACCAGTGAGCATAACCTCTACCAAAAGGTCCGGGGAACAAGAAGTACTAGTAGCATGTGTGTGTGTGTGGGCGGAGGGGGAGCAGGGGGACACCTTGTACAGCATTGATGTGAATGTAAATTAGACCAGTCTCTTTGGAAAGTAGCACTGTCCTGTAACACTGTCCTCGCATTGTTCATCGATTTGCTAGAGCAGGCACCATAATATCTCCATTGTCAGACTTGTTGTTACTGTTTTTGGGATATAGAGTACGCCACGGGGAGCTTGCCGTGCTTGGGGATACTCTCGGTAGCTTTCCAGGTTCTCTGAGAGGGGCAGAGGAATTGAACCCAGGTCGGCCACGTGCAAGGCAAACGCCCTACCCACTGTGCTATGGCTCCAGCCATCTCTTTTCCCGACTCTTTGAAAAGTAATAAAAAGATCTCTCAAGATATGAAAAATTGAGTTACCAAATGATCGAGCAATTCTCCTATTTATCTGTACCTATACCATGATAACTAAAAGATTTATCTCAGGGGACTGGAGAGATAGTACAGTAAGTAAGGTACTTGCCTTGCACACAACTGACTAGGATTGGTTCCCTGGCACCCCATATGGTTCCCCAAGCTTGACAAGGAGTGTTCCATAAGAAGGGTTATTAGGAAGCCCTGAGCACAACCAGGTATGGCCCAAGAATTATATAGGTAGGTAGATAGATAGATAGATAGATAGATAGATAGATAGATAGGAAGAAAGAAAGAAAGAAAGAAAGAAAGAAAGAAAGAAAGAAAGAGAACTATTTAAAAATTTAGATACACCTATGTACCTGGCAGTGCTCTTTACAGTCACCAAGATCTGGAAGCAATCCAAAAGCCCAACAACAAAAGCTAAAGAAGATGTCATATATAATATTGTAAATATAATAATATGTTATGTTCTGAAATGAAATTTTACTCGGAGAGCCCGGCAAGCTACCGAGAGTATTCGATATGCCAGACACAATAACAACAAAGTCTCCAATGGAGACGTTACTGGACCCACTCGAGCAAATCGACGATCAGCGGAAGGGCCTTTACCTTTACCTTTACCTTTATGAGTGGAACTGAAGGAGATCGTGCCAAGTAAAATAAACCATAAAGAGAAATACAATTATTGAATGATTTCATTCATATGTCAGATATTAAGAAACAAAACAAGGGAACAGATGAAGTACAATTAAATATTCCTTGGAACCTGACTACAAAACTGAGGTTGCCAAAGTGACTGGTAGAACACCAGAGATATGAAAGGGGGTTTAATAAACATTGGTGGAAGAATGTTTATTACTTGGGTGGTGGGCAAGGTGTGATAACATGCATTTTGAAAAGGTAAAAGATGGTACCTCAAAGACGGATATAGTGTTATTAACCAATATTACCTAAGTAAGTTAACGTCGTTAAAATAAAAACCATTGGCCATTTTCAACAATTTTACGTTTCTGCGTCTAGAATAAAAATATTTGTATTTTTGAATGAAATTGGGAAACTTAATATTTTTTATTTGAAAAATATAGTTCCAAAATGACTAGACACAAAATTTAAATGATCAGAGTATCTGTAAATAGTCAAATGGACATTCTGCACTTTGCATATGGATGAGTTCAATAGCAAGTACTAGAAATTTTTCAGATATAATATTAACAAAAGATTTATAATCAATCCATAAGAGCAACTACAATTACTAGAAAGCAATGCAAGTTCATCAAGAGCAAGAAAATTAAACTGTTAATTTCCTATTTCTATTCAAGGGAATAGAATAGATTAAATGTCTTGATTTCAGTAAAACACCGAAAGTGTTTCATTATAATCTTAAAGAATACGAGTTCAGGTAGGCTGATAGACCTCTAGTCAGAATTTATTAGCGTGAAAGAAACCTCCAGAGATGAACCGTAGGGCATATATAAACATTCTGAAGACAAGTGTAGGACATTTGGAGATTATTGTAATCGAGTAAAAAATAGACAGTTCAAGCTAGGAATACATAAATTAACACACTAAATATGAAAAATTAAAAAATGTACAGAAATTCAAGAAATAGAACTCTATTTGGTTTTATTTACTTTAAATTTGAATCTCTGGTATCATTTGACTGTAAAAATTATCCAACTTAAGGTAAAAATTGATGCTGCTGTTACATAAAGAGACTGATAGACAAAAACCACTCTTCATCATTTACATAGCTCAGTGTACACTAAATATCCTACATCATTGAGAAAGAATTTCAAGGCTTCTAACAGAATACAGAAGTACACATAGATATATATATTGGGGAACACTTTTCCCCCAGTGTGCTCAGACACATTGCACACCAGTCCGCGAAGAGGATGAAGGATGAGGGGCGCATGGAGAAACACCCTCCAGGAGCAGCTGATTGCTATTCACTTTATTGCCAAATACACACATTTTTGTAAACATTTTTATTAGTGAAACACCATGAGGTACAGTTGTAGACTTACAAATCTTTGTGCTTGGGTTTCAATTATACAATGATTGAGTACCCATCCCTCCACCAGTGCCCATTTCCCACCACCACGGGTCCTCCCACCCCCCCATCCCCCCACCCCACCCTGCCTCTGTGTCAGGGCTTTCCCTTTTGTTCTCTCTCCTTTTGGGTGCTGTGGTTTGCAAAAGAGACATTGAGTGGTAATCATGTTCGGTCCATAGTCTACTTTCAGCATGCTTCTCCCATCCTGGGAGGATCCTCCCAACACCTTTATTTGGTGCTCCCTTCTCTTTCTGAGCTCCCTTTTCCCCTAGCATGTGCAGCTGGCCTCCTGGAGCCATGGAGCAAAATTCCTGGTACTAATCTCGGCCATTCTTGGGTGTTAGTCTCCTATTTTGTTACTTTATGTTCCCCAGATGAATGCAATCTTTCTATGTCTATCCCTCTCTTTCTGACTGATTTCGCTTAACATGATACTTTCCATGTAGTACCACTTGTATGTAAATTTCATGCCTTCATCTTTTCTAACAGCTACATAGTACTCCACTGTGTAGATGTACCAAAGTTTCTTTAACCAGTCATCTATTCTCAGGCATGCTGCGGTTAGGCTGACCTGCTAAGCGTGCATGACAGTTTCTTTGTCTTGGGCGCATGTGAGTAGGAGGTTGAGTGAGGCTCAAGACCGGACACCCGTGCTGACACCCTGTTCTTGCCAACTTTGCCCAGATACTCTCTCTTTCGAGGCTTCCCTTCTGGCCTGCTTTGCAAGGCCAGGTCTTATCTGCCCCGGGGCCTGTCACGATGCTCCACAGATAGAGATTTAAAAATGTTTTCCCACTAAAGAACTCCATTAGACACAGATCATGCCTGCGTTCCCAGTGCCTACTGTAAACAGTTGCATCTGAAATAAAATGCTGAAAAGTTAGATAATGACTGGAGAACATAGAGAATTCAAACATTCCAGAAAGATCTGTTTACTAATGCAAGTCACAAATTCACCTCTGAACTTCCCAGTGGCCAAGGCAATAAGACAAATATCTTAAAAGGTCATAATCTCTGTAAGCTCAAACACAAATCATTCTTTCCAGAAGCAACCTAGATTTTCTTACAGTAAAATCCTGACAGAAATTCCTCACGTGATTCTTCCATGAGGAATACAGAAAAGCTGCTAACTATAGCTGTAGATAGAATTTTTGCACTCCTCAGGAAAATAACACAAAATATAATACAGTTTAGTGAGAACAATTCCAGGAGATACCAATATAATGAGGTTCAAGCATACAGGTTGTCAGTGACCCTTTGGTATGAAAGGAATGGAAAAGAAACAAAACCAGTTTTGTTCAAGTCAATGCATTTTGGGAACCAAATTTTTGCGAATAGCTTGGTAATAGAAAGATTAACTGGAATTTTTTAGAACGAAGTTAGATACTAACATATTATTTTGATAAAATGCCTAATCTTATATTTAGACTAAGGATAATGATAGTGTAAGTTCCACTTGAGAGATGCAATAATAAACTAGGTGTGTTTTTAAAGCAGTGACAAGAAGGGGAGAGATCTGGACATTGTGCATTTAAAGTGGACTTAAGAAATAGGCTTGGTGTGTTTAGTCTTAAGACAGGAAGGGACCAGAGCCGAGAGTACAGCGGATAGAGCATTTGCCGTACATCCGATCGACCCAGGTTTGATCCCCAGCACCCCATATGAAGCACCACCAGATATGACCCACACAAACAAAGGGACTAACAAGAAAATCATATCACTGTCACTGTATCACTGTAATCCTGTTGTTCATTGATTTCCTCGAGCAGGCACCAGTAATGTCTCCATTCATCCTAGCCCTGAGATTTTTGCAAGTGCCACATTGGAGGCTCCTTCAGGGTCAGGGGAATGAGACCCATCATTGTTACTGGGTTTTGGCATATTGAATACGCCACGAGGAGCTTGTCAGGCTCTGCTGTGTAGGCAGGATACACTCAGTTGCCTGTCAGGTTCTCCAAGAGTGAGAACTAGACAATAAGAGGTCGTGTGGCCAGGCATGGGGACAGAGACTCTGCGATGTTCTCTTCCAAGAGCTGAGTTTTATAGTCCCTGGGTCTTGGCCGTTGATGGGATAACACAGCACCGGGGGCAGTTTGTGGGTGTAATGCCTAGCTACTGGAAGATGGGGGATCTGGGTGGAGGAGGCCCGGTCCCGATCCAGGCAGGCTTGGAGATCTCAGTCCTGGGTCCCTCGCACCTGGGTTCCCTCTGCCAGTTCCTTCATGCATGAAATCATAATAAACTCAGATATGGATCCAATAAGGCATGGAGAATGGAGCGCATGTATTGGTGATCCAAAGCTGTCACTGTCACTGTTCTCCCGTTGTTCATCGATTTGCTTGAGCAGGCCCAGTAACGTCTCCATTGTGACACTTGTTACTGTGTTTGGCATATTGAATATGTCATGGGTAGCTTGCCAGGCTTTGCCAGGCCAGCAAGATACTCTCGGTAGCTTGCCGGGCTCCCCAAGAGAGGCGGAGGAATTGAACCTGGGTCGGCCAGGTTGGCCCTGTGCAAGGCAAACATCCTACCCACTGTGCTATTGCTCCAACTGGATCCAAAACTAGGAGCCGATTAAAGAGATGGTTCAGAAGGAAAAGTAGTCTTCCAACCTTTCGCAGAATATGCAGAACTGTACTGACTCAAACTTCCAGGAAAGATTTGGACTCTGGAAGAGTTCAAAGAGAAAGTCACTGCTAGCTATGGGTGATGTTTTTGGAAATAATCTCTGTCTTAAGAGAAAGACTCCATCAGAAATCCTTCTATCTGAGCTGAGAGATAGTACAGAGGGTAAGGCACCTACCTTGAACACAGCCAACCCAGGTTCCATCCCTAGCATTCCATATGGTCCCCCAAGCACCACCAGGAGTAATTTCTAAGCACAGAGCCAGAATGTCATGTGTGGCCCAAAAAACAAACAGAAATAAAAATAAATTCTTCTATCTGCCCATAGATTCCCTAATTCTGAAATGAGAACTAGACTGAAAATGATCTTTATTTGTAACTAAAGTCCAGGAACTGTAGTGAGGGAAGTTCTGGGAAAGTATGTGGGTTCTCTTGCTTTATTCTAGCTCATTTGCATTAATGATAGTTCTACAGAAACATGCATACCAACAGAATCCACTCTTTCATTTATCCTTTGGATTCCTCTTATTAATCATTTTTTATTTGAAAAGTAAACTTTAACTTTTAAATTTAATTTACCATTGGCTTACAACATTATGGAGTTCAGGGGCATTATTTTCAGACTCTTACGTGTGTATCATTCTTCCTGCTCCTATAACCAAATTTTCTCTACTGTTCCACCACCAGAAAGACCTCTCTGCTCAGTCCTTCCACTACCATCCTCTGTTTTCCCTCCTGCAACCACCTTAATTTTTCCCAAGGCTAGGAGTTAGTTTCACTTTTGTTTGCCAGTTCATTTGCTTTAGTTATTCATAGTCCACATATGAGCCCATTACTTGGGTAGTTACATTCCCTTTTTCATATAATATAATCATCTGTTTCTATTCAATTTGTCCTAATGGCATAATTTAACCTTTTTAATGAGAGTAATATACCATTATATAAAACTTATTTGTTGATAGATGTTCTATTGATTTATTTGATGCTTTAACTATTGTAAATAATGATACTATAAACAAAGAATGAAAATATACTTTTTACTTAGTGTTTTTATATGTTTCATAAAATACCAAGAATTGTAGGGCCATGGAAAATTCTTATTTTGATTTTTTAAGGCATATCCATCTCCTTTCTAATAGAGGCTATGCAAATGCATATTCCCACCAACAGTGTACTATCGAGGTTTCTTTTTCTTTATATCCTCACCAATACTTTTTATTTTAAGCATTTTGTGCACTGCGCCATTCTCCAGTGCACGTGATGACTTCTCATTGTGGTTTTGGTTTGCATTTCCATGATTATCACTAATGTTAAACTTTATTTTTTCTGTCTGTGGGCCATCTGTATGTCTTTTCATGTCTTTTTTTCCATTTTAGAATAGATTACTTTGTTGTTGTGTGAATTCTTTATTTGATTTTGGTATTAGCTCTTTGTCAGTGTATGAAGTACAGATATAGTTTTCCCAATTTGGATGACTTTTTAATTTTGTGCTCATTTCTTTTGTGATATTAGATCTTTTTAATTTGATTTAATCTCATTTGTTTGTTCTTTTCTGTTTCCATTGTCATTGAAATTGAGTCTTAAAATATATCTCTGATGTTGGGAACCCTGAGTGTAGCTGCTATGTTTCCCTCTCTCTGTGTTGTGTTTGGGGTTATACTACCCAAAACTTGTAATTTATTTTGAGTTAATTTTTGTATAATGTTTCATCAATGGTCCTGTTCCATTATTTTTCATGCGGTAATTCACTTTTTCCAGCACCGCGTGTTTAAGAGATTTTTTTTTGTTTTCTCCTTTCACCACATAAATGAAAATGCAACATTTCATTTTTTAAAACTGTTAGCTGATGATTATATTTTTGTTATTTCATGGAGAATACAGCATAGTATTTATTTATTGGGATCTTTATCAATCATTAGGGTTCATTGCATGGGGGAGAAAAGTATAATCCTGCAGTTTATTTAGTTAAATATTCCAACTCTTCTTTAAAACACTAAAAATAGCATGTTTAATTTTTGGTGCTTTGCCAGGGGAGGCAGATAGTTTTGTGGATAGATTTCAGGTGGAAAATGCTCTTCTTTTATGGAAAAAATATGCATAGAGGAAATCTTACAAACTGCCAAGATTAGAAAGTGAGGCAAATACAAGCTGCTAGAAGAAAGGAATGGTTCTAGTAATTCCCTTTGATGGTGAGATTTTGATCTTATTCAGCAGCATGTCGTCCAAGCAAGTGTCAGCTTTCCAGTCATCTATGTCACTTTCACCAGTATGTGGAAGACAGTTGTCATGATTCACTAACAAGAACTTCCTTCAAATGCACTGTACACTGTATCAAAGCAATACTTAAAAATCATGAAAATTCAAATGGGGTTGAATTCTCTTTGAAAGTCATATCTGAACACTGTTTTCTTAAAATAGTGTCTACTTCCTTTTTGCATTTGTGTTTTAATCCCATGATTCCATTCCATTTTATACATTTTAAGATCTCTTCCCCAACCTCCTCCCCCAAGTTTTCTTAATGAATCTGTCTAGCTGACTTCTAAGAACAACTGTACCTGGGTCAGTTCACCAAAATGCTGGTAGGGAGCATCTGGAAGACAAAAATTAAGCAGTACTAAAATATTAATGAAGGAACTAGAAGATAAACTCATGATAAAGATTTGATGTGAGGGCCTAGAGCGATAGTCCAGCAGGTAGGGCTTTTGCCTTGCATGCGGCTGACCCGGGTTCAATCCCTGGCATCCCATATGGTCCCCCAAGCATGGCCAGGAGTAATTACTGAGTGCAGAGCCAGAAGTAACCCCTAAGCATCGCTCGGTGTGACCCAAAAAGAAAAAAAATGATTTGTTTTGAATAAAAACACATCATAAGGCTAACACTGGGATGCTCTTAGAGGCGTCTTAAAAAGTGAGCATGTGGGGAGTCAGAGACATAGTACAGTGTGTAAGGTACTAGTCTTACATGCAGCCAACCCGGGTTCAATTGGTGCCATCTCATAAAATGTCCCCTGAGCACCACCAGGAGTAACTCCTCAGTGCAGAGCCAGGAACAATTCTTGAGCATTGCTGGGTTTGGCTCCCCAAAATATCATTTAAAAAACCTTAGGCATATCATGAAAATTGCCCCTTTTGGAAACTTTTCCAAATATTTTCTACTACCGTGTGATTCAAGGGGTCTGTCTAGATAACTGCCCTTCACAGAGGCAGGGAGGGGGATGGCAGATACCTACTTGTTTGCTCTGACATCATCCTCCCAACTACCTTAGTGATCCATGAGTTTCATTTTTTCTACAGACTGGCAAGGAGGTCTGCAGAAGGTACTGCAATTTGATTTTTCACCTCCAGTATATTATAATTTTTGAAGTATAATTCAAAATATGAGTTAAAGTATTGTAGCTAGTTTTTTTGTTTGTCTGTTTGGGGGCCACAATTGGCAGTGCTCAGAGCTTTGTCCTAGCTCTGCACTTCGGAATCATTCCTAGCAGTGCACTGGGGACCATGAGTTGCTGGGAATCAAATTCCAGTCAGCCACATGCAAAGCAAGCTCCCTTACCTGCAGTATTATTTTTCTAGCCCCAATAGCTAGTAATTAACATCATGGCTAAGCTTGAGTCTGGTTGATCTATCAAGAGGTGATAAAGCGGTGTTGAAGTCTCCCACTAGTACTGTGTTGCTATCGATGTCTTTCTCCAAGACTATGAGTAGTTGTTTTAAGTACTTTGCTGGTCCTTCATTAGGTGCATATATTTAGTATTGCAAGTTCTTCCTGTTGTATAGATCCCTGGGTCAATAAGAAATGGCCTCCACTGTCTCTTGTGACCTTCTTCAGTCTGAAATCAATGTGGTCTGATACTAGGATGGCTACCCCAGCTTTTTTATGGGAGTTGTCTGCCTGTAGGATTGTTTTCCAGCCTTTGACTTTGAGCCCGTGTTTGCTCTGACTATTGAGATGTGTTTCTTGCAGGCAGCAGAAACAGAGACCAAAACACAGAAAGAGCCTACAGAATGGGAAAGAATATTTACCCAATACCCATATGATTAAGGTATTAATATCCAGGATATACAAGGCACTAGCAGAATTGTTCAAGAAAAAAAATCCAACCTCATCAAAAAATGGGGAGAAGAAATGAACAGAAGTTTCCTCAAAAAAAGAAATACAAATGACCAAAAGGCACATGGAAAAAAATGCTCCACATCGCTAGCCATCAGGGAGATGTAAATCAAAACAACAATGAGATATCATCTCACATTGCAGAGACTGGCACACATTCAAAAGAACAAAAGCAACCATTGTTGGCATGGATGTGGGTAAAAAGGGACACTCTTTCACTGTTGGTGGGAATGCCCACTAGTCCAGCCTTTCTGAAAAACAGTATAGACAGTCCTTCAAAAACTAGAAATTGAGCTTCCATATGACCCTGCAATACCACTTCTGGGAATGTATCCCGAGGATGCAAAAAATCACAGTAGAAATGACATCTGTACCTATATGTTCATTGCAGCACTGTTCACAATAGCCAAAATCTGGAAACAACTCAAGTGCCCTAGAACATATGACTGGTTAAAGAAACTTTGGTATGTCTGTAGAATGGAGTACTATGTGGTTGTCAGGAGAGATGAAGTCATGAACTTTGCTTATAAATGGATAGACATGGAGAGTATCATGCTAAGTGAAATGAGTCAGAAAGAGAGGGACAGACATAGACTGACTGCACTCATTTGTGGAGTATAAAACAAAATAACATGAGGCTGACACCTAAGGATAGTAGAAATGTAGGAAGATAGATTGCTCCATAACTGGAAGCCTGCCTCAGGGGCAAAGGGGAGGAGGCAGCTGGAATAGAGAAGGGATCACTAAGAAAAAGTGGCTGGAGGAATCGGTCGGGATGGGAGATGTACAGAAAGTGGATAAAGGATCAAACATGATAACCTCTCAGTGTCTATATCGCAAACCATAATGCCCAGAAGTAGAGAGAGATTATGGGGAATCATGCCTGCCATGGAGGCAGGGGGAGGGTGGGAAATGGGGGGGTATACCGGGAATATTGGTGGTGGGGAAAGTGCACTGGTGGAGGGATGGGTGTCTGATCATTGTGTGATTGTAACCCAAACATGAAAGCCTGTAACTATTTCACGTGATTCAATAAAATTAAATAAATAAATAATAATGTCATGGCCTGTTAAATAGGACCTTATTGCTGCTTTGCAACAGGATGAGTTGAGTGTGTTACAAAATGGTCTTAGTTCTGTCTTCATATCTGTAAAATGAGACTTGGTATTTCCATCCCACCCATTTGTGAGGATGATGTGAATAATGCATGTAGAAGGATTCAGTTTATAGGAAACCCTCTGAGATGGCAGTTATTATTACACACAGAGCATAAGCAAGTATGAACAGTCACTCTGGTTCTGTTATAATATAAAGAACTTTTTTTAAGTATTGGAGCTATCATACAGCAAGTTGGGTGTTTGCCTTGACCTAGCTGATCTCGGTTTGATCCCCGCATACCATACTGTCCCTTAATAACAGCCCCCAGCACAGAGCCAGAATAAGCCCTGAGCACCATCAGGCATGGCCCCCAAACCAAAAATAAGTAAATAAAATTAAGGAATGTAGAGCATCCTTTCCAGGTCATCAGACTTTTTAATCTAAAGGCGCAGAGAGTAAAATATTTAACCTTTCATGCCATGCTATCTACATCACTGTTACTCAGTTCTGAATTTATCATATAAAGATGGCCATAAACAATACATTATGAATGAGTGTGACTATGCCCAATAAAAGTTTTATTTATAAAAAATGGACTTCAGAGATACAAATTTGTTTCCCAGTCTATAATTTGTAGTTTGTGGCTACCAGCCCCTGGAAGTTACTAGTCTTGATTTGCCCTCACAAGACTTTCTACCTCACTTGACTGCTGTACTTTAGGGAAAAAAGACACTGGTATTTTAAGAGAGAGTTTTAACAAACTTCCTAAAAATGAGTGAAAGAAAAAAAATGGCTGAAGACAAATAGCTGGAAAGACTGTTCTTTTTCAGTCTTAAAATTCAGAATATGTAACACCAGCTTTAACACAGAGCCTGTCCTTATTAGAAACTTTTTTTGCTAATAAGACTCTTCCTTAGAGATCGCAGAATTCCCTACTTCTGGATGTTATAAAGACTGGGAGAGAATTCTGCCCCGGATTCTGCTCCCATCATTGTCACATGAACAGACAGCACAATGGGGTCATTTCTCTAGCAACCTGTCTGTAAGGAAGTGAAATAAAATACTTAGGTAGAAGAGGAAAGAATTGCCTTGATTTTCTGTTTTTGTAACTATTGTAAAATAATGACAAATGAGATTTCATGAGCCATATTAGACTATGAAAATGAGCTGGTGGTTTAGTAACAATCACTTTTAACACTTGATGGTTCACCTCACCCAACATGAAGTAGAGTCAGCTTCGTGGAAAGAAGAGCAGCTATAACATGTGCTTCTGGGCTAAAGGAGCAGGAATTCATGTTCTGGGCCTTTTTAACAATTCCTTTTAGGGAAGGATGCTTATGGGAAATTCCAGATTATTAGATGTGGAGATTAAGATGCAACGTGCAACCCACACATACACGACCTTATTTTCATCAACAAAAGTTTCAAGTGAACCCCATTTCACACTGTGGAGTATACTGTATTCTGCTATTCAAAGGGGCTCGTCCCCTTCTGGGGCTTTATGATTTAATCAACCCAAATTTTCTGGTGTTTTATTCATTGGAGACAAGAAATTAATTTTTCCATGATGAGGCAAATTTCTTATCAGCTTTCTCTTCTTTTGTTGTTTTCCAGTTTCCTCCTTGTCTTTGGTTGCTTGATTTTGTCAGTGTTTTCAACTATCCCTGAGCACACAAAATTGGCCTCAAGTTGCCTCCTGATTTTGGTAAGTGAAACATCTGAGCAAAAACAGTATATATGAATTTTATGTATTTTAAGAACTGTCTTTAATTCTTAGTTTATTCTACCCTGTTTTTAAAAGTTCTATGAAAAGAGCTACTGTGAGTTAATTATAGAATTTACAAATACACTAAAACATTTGCCCTCCATTTTAACTTTAGGGATTCCTCCGAAATATGTGGAAATATTCAGGATTAATATTACCTAGCAATGTCTTGTTAAAATTATATAAATAGAAGTCAATTCTTGGAAACAGTTTTCGTTATGTTTGTTTATGATTATGAATTTTAAGAATCAATATCCCTTAGCTATCTTACTGTATCGCTAAAAGTTTCAGGATAGAGAGAATTTTCCAATAACAGCAATTTGGCAGTAGCTAAGTTGAAGTGGCCAAGAACTATGCGAATATAACACCTCATAAGGAAACAGAAGGCTCCTTCATGCTCTCTTCATCCAACAGCCTGCGTTATGAATTCAGTTGCTAATGAGGTACCTGGTGAGAAATTCTACAGTTTGTTCCGTTTCCTTTATGCTGTCAGTCTTCAACTACATTTGTCAGTCCTCAATTGAGCAGTGAAATTGCTCAATTCATTTTAAAATGGAAAGACCCCCAAGATATTTAAGTCTGAATTATTCCAAGCCTTTTAAGCTCTGGTACATTCAATTACAACTAAACTATAGTACTGTATAGTAAAAGCACATTTGATTGAAAGTTTGGTTCATTTACATCCATTCTGACCCATTCATTTAGTCCAAAAATATCAAACTTGACATCTCAGAAGTGTCTGAATGAACAATAAACTGGAATAAAATTTCTTCTGTAAAACTTGGCGTATGGAAGAGGGAGGGGAGTGTGAAGGGAGGAGAGAGAGATTGGCAATGTGCCCTAATAAAGAGATTGATTATGCACAGCAATAAACATTAATATAAGAAAAATTATTTTTACCTTATAAATGGAAACTGAAATGTTCACTCGTTTTTTGTGAGCAGAGGTCAGCTGCTCTTTCTGTCTATGCCTTTGAAGTTGCCTTCATGCTTGAAGTTACCAAGACTTCAAGTCTTTTAGTCTAATATCAGCAAAATCATTTTTTTGAATGTGATACAAATTTATCCCAACTTGTTTCCATATAAACTGTGCTCGGTGACATAATGTTAATATTAAAGTTACTGTTTGGAAACCCAGGATAGAGAACAGATAGACCAAAAAGCACACTGGGAATCCATTCCATTTACAAGATTTCCATTTGAGTAACAAGTGGGCTTTTAGCTCAGTGCACTTCTTTAATAACAGCAAATGATCTTAAGCAAAAGTCTAATACACATCTGACTTTTAGATTCATATACAGAACCACAACTAGAAGGTTCAGGTTGAAAATACAAGTATGGTTTTTAAACTTAGAAACATGATAAACTGTATCTGCCGAATGACCCATGATCTATATTATGATTAAATCAAGCATTGGGGATTACACACAGAAAGGTGTATAATTTTTATAACATGTTCAAGAATTTAAAACATTGGTCTTATAATCCCCATGTTTCTTAAATATAAATCAAGTCAAAAATTAACTCAAAATGGATCAAAGACTTGGACAAAACATCTGAAACCACAAGGTACTAAAGATAGACAATCAGGGTATTGTCTTCAGTGATGTCTTTGGGGACTCAGCTCCAACAGCAATAAAACCAAAGCCAAAAATTAACAATTGGGACTTGATCAAACTAGAAATCTTCTTCACAGGAAAGACCATAAAAAGGCACTTGCTTTCTACATCATCCATCTCACAAGAAGTTAACATCCAAATATGTGTGTGCATATAAAAGTCTTAAAACCCACTCAAAACCCCCAAATAATCCCATGAAAAATCAACAGAAGACTTGAATAGACAGTTCTCCAAAGAAAACATACAGCTGGACATGAAAAAAAAAACCCTTGGATTTGAACTGCAGAGCTGAAGTTACCAGGAGCAGACTGGGGAGGGGTGAGAGTAGGTGAAAGAAATTTACCTGTTAAGTGGATATCGGCACTTTCGTTAGTGGGCATGGTGTGTGACAACTTACTGGAAAGGGATGAAAAAAACAGACAGAGACATCTGATCATATAAATCTCAATTTTTTAAAATTCAAAATTCGCACCATCTAGACATAATAAAGTCTTTCCAAGGAGAAGGAAGAGAACTGAACCCTAAGACAACATGGCATCAAAAATATTGCAATGTCCTATAAATATTTCATTTATAAGGACTGAAAGAAGATATGCCAAAATAAAATAGAAGTTTTTTCTAAAGAGGTAAGTTTACAAGTGAAAATTTTTTGGTTTTGACTTCACCAGTTTCTACAGTGTACATTATAATTTTTATAATCAAGGGGAAGAATAAATAAGAGATGTGAGTACAAATTTTGTAGTGTAATTCTGCACTGCAGTTATAGGTTTTGAAGCTTAAGAACACAAATTAGGTAACAGGAATAAATCTAAGTCAGAAATTTTAGCACAGCGGGTAGGGCGTTCGCCTTACATGCGGCCAACATGGCCGACCCGAGTTCGATTCCTCCGCCCCTCTCGGAGAGCCCGGCAAGCTACCGAGAGTATTTGATATGCCAGACACAGTAACAACAAAGTCTCCAATGGAGACGTTACTGGGCCCGCTCGAGCAAATCGACGATCAACGGGAGGGCCTTTACCTTTACCTTTACTATATATTTGAAAGTTGTTGGGAGTTATGACCACACACACACACACACACACACACACATAATAACTACGTGAGGTGATGTGTATGTTAACCAAACTTATTATGATAATCATTTTTGCAATGCCTATGTATATCAAACCGTCACACTGTACACCTTAAATTTTATACACATTTTATATAAATTATATCTTAATAAAACTGAAAAAAAAAAGATTGAGCAGGGAGGGAGCCTATAACTCAAATGGTTGATTGTATGCCTGGCATATGCAAGGTCTTAGGTTTGATGCCCACCATTTCAACCTCGAGTACCAGCTAGTATGGTATTGGTGGCCCCCACACTGGAAAGTATGACCCCTAATTAAAGACTGAGCAATGGTGACAACATCGGTATATTTTTTAATTATTTTTAATTGACATAACATTGGTTTACAAAAGTAAATGTTACTGTTTTGGAGTATGATGTTACCATACCACATCCTCGTCCAAAATGTCAATATTCCACCACTGTTGTCCATCAAACCCTTTAGCTCATTCCCCACCCGGGCCTTGCTAATCTTATTTCTGTTTTGATTGTCATCATTTTCATTAGACATTGTCTGTTTTCCTTCCTTGTTTCCTTATATCCCACTTCTGAGTAAGATCATCTCATATTTTCTTTCTCCTTATGACTTTATCTGTTTGGCATAACCCCTCCAGTTCTATCTGTGCTGTAACAGAAAGTCTCATTTCATCAAGTGATGCAAATTGATGTTCTCAGAAAGATATTTCTGCCTGAATTTAGAGAATTTTCTTTTCTTTCTATTTTTGTGCTATTATGACAAGTTGTTAAGTTTGAAAGCAAAGTGAATTCTTAAAACATACCTTGGGGACAGCGTGATTTAACAGCTGGTAGGGCACTTGCCTTGTGTGCAGCTGACCCAGGTTCGATTCTCTGGTATGTTCCCCCCTCTCCCAGACCCACCACAAGTAATTCCTAAATCCAGAGCTAGGAGTAAGCCCTAAACAAGGATGTGTGGCCCAAGAACAAACAAACAGAAAACATGCCAAGGGCAGGGAAGATACTCAAAGGGCTAAAGTACTTGCCTTGCTATGAAAGGCTCAGTCTGAGTGCCACCAGGTGGTTTACCACCTCAAAGGACCAAGCCAGATATAGCCTTTGAATACAGCCAGGTATGACTCAATAACTAAAAACAACCCCTTGCTCCTCCAAAAAAAATGCTCCCCTAGAAATGTAAAGGCGACATTGGAGATCTAAGATTTTAATGATGTTACTGTTTTTTACCGATCTTTCTTCAAAGACTGTTTGGACAAAAGAACTTCAAGCATATCTTTGTTTTCTTATTTAATAATTAATACATTAGAAGAGAAGTCCACTTTTAATTCTGTTCACAGTGAGTAATCTATAAAAAGTTCAATCAGCTATAGAATATTTGGGGGGAAGGGAAAAATAATAATTAAAAAAATTTTGTTCTTTTAACACGAGTAAGGTAAAAAGGTAAAGGTAAAGGCCCTCCCGTTGATCGTCGATTTGCT
Organism: Sorex fumeus; assembly: GCF_029834395.1. Classification (NCBI taxonomy): domain Eukaryota; kingdom Metazoa; phylum Chordata; class Mammalia; order Eulipotyphla; family Soricidae; genus Sorex; species Sorex fumeus. Next base: position 11,587,420 of record NW_026606065.1, on the reverse strand, counting down.
CGAGCGGGCCCAGTAACGTCTCCATTGGAGACTTTGTTGTTACTGTGTCTGGCATATAACACGAGTATATGAGAAATTCATATGATTTCAACATTTGTTTATTCTCTAGCTTATAATAAAACAGAACTTATAAAAAAACACAATCCTAACTTCTAACAAGACTATTTTGAGTCCTCAAGATTGAATATGTCTACAAATAAATCACCAAAATAGTGATAGAAATTATTTTTTAATGTTTTCAAAATATATAGTTATGACTTGGTCTCTTTTTCAACATAAATATAAAGCAGAAGAATCAATTTAAAAGAATTATATATAAATTATACATAATAATTGTATTTTTTCACAACTGTCCTGTTTGGGTTTGTTTTTGTTGTGTTGGGGGTTGGGAGTCCTCTTGGTAATTCTTGGTCAACTGTATCATGGGTAAAATACAAGAACCTGGGGCTGGAGTGATAGCACAGAGGGTAGGGCATTTGCCTTGCACGCAGCCAACCCGGGTTCGATTCCCAGCATCCCATATGATTCCCCGAGCACTACCAGGAGTGATTCCTGAGTGCAGAGCCAGGAATAACCCCTGGGTGTCACTGGGTGTGACCCAAAAAAAGAAGAAAAAAATTACAAGAATCCAAGACTGGATACTTCTCGGCTCTTCAATGCCAGGGATTAGCAGGCCACCACAGTTAGGGCTTCCAAGGTCATACCTGGCAGTGCTCTGCAGACTGTGTGGTGCCAGGATTAAACCTCCATCAGCCACATTCTTTTTTCATTTATGCGACCCTATTAGGGATATAACTATAGGTGAAGTGTGAAATATTTTAAATACATTTGAGAATATATACTTTTTGTGATGGAAACCATGTGTCTTTACAAGAATTTTCTCACCATACTGTTAATTTTGGCAGCTATCTCTATAAACAGGTTCATCAAACTAAAAGTGATTCAGTGGCACATTTTCAGGATGCGGAGTATGCTCACAATAATCACTTATTTTTGGTGACCAATGACACAGATTTATTTGCTGTAGTTTTTTGGTACATGAGTCTGACAGCAAAATGCCTGTGGTTCATAAGATTTTCTCTCAGTGTTCCATTTAGTGAGTGAAGCCCTGGACAAAGGTACCTCAGACCTGACGAGGTTGCTTCCTCTGCTTTGCTCTGGAATGACACTTATGAACTCAGGAGCGTAAAACTAACCTTTGTGCACAAGTACCAAGGAAAATTAAAAGTTTTTTGTTTTTTATGTTGAGGAGATTTGTCAAAACAAAGGGAGCTAGCATTTTTACTAACTTTAATTTATCAGATCTAATACTTGTCATTAAAATAAACCTGCATTTTCATTCCTCCTGTCTTATCAAATGACTTTGTTGTGCAAGATCATACATGGAGTATAACACAGAGTCAAGGTTCCATAACTGGCTTGGCTGACTGTAAGTCCAGGCTGGCCTGGGGACATCGCATCCTCTTGCTTCTCAATCAAGACTGACATGTCCACCATGGTCCCACTACCTAGGGTAGCACTGATATCTAAAGTGTCTTTACACATATGCCAAGAGATGCCTACAACCGTTTTACTTAAGATAAGGTTAGTTTCCTTTTTCATTGGAAATTCATGTTCCAAGTTAGCCCAAATGAATTCATCATAACTAGAAGTTATTTGTATCAAGAATTCTAAGTACTAATTTGTAGATATTAATAGTCTGAGTCTTGAGGTTAGTTTTCGGGTTTAAAGTTGTGTCTTAGTCCCAGATCCCATTGTTCAGTGTAGCATCCTTCTGCTGAAAAGAGCTCTTCTGATGCAGGTTAAATGTATGTGGGAAGTTTTAAATTGCTTTGGTTTGATTTCGTTATCCTGAGGTTGTATCTTTTAGCATCTCAATTCCCACCTTCTCAAGAACAGTGCTGTTGGAGTAAATTTCCTCAGTATTGAATAACTTTTTGCCTTCCAGATTAATTTTCAAGTATCCATTTTAACTTTATATTTGAATGTTCAACACCTTTAAATTTTTGTAAAAAGTCTCAAGATCAGGGCTCAATGATAGACCGCTGATAGAAAACTTCGAGTTTGATCCTTTGCGATGTCACAGTGTCACAGTAACTCTATGGTCTCTTACAGTCTAGGGTGCGTGAGCACCACTAGCAAGTACCTGTCCTCTGGCAAGCACCACAACCAAGTGCGAGCTCTGTAACGAAGTGTGGCTTAGTGACACAGTCATGGCTATGTGACAACCTCCACAACAACAAAAGGAAATGAGGGGGAAAGCAGAAGGAAAATAGATTCTCTCTCTACCTAATGAAGGTGACATATATCATTTGCAGTTTTCACTGAATATGGTCGTTTCTAAAATTGCCCACCCATCGCAGCAGGAATGCCATTAACAACCTTAGCAAAATTGAGTCTGTCTCAGTGAATTTACACTCCCATACTCTGTGTTAGAAAGATTCCAGGCCACAAATGGATTGCACTAAGCATCTGGACAAGGACTCAACACATGGTCAGAGATCCAGGTTTTCTCAAACATCTGGGTATTTGGCACCTTCTCAATAGAGCATGTGCATCTTTGCTGGGTTTGCTTCATGTAGCAAAGCAAACATGGGGTTTGCTATTTCTTTGTACAATGAATCAGCTCCTAAAATGTGAACAAATCCAATTTAGGCAGATCTAATTATATCTTAAATGTACTAGTGGCGCTTACTATTTAAAGAAAATCTGTAGTGATTTTTTTTCTTTTTTGGCAAGTCAAGCATCCCCTTGAAAACCTAATAACAAATACATAATTAATCTGAGTTACATGCTTGTTTTCTTTTTCTAATGTGGGAGCGTGGGTTCTTTTTTTTTTAATTGCTATATAACTACTCATTATATAACATGATGTTGAAGAATTAGGGATGTTGTTGTCATTTCCCATCTATCAGTATTAGCATGGGGGTGGTGAGGAAGGTTAGCCAAATGCATATCTACTAATTTCACAAAGTAGAAGGATTTGCACATAAAATTATATGTATTTGAGGTGGAAGAAGATTACATTGTCTTTACATTTAAAACTCTGGCACTAAACAGTGTAAGGGAAGGTAACAGCCTAAGGATAAGGATCTATTTGAGGATGTGAAATGTTGTTTTTGTAATGGAAGTAACAAAGTATGAGATATTAAGCAATCAAATATAAGGAATGAGCGAAGCTTCTTTATGTTTATCACATCCCTGTAATTTACTGAAGAAAGTTCTCAGAATATCCCGATGAACATCGAAAACTGCAATTATTTTCTTTTGCTTGTCTTTCATCAAGGAAAATGCAAATAAACTTTAAAGTGATTCATGGAGACTAACAACCCTCATCAATCTACTGACGACTGAAAAGAAAAAGCAGGAATAGTTTAACACCTACACTGAATCTTAACTAAGGGATAATAATATAGTAAGTAAGTTACCCTGTGAAAAGTTCTTCAGATATCAGAGAAAAGACTTGTTCAAGTTAAAGATAGTGAAATTGTGCCTGGAAAAGACCATATCTTTATCTACAATTAAGGAGGAAAAAATCTTTCCACATTTTTGATGAGAGTGCTGGTGTCTAACCAAGTCATCCCATCTACACAGAATAGCCTTGTGCAGTTTTGCTTTGAAACTTGATGAGCATTCAGTAGATATCCTCAGAGCTATCACCGAGCCACAGTCGGCCTGACCCACACTGATGCTGATTTCCTGTGTTCTTTTCTGCTCCAGAAAAAATACGTTTAGCTGAGAGTGAGAGAAGCAAGATGGTCTTATCAACAGTAAATTGTTTTTCAAGATAGTTGGCAAGAGAAGGAAGATCACCCTTTCCTTAACATCTTTCCCTAATTTAAGTTATTTCCACCATTGGAAACCTGGATGGAATCTCTCCTTCTTCCTGAAATGAGTTGTTCCTCTCTGTCTTCCTTTTCACCGTGCACTTGAAATTGAATCTCCTCCACTATTCATTTACTCAACAATATACGATACCCAATGTGGGGAAGATATTTTTCAGAAGCTTAAAACAAAAACCATGAACATAAAGGGCAAACTCTTTTCATACAACCCACATTTTGGGTGGTTAAAACACATGATAATGATAAAACTAATTATAGGGGCTGGAGTGATAACACAGTGGGTAGGGCAATTGCCTTGCACGAGGCTAACCCGGGTTCAATTCCCAGCATCCCGTATGGTGGCCCTAGCACCACCAGGAGTAATTCCTGAGTGCAGAGCCAGGAGTAATCCCTGAGCATCGTCGTGTGTGACCCAAAAAGAAAAAGAAAACTAATGACAAATTCAATACATTAAGTACTATAAAACCACAAGTCAGGGAAAAGGAATAGATAGTAAGTGTTAAGAACGTCTGTTTAGAGAATTCCACTGAAAGGGTCTTTAGCGAAGTGAGGCAACAAGCCATGAAGACATTATAGAAAAGAACATTCCAGGCAGATGGAGTTTCAAGGATAAAACCCTGGGCAGGAGAATACCTGCTGAGCCAAAGAAAAGCTAGAAGATGGGAGCAACTGAATTACAGTAAATCAGTGGGGGGCAGGGAGAAAAAAGAGGCAGCAATTGGATTGTTAAATTTCTTGCAATTAAATCCAAAGCTGAGGCAGTGCAGCACTTAATACATTTAGGGTATCTGGTCGCAGATTGTCAATAAATATTTGATGAAAGAAGATAGCCAGTTGTTTCCACATTAATATTGAAATTTCCGTAGTGTCACGGCATACGGAAGCACAATTAACATGAAGCCCAGAATCTGACTGGAATAATCTGGATTTGAGAAATCATCATCCAGAAGACATTTCAGAAACATTTCATGTCTTTTAGTTAAACTGATAGACTTCTGAATGAAACGGAGAACAGATCCAACCATGTTGTAGCAAATTGCATCATTTCTTTCAGTTGTGTTGTATTCCAGTATACAGATAGACATATATGTACATAAATGTGCATATATATGTATATATGTATGTATAACAAAAACAAACACTGTCCTCCCATTGTTCATCAATTTGCTTGAGCGGGCCCATTTTTGAGACTTTTTGTTACTGTGTTTGGCATATTGAATACGTCACAGGTAGCTTGCGAGGCTTTGCCGCGCGGGCGAAATACTCTCGGTAGCTTGCCAGGCTCTCCGGAGGGCCGGAGGAATTGTGGCTTGGCCAGGCTGGCTGCGTGCAAGGCAAACACCCTACTGTTGTGCTATCTCTCCAGCTCATATGTATGTATATGCGTGTATATATGTGTATATGCATGTATATATGTGTAGATATGTGTATATGTGAAAATATGTGTATTTATGTGTTTATACATATGCACATATAGACACATATATATGCCACATCTTTACAACCATTCATCTGTCAATGGACACCTAGGCTAATTTCATATCTTAGCTATTGTACAGAGTAAAATATTGAATAATGCTGTTTATTTGTCCTTTTAAGAATGTCTTTTTGCCCTAGGGGTAGATGACCAAAAGTTGAATTGCTGGGTCAGATGACAGGCAGTTCAATTCTAAGTTTACTGAGAACTCTCCATACTGTTTTCCACAGGGGTTGTACTAGACAACATTGTCACCAGCAGTGGATGAGAGTTCCACATTCCACCAACACAGATTATTCCTACTATTTTTATATGTGCCTTTCTCATTGGGCTGGAGCAATAGCACAGTGGGTAGCACATTTGCCTTGCTCATGGCTGACCTGGCCGACCCAAGTTTTGATTCCTCCACCCCTCTTGGAGAGCCGAGCAAGCTACCGAGAGTATCTCGCCTGCACGGAAAGCCTGGCAAGCTAACCGTGATGTATTCAATATGCCAAACACAGTAACAAGTCTCACAATGTTACTTGGGCCCGCTCGAGCAAATCGATGAACAACAGGAGGACAGTGCTACAGTGCTACAGTGCCATTCTCACTAGTGTGGGATGATAACTCATCGTTATCTTGATTTGGATTTCCCTGATAATAAGTATTGCTGAGTGTTTTGAAAACTGATATTTTTAAAATAAAGTATAACAAATATTCCAGCATTATAATTTCCAAAATAATGGGAAGACTGTTATGCAGATCTGAAGTAGGTGATGAGCTTCCCCAATTCTTTGAATTCATAATGATAAATGGAGAACTTTTTAGTTGATTGTCCAGCTATGAACTCCCGTGTTTTCTACCCCACCCAGATGACCTAGCCATCTGCTTCTCTGCAACTACTTTCTTCCTGAGTCACTTTCTAATGGCCCACAGCATAGGAAGAATTGCACACTCATGATTATAGAGCTGATTGAGAGAGACAGGTAAATAACGGACTGAAGCAAATAAGCTTCGTGAACAGATTGGGGAATTAATTGTAGAGCTGGACATAGCCATGGAGATCTCCCACACACAAGTTCATAAATGGAAAGCAAACAAGGAGGTTGTAAATGGTGAACTGTGAGGCTAAGTGCTTTCTTGAGTTGTCTATGCAGACAGAGGGAGATTCTTTTTGCCTTGAGCAGTTCATTGATTCATTTATTCGTTTATTCGCTCATCAAATATTCACTAAGCACCCTCCAGGCATGCAGGAGCCAGAAGCTTGGCATTTATTACACACCTGCTGTTCACAGAGACCAGAAAACTCCATGGTTGTGTGTGATAGCTCTTTAAATTTATTTTTCTAATTGAATCAGGTAGAGAATGTTGGATATCATGCAGGGTCTTTTCTCTTCTGACCTCGCATTTTTTTCATGCAAATTATCACATACAGAATTGTTAATAGGGTAATTATATCACAACAACCAGAAAGTAAAAGATGATTCACCCCTAAATACCCAGAGCTGAAACAAGCACATTGATCAAGGTGAGCACAGCAAGTCTGAAGGAGTGTTGAATCTGTGTCCACCTTTCTCAGTTTGAAAATTTACTCGCTCTCTGTCTCTGTCTCTGTCTCTATCTCTCTCTGTCTCTGCCTCTGTCTCTGCCTGTCTATGTCTGTCTGTCTGTCTGTCTCTGTCTGTCTGTCTGTCTCTCTCTCTCTCTGAGATTATGCCTCTCCCTGGGCTGTGCAAAACACAGGAACATGCAGTGATTTATTTTGTTTGAGGACCATATCCAGCTGTGCTCAAAACTTAACTCTTGGCCCTGCGCTCAGACATCACTCCTGGTAGGGCACAGGGAACTCATGTAGGGTGCAGGGAACCAAAGTTGGATCAGCCGCATGGAAGACAAGTTCTTACCTGGTGTACTATCTCTCCAACCTACATGAGGTGGTTTGTAAAAGGCAATGCATCTCTAGGGCAATCACTTTTTGTGTACAGCTAGTACTTGTCTCTGCATGTGACATGTTGGGATGGACTGTCTCCATATGACCCTAGGGCCTGAACCCTTCAGCATCCCCTTCCATAGTCCTCTCCCATCCCCATTTTCACTCAGATGTAGTGATGGCCAGGTTAGCTGTTGAACTTCCTTGTAGAATATATAACTCTGTGAAAATCTTATTAGGATTGTTGTTTTTGTTAGATCTCTCTGAAGGAAGACCCATATTTCATGGGTTTGGAGTTGTTTTCCCTAACACTAACTTTTTCCTGAGCCCTGTTCTTTTTGTGAGCTATCTTGCCTAAAATCAGTCTTTCCAGCAATATGTTCTTTGCACTGTGGCAGGAAAGCTGGCATTTAAATGTATACGAGCTGATTCATTGTGCCTAATTCAGAATCTCAGACTGCATTTAGCATCTGCAGCCCAAAATTGTGGGAGAGTCATTCTTAGGTCAAATTAGTTAAAAGAATAAAAGTCTATATAGCAAATGATCATTTGGAACATTTATTTTGTTTGTCTGGTTTGGGGCCACACCCTATGATGCTCAGGGGCTACTTCTGGCTCAGTGCTCGGGGCCCACATATACAGGGATCAAATCCAAACTCTCAAAATGCAAAACATGCATTCTGTCCTTGGAGCTATCTCCTCAGGCCCAAAAACATTTTAATACAAACTTTTCTACTCTCCCTTCTATCCAAGTATGCTTTAAAAATCTCTGTGCTTTATAAAACATTATAATCCTTGTAAGTTAAAATTTTTAATTAGCCCACAACTTAATAGAAGAACACATTATACAGTCTTGATAGAAATATATGGTGCTGTGTGTAGAAAAAAATTTTAAGACTCTTCCAATAGACAAAATAGGGAAAATTTTACATACAATGTAATTTGAACTAATTATAATAAACTTCCCTTCTCATTTTCTTACACAATGTCTTGAACATCTCAATATGTAAAATTTATGACCTTTGGATAATTCTCTTTTCCTGTGGGCTTTTTTTTGGGGGGTAGTGCAGGAGGAAGTGCAGAGGTTGGGAGTTGGGTTTTTTTTGGGGGGAGGGGTATTGTTGGAGGGGGCCACACCTGGTAGTTCTAAAAACTTTTCCTGGATGTTTGCTCAGGGATTACTCACTGAGGTATGCAAGGGATCATGTGACTTCGGGGATTGAACACAGGCCTCCTATATGGTCAGCATGCATCCGACCCATTGAGCTAAACTTCTGGCCTTCTTTTCTTGTTTTCAACTTAGTAAAATTCCTTGGCTTGCTACACACAGACTTCTCACCTATCCCTGGTGCTCTTTATATTTCTAGGATATATCTGCACCTTAACAGTACATTAGTGCATGCATGCATACTTTGCATGGGTTCATATGCACACACACACACACACACACACACACACACACACACACACACTCTCACAGTCACCTTTCCTTTCCAACAGTACTATCATTCTTCCAAGCACACTGCTTTTATACATGATGCCTCTATACAGGGGGCTGGAGTGATAGCACAGCGGTAGGGTGCTTGCCTTGCATGCAGCCAACATGACCCACTCTAGTTTGATTCCTCCGTCCCTCTAGGAGAGCCCAGCAAGCTACCGAGAGCATCTCGCCCACACGGCAGAGTCTGGCAAGCTACCCGTGACGTACTCGATATGCCAAACACAGTAACAACAAGTCTCATGATGGAGACATTACTGGGCCCGCTCAAGCAAATTGATGAACAACGGGAAGACCGTGGCCTCTATACATGATGTCCTTTTATTTAAAAAGTATCTCTGCCTCTTCTCTTCATCTCCTTAGTTCTTCTTAACCTTCAGATAATCTCTTCCTGGAGGTCTTCCCTGACTCTCCAAGAGTTATTCCCTTATCTGTACTCTGGGGACCAGCACAATTTGAAGAGAACATGGAATGCAAATCAAAGCAATGAAATAGGACCTCACACTAGTGAGACTGACACGTATCAAAAAAGAACAAAAACAACATTGTGGATGTGAATGTGGGGGGGGCAAGGAACCCTCATCTATTTCTGATGGCATTGTCGTCTGGTCCACCCTCTTTGAAGAACACTCTGGACACTTCTCAGAAAACTAGGAATTGAGCTTCCATCCAATCCAGCAATTCCACTTCTCAGCATCTACCCCAGAATCCCAAAAAAAATTATTTCAAAAAGACATTTGCGTTCATGTGTTCATTGCAGAATTATTCACAATAGTGAGATCTGGAAGCAACCCAAGTTTCCAGTAACAGCTAAGTGGATAAAGAAACTAAGGTAATATAAAAACAGGATACTGTTTAGCTATAAGAAAAACAAAATCATCCTGCTATGTGTATGAATCTGGAGAGTATCATGCTGTGTGAAGTCAACAGAAGGATTGGGATATATACAGAATGATCTCTCATATGTGGGATACAAAGAAACATAGTATGGAAATGTCAAATGGTCAAAGACAATAAAACCTGGTATCTAGTTTATAGAACTTGACTTCCCAAAGGTAAAAGAGGGCCCTAAGTCAATGATAGAGGGAAGCAGACACTGATGGGGGTCGGGGGGCATTGGAACATCATATACATAAAACCGTATCATTAATTGTATTTTAAACATCAGTGCTTAAGAAAAAAAGCCTATTTTTGAAAAAGAAATGACATGTGCTCAAACAACAGACAATCCAAGCAGCGTTCCATCACCCTCTTGTGTCATTGTTTCAGACATGTATTTTATTTCTAGACTGAATGCAGCATAAGAACAGAGACTTGAGACATGAACTAGTTTGGGCACACGCAGCCAACATGGGGTTGATCCCCAGCACCATAAGGTCTCTTGAATATCTCCAGTGCATCCCCGAAGGCCCCAGGTACCACTGGGATGACCCTGATGTACTCAGCACTTCAGATTTGGAGCAATATGGCTTTCTTGCACCCTCACGTTGAACTACCAGCTGAATTTGCTGATAATTGCTGAAAGTGACCTCTGGACCACTGAGTACCAGTTGGAAGTACCCCCCAGCCCCTAAAATGAAGAGACACTATAAGTTAGTAGTCTTGTATTTCCTATTTAAAGAAGCCAGGAGTAATTCTGCACATGTAATCAGATTTTGTTCTTTCTATAACATCGAACACTCTTTGATAGCTTGCTTATTTGTGATTCTTTTACATCATGGGTTTCTGTCCGAAGAATTCAAGCCCCCTTAACTTGTTTTGTTCATCATTAGCTCCAGTGCCTAGAACAAAAGCTGTGCAGGAAAAAATATATAAGTTGTGTAAAACAAATCACTACATCACATTTTTCTCTCCTCCTCGCATAGTAAGCTTTTCAATAATTAGGATATAAGTTCAGTGCCTCAGTCATCAAATTACTCCCATTTCAATTAATCTTTTGATTTGAACCATATTAAATTCCAAAAGCAATTTTCACACATTCTAAAGATCTATGAAAGCAAATATAATTAAGTAGTATAAAGCACACATTTTATAATCTAAAATAAGATGATTATATTTTTATATTTTTCTCTATTTTCTTTCTTCCTAGCTTTAGGGCTGAGTATCATTTATCATTCTGAATCAAGGAAAATGAAGTAATTATATTATGAAAGCAAATACTCTTATCTAATATCAAAGCAGGTTATTACTAAGGAATAATAGTATAACATAAGCCTACATTAAAAATGAATAGAATCATAAAATAAGAATTGTTGTAATGGCCTAGTCAGTTATTCAACACTAGCATTTTTAATTAAAAAGCCATTTTGTAATAACTAAGTCATTCACTAATAATATCTAGAGACAAAAGAAATGGGTACTAATGTTTCCTAAGATAGGATTTTAGGTCAGCTGAGTCTAATAAACCAGGGATAGTTATCACTCCTCAGACCTCATCATACTTTATGTTTCACTTCTGATTTATATTTTACTTTAAACATTTCATTAAACAAGCGTTTCTTTAATATGTATTTTGTTCTTGAAGCCTTTGCCTGCTCCATAATTGGGTTGGGATTATTCTCTCTGTTGTAGGCAGGGGAACTCTGGAGTGCTTGCTCGGAACTTCCCTGCAGTCCTCCAGAGAGAATACTGGACCTGATGGGTAGGTGTTCGGTGCCATTATGCACTACCACTTGACCAGATGGAGCTGGGGGCACACTTGGTGATCTGCACTTGGGACCTAGTACATGCAAAGCATATGCTCCAACGCTTTGATTCCTGGCTCCTTTATTTTTCTATGGTTTTAGGTTTGTTTTTTTTTTGTTGTTGTTGTTCTTTATGTTTGGGGGGGATGGGAGCTTGGACCATATCCATCAGTGCTCAGGGCTTATTCCTGGCGCTGTGCGGGTTAGTCACTTGCAAGGCGAATGCCCTACACACGGTACTATCACTTCAGCCTTGCTTTTTCTATATTTATTCTACAAAAATTTTCCATACAAATATTCTATATTAGAAAATCCAATTCTTTATTTTAATCGAGAGAAGAATAAATAAGTAGAATTACAGGCTCTAGGGTACAGAAATATGATGGCATAAAATAAATATGAGGATGGGGATGAAGGGTAGAAAATTGATGACAACAGAGGGAGTGGTCAATTTCCCACTGAGAATTGAGAAAGATTTCCAGAGGTGGAGGATTTGCAAAAGGGTCTAAAAATTAAAAATTACAGATCTGAGTTCGTGTGGCTAGATTTTAGAGGTACCATGTAGATAACAAGCTCGGGGAAACCTTAGGGCCAAACTATCCAGCACCTAGTTTTAAATGAGAACTCCTGAGATCTATTCTCTTATTTTTAGATGTTTTGGAAGACTCCAAAATAGTGCTCAGGAGGTTCAGAGCTCATCCCTGGTGATACTTGACAAACCAGACTAGTGAGCTCAATATAAGAGACCAGTGATGTTACATAGTTGGGGACTGTGGGCAACACCTGGAGGTTCTCTGGGTGACACTCAGGAATGGGGATCAAGCTCAGGTCCTTGCACATTCAAGACATGCATACATGACCCCTAAGCCACCTCCCTGGCTGCCAGAACTACTCTCTTAACAACTATTTTTTCTAATTGAGATAACATTGGTTTGCAGCACTGTTTATTTCACTGTTACAGTTATCATGTTATACCTCTCTAGTACCAATTTATCTTGTAACCAAAAGTTTGTACATTTTGACACCAATTTCCCCCACTTCTTACCCCCCACCTTGGGAATCCAAAATCTGATACCTTTTTTAATAAGCTTGTTTGTTGTGTCTACAGATAAGTGATCTCATTCAGTCTTTTTCTCTATGCAAATACTTCACGTAATTCCCTAAGTTTCATCCATGTTGTCATAAGTTGCAGTATTTCCTGCTTTTGTGGCTGAATAATATATCAATAAAAGTACAGATATATACTTGTGTGTATGCCTAGCACAAGATCTTTGGCCATTCACCCGTCAATAGACACTTACACTTGTTCCCGTGTCTTGACAACTCTAAAGACTCCTGCAAGCATGGGGATTCAATTTTTCCCTTGGATAAACCTTAGGGTGCATTTCCAGAAATCCAATTGCTTTTTCAAAAGGAGGTCTTCAAGTAGTACAATGACTCATTCACATTCGAGTTGGGGAACAATAACTCTGACTACTCTTTTTAAAAACTTTTTATTGAGGTATTGTGATTGACGGTACTATTGATGATGTTTCACATGTACATAAATCCAATAACACTCTGACCATTTCTTCAAGGATAGACAGTTGGGGTAGAGAAAGGGAAGTGGGGAACAGGAAAGAACAGTGGCTGCTGCATTGCCATAAGCCAGGCAGAGATCATTTGCACAAAAGCAGCAGCAGAGGGAATGAAGGAAAAGGCCGAAATCAGGGGATATACCATAGGATGATCTAACAAAGTGTTGTCGGAGGTTGCACTTTTACACTCTGTGATGTATTTAAGTGGTGATGCCATTACTTGATGCTAAGCACAAGATATTTCATAGTTCAGAAGAAAGGAGGGCTTTGTTTTAAATATATCAAGTTTGGCACAATTGCGGTCCCTTGAGGGGTACTGGAAATTCTTACCTATAGTCAAAACGATGCGTAAGTCAAGATTTGGAGATCTTGAGCATGTTAGGGAAAGGAGGAAAACCTGAATAATGTAGAGTAAAAAAATTGTGCAATATTAGCCACCACTATGGTGGCTATTCACTACTCTGAAATCGAACCAATGTTAACATTCTTTGTATGATGACCCTAGAAACCTAAAATCTAATTTCTTCTCTTAAAATTTAGACTTGTGGCAGTTCTATTATGTGTCTTCCCTGGCCATGACTTACCACCTGCATTGCCTTCAACCCTACCCTTTAACTGGTTAGAGTTGTAAAAGTCATCATCAAGTCTTGTTGGTCCTGAATGATGCAGGCAAAATTGCAGGCAGTACCTTCCTCCTTCAAAGGAGTTAAAGGTAAACATTGCACAATGAAATTTATTTTGTAAGAAAAAAACTTTTAAGCTCCCAACCAAATAAAGGTGCTGGGAGGATCCTCCCAGGATAGGAGAAGCTTGCTGAAAGTACACGATAGACCAAACATGATTGCCACTCAGTGCCTCTCTTGCAAACCACAGGACCCAAAAGGAGAGAGAGAGAGAGAGAGAGAGAGAGCAAAAGGGAATGCCCTGCCACAGAGGCAGGGGGGATGTGGGGATGGGGGGGTGGGAGGGATGCTGGGACCCGTGGTGGTGGAGGATGGGCGCTAGTGGAGGGATGGGTACTTGATCATTGTATAAATGAAACCCAAATACAAAAATGTGTAAGTCTATAACTGTACCTCATGGTGTCTCACTAATTAAAAAAAAAAAGTTAAAAGTAAAAAAAAAAATTAAGCTCTCAGAGAGGGCCAGGGATGACACAAAGGACTAGAACACATGTTTTGCATGCAAGAGCCCTGGGTTTGATCTGTGGCAACATAAGGACCCTGAGCAGCAGTGGGAATAAAGCCTGAGCAAGGAAGTGAAGTAGCCCTTAAGCACTGCCAGGTTTAGGCCAAAAACAAAGTGAATAAATAGTAACAAAGACTCCCTAAGGAGTCTTTAAGGAATAGTCCTTAAAGCAAAACCGAGGATTTAAAGTCTAGGGCTAGAGAGGTCATGTAGGGGTTAGGGTTTTGCCCTCAGTGAGGCCTCTTGCACATAAATGCCCCCCAGCACCTCCAGAAGTGACCTTTGTACTGAGAGCCAGGAGTAAGCCCTGAGCACACTCAGATTTGGCCCTAAAACAAAACAAAACAAAAGAACGCCCTTGTTTTCTCACAAAACCAGGGTGTAGTGTTCCTTAACTGGAACAAACCTTGAAGGCTCCATTCCTTTTAGCTATTTAAGTATTCAAACTTGTGAAGATCAATGCTACCTGACACCTTCCCCAAACACCAGTTCACTTTCCATCAGTCACTAAATCAAGCAGAACAGTCTTCTAACACATCCCAGGTAATGCACTGTTCCTTTGAGACTCAGGAAAGCTCACCAAAACTTTAGTAACCTCGAAGAGGCCAGCTCTGACCTTAACTCACCCCCCACCCCCCAACATAAAACCCTGGTTAAATACCTAGGCCACAAATATCAGTAGGAAGGTTCGATTACTGCCATGGCATCTGCCTCACTGGGACAGAAAGATTTCAAAGCACAAGTATTTTACAATCAAAAGCAAACCAAAAACCCTGGGACTGGAGAGATGATTTCAAAGTCAGAAATTCATGCCTTGAATATATACAAGACCCTAGTTTTTATCTCTGGCACCACATGGGTTCTGGAGCACCATTGAGTGTAGCCCTGGTGGACCTCAGCACCACTGTACCATTGGGCCCAAATGGTAACTGCTCTAACATTGACCTGTCAACCCCAGTTGGCCAAGTAGTGCTGAGAGATGCATCAGGTTTTCTGAGACCTGCTTGAGAGTCCTCTCCACTGCACACAAACACACACACACACACACACACACACACACACACACACACACACAGAGTTTATCTGTTGATTTCTCTAAATTTTTTACCAAGTGATAGCTAGATATTTCTTATAACTCTGATTTTAAGATGAAGGAAGGAAAACCAAAGAGGAAAGAATTATTTTATTGAGAAAGTGTTCAGGAAAGCTCCTTCTGAAATGAAGGATCACTCTTTCTCTTGATTCAATTGTATACAGAAATCACTTGATCACTAGATTACTTGACATCCCGTTACTCATGATTTGCTCGAGCAGGCACCAGTAACGTCTCCATTTGTCCCTGTCGCATGCTAGTGTAGCCCAATTGCATCTGCTTGTTCTAGGAACACGGAGAGCCTCAAACCGATCATTAAGGGTCTTGACGAAGAAGTCTGACCATCTCATAGGTGGGCGGTGACACAATCTTTTGAGGTCCTGTGGAATCCAGTCTTTAATGGCTCTAGTCCAGCAGTTGTCTCCAAATCTCATTACGTGTCCAGCCCATCTGGTTTTCGACACCTTGGCAAATGAGACAGCATCCCTGATTCTTGGCCATTGACGAAGGACAGAACTCCGGATTCTCTCTCTCGTTTGAGTGAAATGTGATACTCCAAGCATAGCTCTTTCGATTCCTCTTTGGGAGACCCGAATAGCGTTCTCACCCTGTTTTCATAAGGCCCAGGTCTCTGAGGCGTATGCTAATGCAGGAAGAACAGTGGAATCAAAAAGATGTGCCCGGAGTCAAAGGTTCTTTCTCCTCTTAGCTATTTCTTCAAAGCTCTTGAAGGCGTTCCAAGCCACTCTCTTCCTCCAGCACTACTCAGGTGCCAGGTCATTTGTCATGTTGACTTCTCGACCTAGGTACACATTACTGTTGCATTCAGAGATGTTCATTCCATTGAGAGCGAATGGGACGTCAGGAATGAGACTGTTCTAATAAACATTGTCTTCGTGAGATTCAGCTGGAGTCCAACCTTTCCACACTCACGGTTGAAGTTGCCCAGCCGCTTGGCTAATGTTTGGTGTTTTTAGAACAATGTCATCAGCAAAGCGGAGGTGGTGTAGTAGCCAACCATCTGTCTTCACTCCCATTCCATCCCATTTCATGACGTTCTCGAGGGTGGCACTGAAGAGTTTCCGTGAAATGGTATCGCCCTGCCAAACCCCTCTCTTGACGTCAATGATCACTTCCCTGTAGAATGGTGAGATCCTGGTAGTGAATCCGTAATACAGCTCACGGAGGATCCTGATGTATTGAGTTTGTACGCCCTGATTGGCTAGGGGCTCAATAACCGCTTCCATCTCAACAGAATCAAAGGCCTTCTTTAAATCAATGAACGTTAGACAGAGCGGCATCTTGAACTCCTGAGAAACCTCAATGAGCTTGGTTATCATGTGCATATGATCAATGGTGCTGAATCCTTTGCAGAACCTGGCTTGCTCGCATGGTTGTCCTTCATCTAGTGTTCTGCCAATCCTATTAAGGATGACTCAAGGGGACATCTTGTAGATGACAGACAATAGGCAGATTGGGCGATAGTTGCCAATGTCATTAATGTCTCCTTTCTCATACAGTCCTGCTGGTTTTCCATTGGGATGGAACCTTGCATTCAGACAGGTAACATATGAAGAGCCAAGCCAGTGTATTGATGAGTACCGACAGCAGGTTCTTCAGGTGTTCGGGTCTGACCTTGTCTGGCCTACCTCCACTACCCAACCACCGCCATGCTCCAGGACGCTTTCCAGACCCTCAGGCCGAGACTCACACACGAGTGAAGCCCCACAGAACCAGGTGAGCGGAACTCTGAGACCTTGGACTCCAGGCTCAACGGACCTGGGAACAGAGATACTCTGCCTGCTCCCACCAACCTCAAGTGACCAAGGGATTAAAATCAGGAACCCCACCCTACCAGCCCCATCTTCTTCCACCAACTGCCGGCCACCCAGGAATTCCACACAGAAGACCACCCTACCGGTACCAGATAAATACCTCACCAGCAGACCACTACCTCCACTACCCAGCCACCGCCATGCCCCAGGACACTTTCCGGACAGATCATAAGACACTTAATACCCATCTTTCAGGATTGCCACACCATATTTGATAGGGTTCAAATATGGTTTGAACCATGGGAACACCTGCAAGGGTGATTAGGGGCCTCCCTAAAAGCCTCTATCCCTCTTGGAGAGTCTAGCAAGCTACCGAGAGTATCCTGCCCTCACGGCAGAGCCTGGCAAGCTATCTGTGGCATATTCGATATGCCAAAACCAGTAAATACAATGGGTCTCATTTCCCTGACCCTGAAAGAGCCACCAGTATTCAGAAATATAGCAGAATAAAATAAAATCTCAACATGACTTGATCCTAGGCAGAGCAAGAACTCCTTTCTGGTGTTTCTGTCAGCAGCCATGAACATTTACACTCATACAAACCAATGTTAACTTGATAAAAAATTATTTTAAAAAAATATGCAAATTTCCCACTATAGTGATGAACTGCTCCTTACAAGACTCACATTTCAGATGCACAAAAACATTACTCAAGAAATTCTCTTTTTTAGGAAAAGGCAGCTCAGATAGAGAAAGGAGCACCAAGTAAAGGGTGTTGGGAGGATCCTCCCAGGATGGGAGATGCATGCCGAAAGTAGACTATAGACCGAGCATGATCGGCACTCAATGCCTCTTTTGCAAACCGCAGCACCCAAAAGAAGAGAGAGAAGAAAAGGGAATGCATGGCCACAGAGGTGGGTTGGGATGGGGAGATGGAGGGTGGGAGGGATACTGGGATCATCAGTGGTGGAGAATGGGCACTGGTGGAGGGATGGGTACTCGATCATTGTATAGCTAAAACCCAAGCACAAAAATTTGTAAGTCTAAAACTGTACCTCATGATGTTTCACTAATAAAAATTTTTTTTAAAAAAGAAATTCTCTTTTCAACAAGCAAATACCATCAAAGAAAATGACAGGACTCAGCCTGTATGAAGTCAGGTCCCTGCATGAGGATGTTAAGTTGCTAAGAGCAGTCCATATGTCCATATGCCCCGTTGTCTTCTATCATCGCCCTTTACAGAGCTCAGTGCTGCTTAAAACCATCTGCTCAAGGGCCAGAGTGATAGTACAGTAGGTTAGGCACTTGTCTTGCGTGCAGTCAACCCATATTCAACTCTCAGAACCCCATATGGTCCCCAAGCCTGCCAGGGGTGTTTACTGAGCCCAGAGCCAGGAGTAAGGTCTGAGCACTGTGGACGATGCCAAAAAAAAATCTTTATATATAGCACAATTTCTCACCAGAGATCTAGCATATAAGAAATAGTTTAAATTATAAAATATATGTCTTTCTTTACATCATGAACATTTGATTGAAGAATGGGTGAGATAATGCTGTTTTGTTCCTAACCTCTTTCATAGTGCTCTTTTTCTTTTTTATCTTATTTTATTTTAGGCAACATGATTTACAATACTGTTCATGGGAGGGAGAGTTTCAAACATAAAACATTCCAGCACCATACCCTCCTGTGTAGTCACTCCTTCACATGCAACCCTGGAGTCAGAAAACTTTGAAACATCTTGTCCCCAACTTTGGCTTCACTGTCAGAAAAAGGGAAACGTAATCTGTTTCTCATTCTCCATCATACAATGCCAAAGGCTCCTGTGTTTGGAGTCTCATTTCTTAAATTTGGAGGGGAAAATAGCAATATTATCAAAACTATTGCAACAATATTCCCAGCAGGAAGAAGTATAGCAGAGGAGGATATAGAATTATGGTGGGCGATAGCCTACAAATGATAAATCAAAACCATTTCAAGTGTCTAAAGTTCCCAGCCTTGGCTCTTTGTTAAATAAATGGAGAAAAAAAAAGTACAGTGCCCATTTTCTGTATTGTGACCTGAGCATAGTTTCCTTATAAAGGAAACTTATAATTTTATAGGTGCTCAGAGGCCAGTGTCAGCAAGACACATAGACCTACCAAGGAGGTCACGTCACAAGAGAGATACAAAAAAGGATCTGAAGAGAGAACGTAATTTGAGAGCAAGGGACAAGGGGAAATGGTGTTGATGAAAAGGCTCCATCTTCACTAGGAAAAAAAATACCTTCCTTCTGATTTCTTTTTTCATCTGCCAAGACTGAGTTTGCTTCCTGCAGTCACAGGGACCTAAAGCTTCCTGTGGGACAGACTGACATACATTTGCATACTAATTTATGCTGTTAGCTCTAGCTTGTTGACGATTACTTCACTTTGGGAAGCTCAAGATGATTGAAAAGGTGTAATTAGAATTGGGGAGGAGGCATATTTCTTACCAGTTCCCCACTGAGTCCGTACTTAGGGAACCTCTGCTAACAAACTGTTGCCAAATAAAGATCCTGCTGAGTTTTCTTTAATTAATAAGATGGCTTGGTTGTAATTATTCCATTAATTGTTTAAACAAATAAGTGCTATTAAGAATCTTGAAAAGTATTTCTTCTTAAATATATCCAAGCTTCTCTTTGCCTGTAGGATAAGACTGTTCTGTCCTTCCTCAGGTAGCTTACATTTATCGGGTCACACCCATCCCAGGGCACTGAACTTGTATTATAAGTTAATATTTCCTTTCTCTTCTTATGTCTTTTGAATAGTTTACCTTAAAGCAATGTCCTTTCTGTATGGGCACAGGAAGACAGTTAATATTATGCTTTGTAACTTGGGAGTTGACTCCGAATAATATTTACTCCTGGGCATCTGCTTTCTTGACTCACTTGCCCTTAGTTCCTAGCACCCCAAAAGCAGGGTCCCGACAAGGGACTGAATGAACCCAGGGCAAGCTGTGAGCTACCCTGGCATCGAAATGGGCCAGGCCAAAGTGCCACAATACTCAACTATAAGTTGAGGACATGATCATGGACAAATGCTGTCATGATCCAAAAGTAACGACAAGACTAGGACGCTGCTGGGGCTAGGAAGATTAACCTGGCCTGAGGACTAAGGAATGAATGTATAGTGAGATGTTCTCAGGAAGAACCAAACTAACTTTATATCTCTTACTGTGCTCATACAGAATGACATTGCTAGAAATATTAGAAGTAGATTTATTATAACTATTTAAGTAGATTACTAACTGAGGGAAGAACACATCCTTGTTGGGAACCCACTCTTGAGCAGATCTCCTAGTGATCTGGAGTAATCTCTTTAGATGAGATTTTATTCTTGAGTTAATCTCCTGGAGGAGAGGTATTACCTCTCTTTGTTGATTTGTTAATGTTCAACCCACCTTTGTGTCACTGCCTTACATGATTGCTATATAAACTAAGACTGTAGGCCCAGGCAGGGGAGATCCAAAGTCGGAGAGAGAGTGACTCAAGCTTGAGAGAGAAAACAGCCATCCTGATCCAGGCCACACACAGGGCTCAAGAGCACCGAACGCGGGCAGTGAGAAAGAGCTGTCCAGAGAGCCCGCGAACACACAAACTTCAGAATGCTAAGACTTTACACTTGCCCTCTCACTTCTTTTTCTTAATCTTCTTAGAAATCCTCTTTTGACAAATTGTATCCAAAAAATATGTTATTGAAACTAACTGAAATTACAAATTCTGAATTAAGAATTAAATGGAGTCTCAGTGGACGCAGTGAATTATATAAGATTCCATTGAATCTGCATTTACTATACTCCAAAAGGTAAAATAATAAAGTACTTGTAAAAATGGAAATTTTCAACCACATAAGCATTATACTCTAATAAGATGAGTATCTTGAATATATACTTTCAATGGCATTTGGGTACTCTTTATTATGCGGGGGGGGGGGGGAGGGCGGGAGTGGAAAGAAGGAGTCTACATTAATGGAAATCCATTCCCGTCTATCAAAATACTGGACTAGAAGTTGGGTATATCACAGAGGCATCTCCTCCCAACCCTACCTGCAAAGAGACTCTGAAGGCTACAGAAAATGCCACAGCACACAGTCAGGCGATCTTGATCTTTCCTGCATAGCAGCTTTTTAAAAGGTCAGAATGTTGTTTCTGTTTCAGACAAGGAAATGCTCCAAGGCTCTTCTGGGTCCATTTAAGACTCTCAGATGTCCTTGTTCCTCTGTTCCTTTTCACTCTAGTCTGACAGCTGCCTCCCTCACTTTGTGAATTTGCTTTCAGTACACCTGACCCAAGGACTTCTTTTGTCTAGATTCTAAAAAGATCACCTTAACAGTGCTACATCACTTTACCTGTATTCAGGCATCTACATCTCTTAGGAGATGGTTAAGGACTTTGTTTTCTCTAGGGCATTCTTTACTAGAGAAGAGCCTTCAGAATAGATCTGTTTTCTATTTTTTTGTTGTTGTTGTTGTTGTTGTTGTTGCAGCCTGCTGCTTTTTGTTAGTATCTTGAAAAGTCAACTGATGCCTTTACATTTTCATGGCTTTGTTGGTGTATGGAATGATTTATTAGTTAAAATTATGAATTGAGTTCATAATCCAAATCCAGCTCCTGGAACCGCGCGGCCGCATTCGTGCGCCATCTTATCAGGACATCTTTTTATGACATCTTATTATCTCATTCCTACTTTAGACAAACTTGCAGGCTATCGAATGTAGCCTGCCCATAGGCCAGAGTCTGGCAAACTCCCCGTGGCGTACCAAATATGCCAAATACCAGTAACAATGATGGGTCTCATTCTCCTAAAGAGCCTTGAATATAATCTCAGGGCTAGGATGAAAGAGACGTTACTGGGGCCTGCTTGAGGCAATCGACGAATAACAGGATGATGAATGAATGAATGAATGAATGAATGAATTGAGTTGACTGAGAGGGAACTCAATGGAGCAAGCATATACTTTTCAGAGGGGGTGTGTGTGGGGGGTGGTGGTCTGAGTTTCATCCCTGTTGCTTTCAGAGCAAAGAGCCTGAAGTAGCCTGCCAGCATTGCTAGGTGCATCCAAAAACAATCAAAAAATGTAAATCAATCCTTCATTTTTCATTATATAGTTATTATTGTCACCAAACTAAGTGTCTTATTGCCAGGTTGGAATAAGTCTGTGACCAAAATGAAAGAGCAGGAAAGCAGAGAAGAGTTTCAGGTTTTTATGAAGATTTTTTTCCTACACTAAGTGATTTTCTACATCAGTCTAAGCAACAACTTTTCACTGTATAGAGGAAGACCATCAACCATTAGAGGTTATTTGGCAAGCATGCATAATGGGTGACAAGCAAGCAATGGTGTATTAAGATCTATTAGTGTAAACAGAGGTGTTTGAAGGAAATTACATTCCAAACACTATCAAAGGCAAATAATAGTGATAGCACAGCGGTAGGGCGTTTGCCTTGCACGCAGCCAACATGGCCGACCCGAGTTCGATTCCTCCGCCCCTCATGGAGAGCCCGGCAAGCTACCGAGAGTGTCTCGCCCGCACGGCAGAGCCTGGCAAGCTCCCCGTGACGTATTCGATATGCCAGACACAGTAAGCGGGAGGAGGACCAATTTAGGGCTGGAGCAATAGCACAGGGGCAGGGCACTCGCCTTACAAGCAGCCAACATGGCCGACCCGAGTTCGATTCCTCCGCCCCTCTCGGAGAGCCCGGCAAGCTACCGAGAGTATTTGATATGCCAGACACAGTAACAACAAAGTCTCCAATGGAGACGTTACTGGGCCCGCTCGAGCAAATCGATGATCAACGGGAGGGCCTCCTTATAATCAAGAGGATCCATCTGAGATAGTGGTTAAATAGAATAAGAAAAGGTTTTTTTTTTTTTTCTCCAGTAGGGAAACTTCAGAAAAACTAAATGGGATCAGAACATGACTTGGTGAATACCACAATAGCTCAATGGGTTATCAAAATAAGAGATACCCTCAATGTAGCCTGGATTAGTACTCAGGATTTGCCTCTATAAATATTTGACATATGCTGTGGGTTATAACCCTGGGTAGTCTACAAGACTTAGAAATTTCCTCAGGTTTTTTCCTTGTTTTTATCTTCATTTTAGTTTTTTTTAATCCAGTGGTATGGAAGACATTCATTTTCAATCTATTATTCAGTGGTTATAATGAACTGGCAGGGAAGGTCATTAAGTTACTTCAAGGTTATTTACCAATGATGTAGGTGAGGCAAAAGCCTTGGGTCTCTGTTCGTTCGTGATTCCCAGGTTCTCCAATGTTTTCAAAAATGAAAATACTGAATAATGAAGATGCTCAGACTCCAAGTTGGAAAGTAGAAAAGATCATTGGGAAGTAGAAGAGAAAAGAAATTTCCCAACGGGATGGAAGAACTTAGTAGAGAACTAAGTTAAAAGAGAGTTTTGTGTATGCCCTTTTAAAAGCTCTGTGCATTTCCTATCAGTTGACAAGCATTTACAGAAGATGCCAGAAAATCAAAAGGATATCTAGCTGATATAAAGTCTCTCTGGCCATATTTGCCCCTTATTTTAGTTTCCCTGTGGGCCTAGACTCCAGGACAGAGTTTTATGATTCTGGAAATCTCTGTTATTTAAAAAAAAAAAAAAAAAAAAAAAAAAAAAGGAAACAAAGGCAGAGGAACAAAGGCATGCGGGTCCCGGGGCTGAGATCTCCAAGCCTGCTCAGATTGGGGCTGAGCATCCTCCACCCAGATCCTTCATCGTCCAGTAGGCAGGGATCACACCCACCAACTGACACCCCCCCCCCCACGGCATGTAATCTGTAATCCCATCAACGGCCAAGACCCAGAGACTATAAAACCCAGCTCCTGGAAGCGACATCTTATTATCTCATTCTTACTTCGGGCAACCTGGCAGGCTACTGAATGTAACCTGCCCACACGGCAGAGTCTGGCAAACTCCCCGTGACATACCCAAATACCAGTAACAATGATGGGTCTCATTCTCCTAACACTGAAAGGGTCTTGAATATGGCACTTTAAAATCTCAGGGTTAGGACGGAAGAGACATTACTGGTGCCTGCTCAAGGCAATCCACGAACAACAGGATGATCGTGATTGTGATCATGGAAATCTCTGACTACTGGGGCAGGACTTTCGGAATGAAATTTGTCAAGTCAATGGGGGAACAGTGGCAAGAAGAAACTGTGAATCCTTCTTCACTGGCAAAGGGAAACCAATCTTCCAGGCCTAAGTGCCAATTATCCCAGTTTTCCTATTAGCCCAGATTTCCCGTTATCTTAGTTTCTCTGTCAGCCTAAAGACCAGGGCAGAGTTTTATATTCCTGGGGAGCCCCAGGAATGCTCAGACAGAACCTTGGGGGTGGAATGTGTGTCAGGTTGATGGAGGAGAGGTGGAACATCTGGAGAGAGAAAACTGTGGTTACTTCTCTCACTAGCAAAAGGAAACTGAGACATTCTCTTCCCAACATGCCCTTCATCTTCAAGAATATGAAGATACTCATTTCTTCAGTTTAAGGGAATACTTGATTTATAGCACAACTGACCTTGAATGATCTTGATGGATTACCAGAATCATAAGTAGACTTCCCAGAATCATGACAGATTCCATCAAGGATCCAGTTTGAAGGTTCATATGGTTAATATAATTGAAACTAATAAAATAAATGATCTTGTTATATTTGATTAGTTTTTGTGACCTGAATATTCAAAGGGCAGAAAACTGTAAATTTTCCCTTAATTTAAAAACTGTCATTAATGGGATATTGCTGTAATAGCATTTATTTACATACTTTAAAGATAGTTAACATTTTATGTTTATCAGAAATTATACTCAGAGCTGCTAAACTTTCTATGTGTGGTGATGAATTCCATTAGTAGCAGCTCCTATAGATTTTGTGCTCTTAAAAATGTTTATCTGGGGGCTGGAGCGATAGCACAGCGAGTAGGGTGTTTGCCTTACACGCAGCTGACCCAGGTTCGATTCCCAGCATCCCATATGGTCCCCCGAGCACCGCCAGGTGTAATTCCTGAGTGTATGAGCCAGGAATAACCCCTGTGCATTGCCAGGTGTGACCCAAAAAGCAAAAAAAAAAAAGTTTATCTCTTCTTTTTTTCTCTCTCTTCTCTTTTCCTGTGTAAGTCTCACTGTCTGAGTGTCAAAATCAGTTTTGAAAGTTCTTGTGCTGGTACACATACAATTTTTTTTGTATATGTGTGTGCAATACACACTAAAAGAGGTGTTTTCCTACCATTCAATACTCGTCAGAGAATATTGCTCTTGCCACACGATTCACAAATACCAACAATACGTGGTGATTAGAGAACTGTTAAATCTTGGGTAATAAGAGGCACTTTAATACTTATAAGGATCATGGAAAGGAGAGAAGGAAGCCAAACATGCTTTATTTTTTTTTAATTTTTATTAGTGAAACACCATGAGGTACAGTTGTAGACTTACAATTTTTTGTGCTTGGGTTTCAGTTATACAATGATCAGGTACCCATCCCTCTACCAGTGTCCATTTCCCACCACCACGGATCCCAGTATCCCTCCCACCCCCCATCCCCCTCATCCCACCTTGCCTCTGTGGTAAGGCATTCCCCTTTGTTCTCTCTCTCCTTTTGGGTGTTGTGGTTTGCAAAAGAGGCATTGAATGGCAATCATGTTTTGTCTATAGTCTACTTTCAGCATGCTTCTCCCATCCTGGGAGGATCCTCCCAACACCCTTTATTTGGTGCTCCCTTCTCTCTCTTCACTGCCTTTTCCCCTAACATGTGGGGCTGACCTCCAAGCCATGGAGCAAAATTCCTGGTACTAATCTTGGCCACTCTTGGGTGTTAGTCTCCTATTTTGTTACTTTATGTTCACCAGATGAAATGGAGTACTAGGTAGCTGTTAAAAAAGATGAAGTCATGAAATTTACATACAAGTGGTACCACATGGAAAGTATCATGTTAAGCGAAATGAGTCAGAAAGAGAGGGATAGACATAGAAAGATTGCCAAACATGTTTTAAATCAAAATGTCTCCCATTCTGAGGGGGGGTTACAATAAAGTTGATCAGATGAGCCAAGAAAGCATAGAAATTTCTCCCAGTAGCTTATGCAGGTCTGTAACAGTCTATGTTTTATGGGCATTTATTTATTTTACGTCCAGATACAGACTAGACTGTATCTCGTTTCTACAGCATCGCACCACCACCTAACCCACAGCTTTTCTTCCTCTGAAGCTCGTTGTCCCAAATGTTTCTATTTCTTCCTGATTCACCTCAGCATTTTCACATTCTCCCAACAAGTGGAGCATTCTTCCCTCTCCACAGCTCAACAGATGAAGTTCTCCAAGTTCTGTCTCTCAATCAGCAGTCTCTGCTTTTCTTGTTGGCTAAATAAAACTTTGGCTGCTTCTGCTCAGCCTTCAGGAACCCTTTTGACTTCACACTGACATTACATTTTCCTTAAAAATCAAAACACTGGAGATTCTTTCTAACATATGTTCAAGTAAAAGGACTAAATGGTTTGACACTTTCTTTTTCCCCACCCAATATTAAGAGCCCTGTTTATCCAGTGGACAAAAAAAAAAAAAAATCATGTCGTTCGGAAAAGATAATAAAAAAGAAGAGATTATCCCAAATGAAAACAAAAACAAATTTGTTATGTGTTCTAAATCATAGAACTGAAATTGAGTAATTATTGTCCAATAGCTTAGTTTAATCAAATTAAACACATACTGACACCAAGATATCTTGCAGTGAAAAGCCATTCACTCTCCTATTGCAATTAGTGTCAATAATGCTAAATAAGAAGGTTAGGGAAAAAAATCAAAGGACAATTAATTTATTTATATTTTTCTACTTCTGGCTAGCTCTGTTTCGGAGTTTTTATCTTGATAGTTCAATAAAGGAATGTGCTAATTAGTTTGTATTGAACTGGAGGAAACTTCAACAAATGTTTAGTGAAAACCTGCCCTAGGTAAAAAGTTACAATAGTGTGAGTTGTTTCTCAAATAACCATCATTCAGATAACACAAATTATTTTACAAGTTCATCAAGTGTCTTCTTATCCCCGATAGACAGTGGATTCCCTCGAGAGTGATAAATTTCATTGTTCATCATTATATCCTGCTTGATGTGGCAAGTATTAGTAAATTCATGGAAAACAAAGAAAAATGGAATACTAGGAAATGAAGGCAGTATTGCAGAGCAGTTAGTAATACGGAGCAATGCTTATAGCCCAAAGGAAGAAGTAAAGGACACATTTTCTGAAAAGCAAGTAATGTCTCAGGATAAAAGTTATTTATGTAGTCCTGACAAAGGCAGCTGTAAGGACTAAGATGTAACTTCCAAGTCAGAAAAGTAAAACATTCTGAATGTTCTTCAAGAGCACACATAGTCCTGACCTGACTCTCAGCCTCTCAGTAGCACAGAAGTCATCTTAGTCAGCTCAGGCTGTTAAAGCAAAATATGGCAGTCTGAGTGTCTTCAACAACAGATGTTTATTTCTCAGAGTTCTAAAGGCTGGAAGTCTAAGATCAAGATGCCAACTGAGTCAGTTCCCTGGTGAGGGCTCTCTTTCTGGCTTGCAGACAGTTGCCTTGTCACTGTGACCCCACGTCATGAAGAGAGAGAGCTCTGTTCTCTCCTCTTCCTCTTATAAGAACACAAATACCATCATAGATGTTCATCCTCATGGCCTCATGTAACCCTCATTACCTCCCAAAGACTCCCACCTCCAGAAACCACCGTACTGGTGGTCAGAATTAGAAGGTAGGAATTTGAGAGTAAAGCAAACATTCAGTTCATAACTCAGTCCGACCTCTTGTCTTATATGTGTCTAACTCAACCCACAAGAGAAATAAATATAACCAACGGGAAAAGATAATATTTGCTTTATAGTTAACATGGTTAATGTATACTAATTTCTTAAGACAAAAGAATTTCTTAATGGAAAAACATTGCTAGAATTAAGAAATGTCATTTATTATTTTATATGTATTTTTAATTTCTGTAAGGAAGTGTCCTGCATATTTTTATGTTATTAGTTGAGCCAAAGAAGATAGTACAGCATGTAAAGCACTTGCCTTGCACATAAGCTACCCGGATTCATGTAGCCTGTCCTGGCACCATATATCCTGGCATCCTGAGCCCTACCAGGGGGGATCACTGAGCACAGAGCCAGGAATAAGCCCTGAGCATTGACAGGTATGGCCCCAAAACAAATAAACAACAACAACAAAAGATAAACTGTTAGTTGCATTATTTGGAGACAAGCTCATATATTTCCTAAAAGAAAAAATTAATATTTGAAGCCAAATGAAAATTTTGTATGATTTCATTCAATTTGGAGACTCTATTCTTGTTCCCATTTTTATGTAATTCAGGGCTTCCAACTTCAATTCTAACTTCAGATAGTATTTTGGTAATTATATATCAAAGTCATTGTAGAATGAATATCTGGGTCTAGTTCAAGGTGTAGCACATTGTTTTCAATTTTTCCAGAGTTTTTGTGATTCCCAGGTTTAACTCTAATTCCAACTGTACACACATGCAGACACCTCCATGTGTAAAACTCAAGTCAGTTAAATTTTTATTTGATTTGAGGTGGGGGAAGATGACGTTTTTATTTAATTTGAGGTGGGGAAAGATGACCCAAAGACTTTAATGAGAGACCAAGAATATAAGTAAAACTAGGGGTACATACTCTGTATGCATGGGACCCTGATTTGATGCCCTGCACTGCATGGTCTTCAGAGCATACATACTGAGTGTATCTCTTGTCTTCATCCACCCACAGCCCATGTAGCACTTCATGCTCAGGCACTGCGCTGAACCATTCAGCCTGTATAGCTGAGTATGTATTGGAATGGTCCCAAGAGCCCTAAGCACTGGTTGGAAGTCCCAAAAAAAAAACTAAAATTAAGATAAAGAAGGAAGTTATAGTTATATATATAGTCAACTTGGGCATCTTAGCAAAGAACGTGACTGTGGCTATGTCCCATGAGTAACCAGTGCTGGAGATGGTGGGGAAAAAGTCCTAAACCATAATTTAATTAGGCCCATTCACCCCATTCTTCCCAATGAAGAACACCCACTACCCACTCATGTCCCAGATTTTCTCAACTTATGTCTCTGTGCCTAAAAAACTTGCCCTGATCTTTCTCGGGGAATAAGGTATAAATCAGTCCTCTGAAATGTTCATGTCAATGTATTGTCTTCTCGATACCCTCCAAAAACCCTCTGAGATATAAAGCGTGGATAAATGAATTACTTTTTCAAAAAATTGCCCTTTAAAAATGGTCTCAAGGGACTAGGAGAAGCCTCGAATGGTAGCACACATGCCTGCCATATTCAAGGCCCTGAGTTCCATCCCTAGTACCACATGTCACTCACCCCAACACTACCAGGGATGACCCTGGTGAACCCTACACACTAAAGGACTAAAGTATAGAACCAACAGGCACACCAATGCAATGCCAAGTCCAGCATGTCCAGGAGGGTTCCTTAGACATCCCCCAAGTCTCACTTGAACACTACTGGATAGAGCCCCCTGTAAAAATGTACAATAGATTAAATCAAAGAAAGTGGTGTAAAAATCTTGAAAGTTTCGATTATTTCAGAGAAATTTTAGAAAGGAATCAACCAACAATAAAGAAGCGAACCACCAAAGGGACTGGACTTCCCTGTTGTTCCTAAAAATAAGCTCATCAGTATCCCCTATACTTTCCAACTAACAAGGCCAGCCCTGTAACCCTGGTTTTCAAAACCCCCTCAGTCATTATTTCCTTAACAGGAAGCATCCATAACCCTTTGCTCCTTGTTCTTGGGAAATCTCCTTGATTCCCACAGCATTCTCACTTCTATCCTTCTCTGCACACCCCTACTCATTGCATATGAAGTTACTAAGTACAGGTCCATCATACTCACCACCACCCACCAAGCCCTCTTTGCAAGTATGATTCTGAAAGTACTGATGTGTGTTCATCGACTCCAGGTCAAATAAGTACCTATAATTTAAAAATAAAATCATTCTCTAAAAATTCTCTTTCAGCACTAATAGATGTGTCCTTTTAATCATAAAGGAAACACAAGAGCTAGACTGGTGATGGCATGTAAAAGATGACTAGTAAGTATATTAGAATCTCTTTATGCTCCTTAAAAATACATGTACCTGAAAGATTATTTGCTTTTGTGTATTTATTTCCACATTCTAATTTAAGCATGGAGCAATCTCTAGATCTTAACTTCATTTCATTAAATGTATTATACTAGCAGAATAATCCAGATGACAAAGAATTGTAACTGTGAGTCTTCAGACAGATGCCTTTTGTTTGCAATTTAAGACTAGGTTAATGTCACGAATCCTTTCCCTGCAGGGATTATAGGAGGAGATTTGTAGGCCTGCTAATGCTGTTACTTTCAGTAGCACAATCATAGACACAGAGAGAGAGAGAGACAGAGACAGAGACAGAGACAGAGAGAGACAGAGAGACAGAGACAGAGACAAAGAATGAGAGACAGAGATGAGAGAGAAAGTAAACATAGCTGAAAATTGATTATTTTGATATTCTGAATAAAAGCAGTACTAATTTTGTATGTCTAATTAGCCACAGTTCTTCAAGAATTGGTGCAAATGTTATAGAGTTTTTAATGCCCACATTTTATCTTCACAAAAATTGCTATTCGATGGGGAGGAAAAAACAGAAAAAAAGCTTAATGGTCACAGCAGACAGCTTGTAGATTAAACAAAGGTCACTGTGTTTTAATGAACAGTGCTGTTAATTAATGAGAAAACAACTAGAACATGAGCTGTAAGGCTTTGTGAATTTGTACCTTAAAAAATCAATTTTTACTATATTGAGAACTTTGAAAACACTGTAACTGCAGGAACAGAACTTAAATTTCAAATCATACAGCAAATAATATATCTCAATAAAATAACATCAAGGTTTTCTGTATGACTTTTGTAGAGTCTTCATAATCTAGAAAATAGAGTTCAGCTAGGTTAGTGTTTTATTAATTATTAACTTATTAAAATTAAATTAGTTTACAAGAGTGTGAATGTTTATATGCTTTAGGGGCAATGCCAAAGTACCAATATGACTCTACCACAGACCATAGAATTCTTCCCTTCCACCACTGCCTTTCTTTAGGTAACTTCTATCCTGTTAACAGACTCTATGGGTTTGTTTTCATTGCAAATTGTCTCTTCCCTTGCTCTGTTTATATGCCATGTATCAGTGAGACCATCTGGTAGTGGTCTCTCTCCTTCTCACTTTGTTTCTCTTCCAGTCCATCCATACTAGAGCAAAAGCAAGCTCCTCTTTTCTGGCTGAATTGTATTCCACTGTGTACATACTCATACTAGATATTCTAGGTGGCATCTGGGACTAGCCCTACCACAACTTTTTGGATTTCTTAATTTCTATATGTAGTTCCTTAGTTTGTAAAAAATAGAAAAGGTGCTCTTTATTTTTACCAAAATTCTGGGAAGACAGATGAGGAAACACTCTTGTCTCCTTCCAGCACTCTTTCAGCTGATAAAAATTATAAACATGGCCTTTGGTTCTGTAGAAAACTGTCAGAACTAAGCTTCTCAGGGCTTTCGTGAGGGAAAGCAACATTATCTTTACTGACTCCAGCTTTACATTATAACTTTCCTCTAAGGCAGTCAAGTACACTCTCATTCACTAATCTCTAGCAACCATTTGAGTAAATAGTAAGCATTTTTTTTTCAATTAAAAACAAATAGAAAAATTACTTGATTTGTCCTGGGTTACAGCAGTATTGATATGAGAACCTAATGTGTGGCTGACCCAACAAGACTCATAAGAATCACTCCTACTCAAAATAGTTTCAATTGAGCATAACAGAATTTTGTGCTTTCAACCTATTTGAAAATAAAATAAGAGACATCATCTAAACAGTCAGTTAGAGCCTACTATTAAGATAAAATACTGTGATGTTGGGCTGGAGCGATAGCACAGCAGGTAGGGCATTTGCCTTGCATGCAGCCAACATGGTCGACCCGAGTTCAATTCCTCTGCCCCTCTAGAGAGCCTGGAAAGTTACTGAAAGTATCTCGCCTGCACGACAAAACCTGGCAAACTACCTGTGACATATTCGATATACCAAACACAGTAACAAGTCTCACAATGTTACTGGGTCCTCTCGAGCAAATCAATAAACAACGGGAGGACAGTGCTACAGTGCTACTGTTATGTTGAGATCTAGTATCAGGAATTAGAGAGGAAAACATTCCCTTTTTTGAGTCTGCCTGTTTAGCTAAATGATCAACAGTGGCATTTTGTTTTCTATTAAAATGATTTCTTTCTTCTTAATCGCCATTCATTTATGAGAATAAATGAATTTATGAGAATAAATATCGCTGGAGCGATAGCACAGCGGTAGGGCGTTCGCCTTACAAGTGGCCAACATGGTCGACCCAAGTTCGATTCCTCCGCCCCTCTTGGAGAGCCCGGCAAGCTACCGAGAGTATTCGATATGCCAGACACAGTAACAACAAAGTCTCCAATGGAGACGTTACTGGGCCTGCTCAAGCAAATCAACGATCAACGGGAGGGCCTTTACCTTTACCTTTTTTTACCTTTATTAAAATGATTTCTTCTTAATCGCCATTCATTTATGAGAAATAATATCAAACTATCCCATACACTTTACTCAGTTTCCCCAAGTGGTAAAATTTTGCAAAACTGTAGTAGGTTATAATAGACAAGATACTGATATAGACATAATGCACACATCTTCCTCCAGGATTACTTCTACACATTAGTTTTGACAATTTTATCACATGTATAGTTCCATACATCTATCAGAGTAGCCAAGATACCAAAAAGTTTCCTCATGACAAAGCTATCTCAAGCTGCACTTTTAATAACCACACCAACCTACTTTTTCTTACTCACCCTCCAGGAAGCCACAGAATTCTAGCAACCACTAACTTATTCTACATTTCTAAAATATTTTCATTGCAAAAAAAATGTAATAAATGGAATCACTTTTGAGTTTGGCTTTTTTCATTCAGCACTTCCCTAGAAATCCATCCAAGTTGTTGTATCAGTAGTTGGTTTATTTTATTGTTTAACAGTATTATTTAGTATGGATATATCAAGCTTTTGATTTTTATATTTACGGAAACCTACCAGTGCTCATGGGCTCCCACAGACTTGGTACTAGGGTTGTTTCTTGTGGTGGTCAGGATACCTTGTAGTACCTGGGACTCACCTGGGACTCCTGCTTGTAAAGCGTGACCTCCCTCCCCCTCCCTTTGAGATTCTTCCTGGTCCCAAATATATAGATTTTCAACCACATACATCAGGAGAACATCTGAACTTCTTTCAGCTTTTGATCATTATGACTAAATCTGCTATGTGAACTGCAGAGAGTACAGTTGACATATTGTGCTGCATGTTTAATTCTATAAGAAACCAACAAATTGCTATGTCAATCATATTAGACTTCTAAATTGGAAAATCTGGGTTTCAACCTGTGAACTTCTTAAATAGTTCGTGAAGTAAAGTACTTGCCTTGCAGGCAGCACTTATGACCCTGGTTTGAATCCCCATATCACATATGGTTCCTCAACCAGGGTTACGCCTGAGCACAGAGCTAGAAATAGCCCCTGAGTACCACAGGATGTGTATCTACCCTCAAAAAAAGTTACTTTTTTTTGTAATGTAGGAGTACTGCTATTTATTCAGCCACTGATTGGGCTGATTGAATTGGGCAGGAACTCCACCTTACTTTTTTTTTCATTTTTTATAATTTTATTTATTGAATCATTGTGAGAGCACTTACAAAGCTTTCAGGTTTAAGTCTTGAAAGACTTCCACGTTGTACATTTCATTCTACAATGAAACACCCGTACCTTCACCAGTGCCCATTCTCTACCACCAAAACCCCCAGTATACCCCCATCCCACACCCTCGTCCTACCTGTGGGGCAGATGACCTCCACATTACTCTCTCTATACTTTGATTACATTCAATATTTTGACACCTGACCCACCATTATTATTTGAGATTTTACCCCAACACTCGTATCTGCCAAAAAGACGACAGTAGACAATTTGTTTTCTATTGCTGGTTAGGAATAACATATGATGTCTATTTTAAAATTCCAAAATTTTAACAATTAAATCTGGAGGGATTTCTGCCAAGACCTGCTGGATTCTGAGAATTGTTCCTGAGTCTCTGGGATCATGTCTGTTTAGCAGCTTGATCAGGAGCCAGAGAGGTCATTCGTGGGCAGCGACTCGAGGTCTCATTGGAATGGGGAGGAAAGGGCTGGCTCCACCCCCATCCCGTGAGGCCCAGAGTGTCTCGTCACTGAGGGCCCAAACCTGACTGGCCAATGGCCTCTGGAAGATGGCAGCCACTGAGCCGCCAAAGGGGAGCATATGGAGGGACAGCAATCTTTCCCCCTTGGGTGGCCTGGAGACAGTAACCTACTGCGGGGTACAGATGCATTTCTGCCAAAAGCCACTGGGTTCCGAGATTTGTCTCTGAGTCTCTGGGATCACGGCCATTAAGCAGTTCAATCAGGAACCAGAGAGGACTTGCTTCCAATTATATAGCTGAGCAGAGGTGGTTTGTGGGTGTGTCTCCCACATACCTAACTTTTGGCCATTTACTTTCTTGGTAAACTTTGCCCCAAGTTTTTGGGGTCTGGCGAAAGGCACAGCAGCAGTTTTGGGTTATCTGGATGTCTGAAGGCACCATCAGGCTGCAGATGCACTCACCTCACAGGTACAGATTAACCTGCTGGCGGCACCATACCCCCTCGAAAAAAGTTTTTAATAAAAATAAGTAAGATTGAAAATATGCCTGGAAGACTGAGATCCAAAGACATTTTTGCTGATCATAAAAGAGGAGTCCAGAATCAGAGGGAACACCTGTCACTTTTCATAAGAGATTTTATTAAAGTCTGTGTTTATGTGAAATAAGAGATTTATTCTTGAAATGAAGCAAAATTCTCTCTAGGCAAAAGATGTGCTTATATGTACAAAGCAAAGCATGACACAATGACTCCTGGTGGCAAACAGAGCAAAACCAGAGTACCTGATGAAAGGCCCCACGTGCCCATTGAAACAAATGCCAAATTCTCAAGCACCCTTTCTGCTAAAGCAGCTGAACACAGAATTTATATGATGCTAAACCTCTAAAGATTTAAACGCCACAGAGACTGGCACACATCAAAAAGAACAAGAACAACCATTGTTGCTACGAATGCGGGAACAAAGAGACTCTCATTCATTGCTGGTAGGAATGCTGACTGATTCAGTCTTTTTGGAAAGCAATATGGATGTTCCTCAAAAATATTAGAAATTGAGCTTCCATATGACCCAGTAATACTTCACCTAGGAATATAACCCTAAGGATTCAAAAACAATGCAGAGAAGCCATCTGCACTTCTATGTTCATTGCAGCACTATTCACAATAGCCAAACTCTGACAACAACCCAAGTGCCTGAAAATAGATTGAGTGAATAAAGAAACTATGATACAGCTACACAATGGAACACTGCACAGCCACTAGGTAAAAATGAAGCCATGAAATTTGCTTATTCGTGGATAGACATAGGGAGTATCATGTTGAGTGAAATGAGTCATAGGGCATAGGACATAGGATGACCACACTCATTTATGGAGTATTAAAAAATGTATAGTATGAGTATAATACCCAAAGACCGCAGAAATGAGGGCCAGAAGGACTGGTGAGGGTGGAAGGAGCAAACAGAACAGAGAAAGGAACTCTATGACAAAGATTATTGGAAATAATCGTTCCAGACAAGAACTGAGTGCTGAAAGAAGGTGAAAGGACATATGTGCTAACCTTTCAGTAACAGTATTGCAAACCACAGTACCTAAAAGTAAAATAAAAGTAAGAGAGAGAAAGAGAGAGAGAAGAAAAGTGTCTGCCATAGAGGCAGGCTGGTGGGGATGGGGGGCGGAAACTAAGGACATTGGTAGCAGAGAAATGTTAAGGGATGGTTGTTGGAACATTGTATGATTGAAACTCAACCTTGAACAACTTTGTAACTGTATCTCACAGTGATTCCATTAAAAAAAAAAGATCTAGGACTTGAGCAATAGCACAGTGGATAGGCATTTGCAACCAACCCAGGTTCGATTCCCAGCATCCCAAATGGTCCCCTGAGCACTGCCAGGAGTAATTCCAGGAGTAACCTCTGTGCATCACCGGGTGTGACCCAAAAAGCAAAAACAAAATAAAATTAATAAATTTTTTAAAAAAATATTTAAACTCACTGAAAAGCAAGTAAATAAAAAGGAGATTGATTGTCTTATATTTTGTTAAAACAAAAGTACCAGATCACCAAACTGGTGGAAGGAGCAAGGGAGGGTGTGTGTGTCGGCGGGTGGGGGGGGACTGAAAGTTTAAATAAGGGATCTGGGGACAATTGGCATTTTGGTAGTGGGTATAATAAGGTGGTATTTCTATGCCCAAAACATAAATTTCAACACTAATTTAACTCACCATGTTACCTCTCTAATAAGTAAAGTAAAAGTAAAGGCCCTCCCGTTGATCATTGATTTGCTCGAGCGGACCCAGTAACGTCTCCATTGGAGACTTTGTTGTTACTGTGTCTGGCATATCCAATACTCTCGGTAGCTTGCCGGGCTCTCCGAGAGGGGCGGAGGAATCGAACTCGGGTTGGCCATGTTGGCCGCTTGGAAGGCGAACGCCCTACCCACTAAAAGTGGAGTGACAGTAGTCATATGTGAGGGAGCAAAAATTCAAACCAAGATCATGCCAGATTTCAAAACCCTTGTTCCTTCTCCCACTCTACTTTGGATTATGTCGAACCTTCTAACTGAAAATAATCCTCGTAACGGGACTATTTGTATCCAATAACATATTTTTTTCAAACTACCAGATTACTTTCCAAGTGGGATGTAACATTCATATTCTCTTCAAGATTTCAT
This sequence comes from Sorex fumeus, assembly GCF_029834395.1. NCBI lineage: Eukaryota > Metazoa > Chordata > Mammalia > Eulipotyphla > Soricidae > Sorex > Sorex fumeus. Next base: position 11,550,400 of record NW_026606065.1, on the reverse strand, counting down.
ATTGTCACTATTTCTTATTTTACCCATTGTCACTAGTATGCAGTACTATTTCAGTGTGGTTTCACTTGTATTCCTCTTGTATCCTAGTAGTTCGGCTTTTCACTCTTGAGTTTTGAGAGTTTTTAGATATTCTAGACACCTCGTCAAATGCATGGTTTGCAAATATTTTCTCTCAGTCTATAATCTGTCTTTCCGTCTTCTCTACTTTCAATGAAGTCTAATTTATCAATTATTTTCTTGAGTTACTTGTTCTTTTGTTTAAAATTTTTCACTTAGTCCAAATACCCGCATTTTTCGCCTATGGTTTTTACTAAAAGTTTTGTAGTTCCAACACTTATGTCCATTTAAAGTTCCATATTTTTGTCTAAGGTGGGAAATATAGGTGGTGATTTTTTTAATGGCTATTCAATCCTCCAGCATCATTTTTTAAAAATTTTTATTAGTGAAACACCATGAGGTACAGTTGTAGATTTACAAATTTTTGTGCTTGGGTTTCGATTATACAATGATCAGATACCCATCCCTCCACCAGTGCCCATTTTCCACCACCATGGATAATATCCCTCCCACCCCCATCCCCCCATCCCCCCCTGCCTCTGTGGTAGGGCATTCCCCTGTGTTGTCTCTCTCCTTTTGGGTGTTGTGGTCTGCAAAAGAGGCATTGAGTGGCAAACATGTTCAGTCCATAGTCTACTTTCAGCGCAGCATCATTTTTTGAGAGGCTCTTTCTACCCTAATTGAATTGCATTTGTACAAGTATTTTAAAATAATTGAGCATATTTGGTTATATTTATAAGCTCTCTGATCTGTCTTCTCTATTGTTCTGTATGTTTGTCCCTCTGCCAATGCCACAGTCTTAATTACTAGAATTATATAATAGGCCTAAATATCAGCTAGAGTGTTCTCCCATTTTATTTTACTTTTTTGGGAATTGTTTTTAGCTATTCTAGGTAGAGCATGTGCAATTTGTCTAAATTTTAGAATAATTTTGTTTGTGTCTACAAAAAAAAAGTATGAGATTTTGATGGAAATTTTAGTAAGTTTATTGTGCCAGAGATAAAAGCTGGTCCTTATTTGATCCGGCCCCACACATGGTCCCCTGAGCACCACCCAGGAGTGATCCCTGAGCACAGAGCCTAGAATAAGCCCTGAGCACCTTCAAAACATTTCATTAGCAGCCCTGCAAAATATTTCATTGAATCTATATATCAGTTTGGGAAGAATTGACATTCTAAACATGAGAGACTCCCAACTCGTAAACAAAGTATTTTCATTTATATAGGACTTGTCTGACTTCCTTTTTTATAATTTAGGCATCATGATTTTCAGGACTGCTCATAGTAATGTTTTAAGTGTACAGTGCTCCTGCCTCCACATCTGGAGTGTCAGCGTCTCCTGACCACTGGTCTCTAGGATCCCTCTTACCATTCCCCAAGGTCTTTCAGCAAACTCACTTAACATAGCTATGAATTTAGGCATGAGAATTTATTTTAGATATATGAGCAATTTGTACATATCAATAGGTGTCTATGCGATTTAGGTATACATTTTGATGTCTCTTCATTTTACTACATGTGTATTAATTAGTGTTAAGCATTGATTTATCGATCCCCTGATCCTGAATAATGTCCATCTCTGTCTCAAATAGCTTTTTAAAATTTGAATTCTGTGTTTTCTAAAATAAATATAGTTGTCCCGGCTTTTTCCAGACAACTGTTTATCTGGAAGATTATTTTCCAGCCACTGTTTTGAACCTGTTCCTATGATGGCAGTTCAGGTGTTCTCTGGTAAGCAGCAGAATGCTGGATCCCATTTTCCCAACCAGACAGCCAGCTACTCTACCTTTTTTGTTGTTGTTGTTGTTGTTGTTGTTGAATGACCATGAGAAACACAGTTACAAAGCTGCTCAAGAGTGGGTTTCAGTCATACAATGTTCTAACATCCATCCCTCCACCAGTATCCATTTCCCACCACCAATACCAATGTTCCTAGTTTCCCTCCTGCCACCTCACACCCCAGACTGTCTCTATGGCAGGCACTTTCTCCTCTCTCTCACTCTCTCTCTCCCTCCCTACCTCCCTTTCTCCCTCCCTCTCTCCCCCCCTTTCTCCCTCTCCCTCTCACCCTCACTCTCTCCCTTTCTCTCTCATTCTCCCTTCCCCCCTCCCTCCCTCCTTCCTTCTCTCCCTCCCTCCCTTTCTCCCTCTACCTCTCCCTCTCTCCCTGTCTCCCTCTCCCTATCTCCCTCTCTCTCCTCTCCCTTTCTCTCTCCCTCTCTCTCCCTCTCTCTCCCTCTCCCTCTCTCTCCTCTCCTCTCCTCTCCTCCTCTTCTCCTCTCCGCTCCTCTCCTCTCCTCTCCTCCTCTCCTCTCCTCCTCCTCCTCCTCCTCCTCCTCCTCATCCTCCTCCTCCTCCTCCTCTTCTTCTTCTTCTTCTTCTTCTTCTTCTTCTTCTTCTTTCTCTCTCTCTCTCTCTCTCTCTCTCTCTCTCTCTCTCTCTCTCTCTCTCTCTCTCTCTCCCCGCCCTTGTGGGCATGTGCTTTGCAATACAGATACTGAGAGGTTCTCACGTTTATTACTTTACCTATTTTCAGCACACAGTTCTTACTCAGAGTGATCATCTCCTTCTTTCTTTGTCATAGTGTTCCCTTGTCTTTCCCGGCTGCCTTTTCCTCCATCACTTGAAGCAGGCGTCCAGTTATGGGGAAATCCTTGGGGCCTCTGTTTCTACTGTCCTTGGCTATTAGAAATGCCATCTGCACTTTGCAGCACTATTCACAATAGCCAGAATCTGGAAATACCCAACTGCCCGAAAACAGATGACTGGTTAAAGAAACTGTGGTACAGCTACACAATGGAATACTGTGCAGCTATTAGGCACAGTGAAGTCATGAAATTTGCTTATAAATGGATGGGCATGGAGAGTATCATATTGTGAAATGAGTCAGAAGGAGAGGGACAGACGTAGAATGATTACACTCATTTGTGGGATATTTTTTTTTAAATGCGCCTTTTGATTGGTGAGTTTAGAAAGTCATTGACATTAAGTGAGATTGCTGTGATAAAGGAATTTATTGTCATCATTTGGTAGGGATTATAAGTTTCTTTGGAGTTCTGGTTGCAGTTATCTCATGCTTTCTTTTTGGAAGTCTCTTCTATCATTTCCTTCAGCTTACTAAACAGCCTTACTATGGTCATTTTGAAATCATCTTTTGAGAATTAATAGAGATGGTGGGTACCTAGGGGACCCTTCCATGCTGTCATCTCCACCCATTAATTTTGTTGTAGTCCTTCACTTCAATGTATCAACTGCACAGGAGGTCTTGGGGTGTGTGTCTGGTTTTGTGCAGGTCTAAATGCACATTCACAATTTCACCCACAACCTATGCTGCTGATTTCTGTTGCATCTGGCCACTTCTGAGACTTTGCTGTCCAAATCAGTGACAGCTCCCTGCCTTCATAGTGTCTGGTGTCTCATTCTGGTCCACTTGCCTCAGTCATTGGGTTTGGACATCCAGCACACCTGAATGAGCTCTCCTTATTTCTTGAATCATCTCCTTCTGAAACTGGGTAAATGTCTGTACTGGGCTGTGTGTTAGGGGAGGGTTTGTAGTTGTTGTTGTTGCCTTTGTTGTTGTTTCCTTCACGTGGCACTAGACTAGACTCCTTGTGAGTTGCTTCCTTGCCTGGGGCTGCAATTGTGTGCCACACTGTAGGTGCCAGCCTGGGATCCTGCCAAACCCTGAACCACCCCCACCTCCATCCCCCAACTCAGGTCTCACGCCAGTTGGGAAACAGAAAGCTGTGAATGATATTATAACCTGGTGTTGCTATATCCCTAGCATGCTCCATCCTTCCACTTCACCCCTCCCCCAACTCTGGGGCCACCCTCTTTGAGCTTTTTATGTTTGGGAACTTCCTCATTAGAAAACTCTCAAGAGCTGTTTGCTGGTTTCTGTGACACTCAGCCTGTGGGGGCTGCTCATAGAGTCCTTTACTTACTTCTGCCTTTTGTTGCATTTTGGACCTGGTGTGACACATGGGGCAGCCTACTCTGCCATTTTGACCTCCCTCTATTCTGATTTCATTCATCAAGATTTTATCCAACATGGTATGCTCTGCATATTTTAAATGTCTTTTCTTTAGAATATTATAAATAATGTGCTTTTCTTATTGGCTTTCACATCTTCACTGCTAGCATAGAAATATAATTGATTTTTATATGAGGATATTGTATCTTACAAACTTTGTGATCTCCTCTGTGCTAAAACCTTTAGGGTTCTTTGTATTCCTTATTATTTTTCTCTACATAATCCTGCCAGCTGAAAATAGGAACTGCTTATATATCCGTTTCTAATGCATATGCCTTTTGTTTATTTTACTTACCATATACAGTTACTATATATATATATATATATATATATATATGTTGACTAAAGAAATGGCAGTAGCAACTTTTCTTGTTATTGATTTTAGGAGAAAGTATCTAGTCTTTCACCATTAAGTAAATTAGCTGTAAGGCTTTTTTCAGGTATTGCTTATCAAATTAAGAGAATAAAGAGCCTCTGTTCCTAACTTGCGAGAGTTTATAGCATAAATGAAAAAATTAAATATGCACATGCTTAATTACAAAATTGAACCCTCGTCTTAAATCATGTGGAAAAACCATCTCAATATAAAGACACAAGTGTCAGACCTGAAGCTGAATAATTGATAAAATAAAATATAAGGAAAGGACTTCTTGACATTGATCTGGGCAATAATTTCTTTCTATGACCCCCTAAGATACAGGCAACAAAAGCAAAAGTATGTAAACAGGATTGCACTAAACTTTTGCCCAGATGAGTAAATAATCTACAAAATGAAGAGCAACTTTGAATGAGAGAAAAGATTTGACATCAAACAACTGACAAGGAGTCCACATCCAAAATATGTAAGCAACTTCCATAACTCAAAGCAAATAATCTGATTTTTTTTTTAGTGGACAAAGGACTGAATTTTTTTCAGTCCTTTCAATCATTTTTCGAAGTGAATATGCAAATGGTCCACGGATATATTAAAAGTTGCTCAGTTTGAGCTGAAGCAGTAGTACAGTGGGTAGGGTATGTGCCATGCACCCGCCCAAGCCTCAGCACCCCTATCCCCCAAGCCTGCCAGGCACAGAGTAGGGGATAAGCTTAGCATTGCTGGGTGTGGCCCAAAAAGGAAGAAAAAAAGTTTTTCAGTTTAATCATCAGGGAATTTTAAATTAAGATATATCATACACTGTAGCACTGTCCTCCCATTGTTCATCGATTTGCTCGAGCAGACCCAGTAACATTGTGAGACTGGTTGTTACACACATGAGATATATCATACTTGTTAAATGGCCATCTTCAAAAAGACAAAAGAGGAGAAGGAGAGATTCTGTATGGAGTTTAGGTGCTTGCTTTGCATGTGTCTGACCTTTGTTTGATCCTGGGTACAATATATTTCCCCCAAGTAATATGTTTCTCTGTGGTACATCTACACAATAGATAGAATACTATGCAGCTGTTAGAAAATGTGAACTCATGAAATTCGCATATAAGTGGATGGACATGGAGACTATCATTCTAAGTGAAATGAGTCAGAAAGAGAGGGACAGCCATGGAAATACTGCACTCATTTGTGGAATATAAAATAATATAAGACTAACACCCAAGAACAGTAGAGACAAGGGCCAGGAAGATTGCTCCATGGTTGGAAGCCTGCCTCATGTGCTGGGGGAGAAAGCAATTGGAATGGTGAAGGGACCACGAAGTCAATGATGGTTGGAGGGATCGCTCGGGATGGAAGATGTGTGCTGAAAGTAGACTAAGGACCAAACGTGATGGCCTCACAGTATCTGTATTGCAAATCGTGATGCTCAAAAGTAGAGAGAGAATAAGAAGGAAGGTGCCTGCCACAGAGCCAGGGAGTTGAATGGGATGGGAATGGCAGGAGGAATGCTAAGGACATTGGTGGTGGAAAATGTGCACTGGTGGAGGAATGGGTATTCAATCATTATATGACTGAAACTCAATCATGAAAGCTTTGTAACTGTATCTCATGGTGATTCAATAGGGAAAGGAAGGAAGGAAGGAAGGAAGGAAGGAAGGAAGGAAGGAAGGAAGGAAGGGGAGGAGGAAGGAAGGAAGGAAGGAAGGAAGGAAGGAAGGAAGGAAGGAAGGAAGGAAGGAAGGAAGAAGAAAGGAAGGAAGGAAGGAAGAAGAAAGGAAGGAAGGAAGGAAGGAAGGAAGGAAGGAAGGAAGGAAGGAAGGAAGGAAGGAGAGAGAAAGAGAGAAAGAGAGAGAGGGAGGGAGGGAGGGAAGAAGGAAGAAAGAGAGAAAGAAAGAAAGAAAGAAAGAAAGAAAGAAAGAAAGAAAGAAAGAAAGGAGAGAGAGAGAAAGAGAGAAAGAGGGAAAGAGAGGGAGGGAGGAAGGAAGGAAGAAAGAAAGAAAGAAAGAAAGAAAGAAAGAAAGAAAGAAAGAAAGAAAGAAAGAAAGGAAAGAGAGAGAAAGAGAAAGAGGGAAAGAGAAAGAGAGAAAGGGAGGGAGGGAGGGAGGGAGGGAGAAAGAAAGAAAGAAAGAAAGAAAGAAAGAAAGAAAGAAAGAAAGAAAGAAAGAAAGAAAGTTATATGTTTCTCCAGAAGAAATTCCCAAACTCAAATCCAGGAGTGTACCCAGAGCATTGCTGGGTGTGTCCTTAAAAAACAAATAAAAGCAAATTAAATAAACAAATGGACAACAAATACGTGAAAAGATAATCAACACCACTAATTATAAAGGAAGTGTAGGTCAAAACTACAATGAGATATCTCCTCACACCTATTCCAGTGGATGTTATTAAAAAGACAAGCCCTAACAAGTGGTGGCAAGAATACAAGAAATTAAAAAAAAATTACGTGCTATATCAGTAGGAATAAAGCCACTATGGAAATCAATATAGGAGGGTCATCTAAAATTTTAAAATAGAACTACCATGTGATATAAAAATTTCCTTTCTGGGAATTTATCCAAATAAAATGAAAAGAAGTAATATGCGTTAGAGAGTGTTGTGTTCAGCAAAATAAGTCAGCATAAGAAAAAGAAACAGCATATATTCTCAAAGATATATGTTTGTGATACATAAAGAAACAAAGTAAAGGTTGTGAAGCTACTGTTGATAACAAACTCTTGGCCTTGAACTAAGACCGCCAAATAGTGGGGTGAAAGGACTTCAGGGGGGCAGGAAAGGAGGCAGACAAGAAGAAACATGAGATCAGTGGGAAAGTCTTTAGAATTTTGGTGGTGGTGCAGTTGAAATAATTTTGTAATTTTGTACAACCCAAAAGAATATGGAAAGAAATCGAATAGAAATTCAACAAAACAAACGCCTCACCACGAATACTCTATCCAGCTAGATTATCATTCAGAATTGAAGATACTAAATAGAGCTTCATGGACAGGAAAACAGCTTAAAGAATTCATATCCTTGCAACTAGTTTTGCAAGAGCCAGTAAGCCCTTGTAGAAGAGATTACCAACTACAAAATGTTGTGCAGCTGTAAAGAGTTTCTTAAAACAACAGGAGAAACTTCCCATCATATGACATTGAGAATGACACTCACATATGGTTGTCCTCTACTAGATTAAAAAAGGTTATAAACATATAGCAATTAATCATCACAAATTGACTTCTATTTTATTTTCTAATAATCCTATTTGCCATTTCTTTAAGTTTTATTGAACCGATATGAAATAAAATTATCATATGCTTGTCAAGGGGGTAGTCTGGTGGCTGGGAGGAATCTGGGGACATTGATGGAGGGAAGGGGACATTGGTGGTGAGATTGGTGTTGGAACATTGGTAAAATGAAACAACTCTACTGTGAACAACTTTGTGAATCACAGTATCTCAATAAACATTCGTGAAAAGAAAAAAAAACACTAGAAAAGAAATAAATGGTAGGGCCCAGTTACACAGGTCACATTTGGGATTTACTTGTGCATCCCTTATAATGGGACCTTATATTCATGAGTGCAGTGCCAAGCTTTCTAGCAAAAGTGCACTTGCCTTGAAACCTAGATTGGGTACAGACATCATGTTTTCTACACGTGGAAAGATATGCTGGATAGGAAAGAGTTAATCAGGCATTTATCTACCTTTGGAATGAATTGACACTCAGCTACCTAAATGTGGATACAAAACCAAAAAAAAAAAAAAAGCCAAAACAAAACCAAGCCAAACCTTCCTATCATTAATGAGTTCATGTTGACCAGAATTTTGAGTTATCTCCATATGAGGTCATCTTCAGAGAGCTAATTACATAGTTTTCACTGTGAATAGATAGCAATAATATTGAAGGGGTTTTTCCCATTATGGGACATACATGGGAAATGGGAAAAACCTGGGAAATGCTTAGTGCAAAATAACAGAATAGAATCATATACCTCTACCAGGTACTTCAAAACAAGAGTTATGCAGAACAGGGACTGGGGAGATAATGCAAATGGTGGAGCACATGCCTAGTGTGTGTGAGAGGCCCTGAATCTGATCCCCAGTACTGCCAGGCCCCTAGCATCACCAAGTGTGCTTGCGGTGACCCCTGACACCAACCATCAGACCTGTATTACTGAGAATTACCCTGTTTAAAAAATGTTTAAGTGAAAAGCATCATTACATACTCTTTAAAAAGAGAGACATTTGGGCCAGAGAAATAAAACAGTAGGTAAGATCGTACAGCAGATACTGCCTTGCACCCGATGAACTGGGGTTCAATCCCTGACACCACATATGGACCTCTGAGCACCACCAGGAGTGGTCCTTAAGGACAGAAACACAGAGCCAGGAGTAAGCCCTGAACATCATCAGGGGAGGGAGGGAGGGAGAGAGAGAGAGAGAGAGAGAGAGAGAGAGAGAGAGAGAGAGAGAGAGAGAGAGAGAGAGAAAGAGAGAGATTTGCCAGAAAATTTAGAATAAAACTACCATTTTTCACAATTGGGTAACAGTTTTTATCTTGGAACATGAGACATTTGGGTGGGGAGTGTACTAGCACCTTTCTTTTCCTGACCTGTGTAACTACGCCCTACCATTTCTCTTCTAGTGTTTTTTTTTTTCTTTTCACGAATGTTTATTGAGATACTGTGATTTACAAAGTTGTTCACAGTAGAGTTGTTTAATTTTGCAAAGCCTGCATGTCTTAGTAAAGACCACGTATCTTTTTTACAATTAAGCAATTCTAATAATCACTTGGTAAACATTATTCTATGTTATAAATACTGAGTCAGTCCTTATTGGAAAACAAGAGAGGGAACAATTAATTTTTTTTAATTGATCAGTTCTTGGCCCTCCAGAGACAGCAAGAGCTGCTTTCTTCATCCCAGTTCCATTTGATTTTTCATTTTGTGACATACTGCTTAATGAGCCACTTTAGCTGGTCTTTCCCTCAGGTTCACTCTTCACTCTTTCTAAGTAACCTCAACTTATTTGCTGGAGAGGATGATGTGTTCTCAGCAAAATAACAAGATCTGGAGACCACCACAGGGTTCATTTGTGACAAAAGATTATATGTGCCACACACACACATACACACACACACTACACGCAGGAAAGCCTTTTGAATTTGCTGGTTTATAAAGAGAATTTGACACTGTAACAAAAGAATTCCGTTTGCTTCCAAATGTTTACTTTTTCTCAGAGATCAGCTCATAAAGGGTAAGGGATGATGTCACTGCTTGCAGCAAAGAGGAAGCTCTGTTTTCTGTAAAACTAAAGCCTGTTCATAGTCTGCCTTTCATTTCAGATGTTTCACACATTACCAGATAGCTCGAATCAGTTACATTCTATATTCCAGTTGAAGTAGATAGGGCATTCAGCCTGAAGAGTATTAAAACTCACTCCTAAAAGTACCAAGTGTTAGAGACGTCAAAAGAAATGCAGTCATGTGAGTTTCAGATGTTCTTCAGGTTTGGTTGGATTTGATTTGGAAAAGAGTAGATGCTTGTAACTTTAGACATTGTACCTTCGTGTTTTACAGGAAGTACTTAAATGTCCAGAACTATCTGTAGAGCTTCTTGCTGCCCCAGGCTTCTCTCTAACATGTCTGAATTGATATTTTAGGAGTTCGTGATGATTGTCGTCTTTGGTTTGGAATTCATCGTGCGAATCTGGTCTGCAGGTTGCTGTTGTCGGTATAGAGGATGGCAAGGAAGACTGCGCTTTGCCCGAAAACCCTTCTGTGTTATAGGTGAATATTAAATCCCCTGATACCTGGGTTATTGACATGGGAGCCTGTTCTTCTATCTCTTATAATGCAACATTTAATTGATATCCAAAGCTGTTGTTCATAAATCCATACCCTCTTACGTTTTAAAAGTGAGAATTCATTTCACCTTCACTGTAACACTATACTGTAGGTATTTTCATCTTCCCATTTACAAACAAATACAAAAAACTGAGACAAAGTGAGATGAGATAGATTGTTGAAAGTCATAATGGTCCTAAGTGGTAGAGCTGGAATCTGACCCAGATGGTCTGATTTTCTCACACTTACATTAGTTACATTGTACTAAAAGACATGGTTCACTACTGTTGTCCTGAATTGGGGACGAATCAATTTTAGAAATGATAAAGACCCCCTTTTCCTATACAGCAGTGAGTGAGAAGCGCTTCTTTAATGCTCTGATCTGCTGGACAGGGCAGCACTATGTGGTCCTTGTAATGCAGTTCAATTAGCATGCCTCAAGAATTTCTCTAAGTGGGCTTTACTGTTTGCATTGATAATTTTAGTTCTGATAAAGTGCCTTACACTCTAAAGTATGAGTCCTCCATGCTGAAGTCCCAAAACAAAGGTCATATCTCTTCACCTCTCTAGCTGCTGCAATTTCAGGAGGATTCCATTTTCCTGCATACCAGCTTGGCATCATATTTTTTCAATTGCGGTAACTTCGGTTTACAACACTTAATAAGTTTCCAATTAAATTATACATCTTACTGAAGATACCCCGTAGCTTCTGGAAACAAGACCTTGCATCTTCCAGCAGTATATTTTAAAGTATGTCATGAAATTTAAGACTGGTAAATTATATCACAATATTTTCTACCTTTTTTATATTAAAAATATTTTAATAGTGAGACATCATGAGGTACAGTTGCAGACCTACACATTCTCGTGCCTGGGCCTCAACCATACAACAATCAAACACCCATCCCTGCACCAATGCCCACCCCCCACCACCACGGATCTCAGCATCCCTCCCACCCCCCCTCTCCCCCATCCCACCCCGCCTCTGTGGCAGGGCATTCCCCTTTGTTCTCTCTCTCCTTTTGGGTGTTGTGGTTTGCCAAAGAGGCAATGGGTGACAATCATGTTTAGTCTATCATCTACTTTCCACATGCTTCTCCCATCCTGGGAGGATCCTCCCAAAACCTTTATTTGGTATATCACAATTTTTTAATTTTGTTTTTAAAAGAAGAGTAAATTTGTATGCCATGGACTTTTATTCTTATATATTTCAGCATAATTTTTCTATAAAACTGATGTAGAAAAAAATTTTAGTTAAATGATCTTATAAAAATATATAGCCTTCAGTAAACTGGATCTTTTTATATAACCTTCACTATATTGACATTACTAACACAAACCCAATCTGCTAAATTGCACTCTAGTTTTGCCAATGGACCAATAGGTACTATACTGGATGGGAGAAATAAATATAGCCTAGGACTTTATTTTGTACTTTTATCACATTTTGTCCCTCTACTGCATTTTGTTTCTTTTTTTTCCAGTTGGCTGAGTGCAAGGCAAGCATCGTGCCCGAAACAGTTTTGGTTCCATTTTTATTTATTTTTTATATTTTATTTTATTTTTATAAAGTTGTTCACAATAATTCACTACAGTTAATATTCAATACCAATCCCACCACCGTGCGCCTTCCCACCACCATAAAAGGAAAGTGTGTGAATCTTGTTGCCTTTCATCGTGGGGCCATTAAGCTCTTCTATAAGAGATTATAAACATGTATGTTAAACCCCAAAAAAGGTGTGCAACTTTTAGTACATCAGTGGGGTAAAGTATGAGAGGTCACTCCAAGAATTCTGAAATTTAGAATACAATTATAGAATAGATTAACTCATGTCTAAGGTCTGTGTCACTCTCTTCTGGGAGCTTTATTTCGTAGTCTCTGGATCTTGGCCATTGATGAGATTACATGGAGCTGGGGGCAGTTTGTGGGTGTGACTGCCAAGATACTGGTAAACGAGGGAGCTGGGGAGAGGAGACCCATTCTTGCTCCTGAGCAAGCTTAGAATTTTCAGTCACGGGTCCCACATACCTGGATTCTTCTACAGGTTCTCCCATGGGTGAGGCTCATCCAAGCCTGTAGAGAGCAGCCTTGAGCATGGCTGCTGTTGGGTTCTGGAGGTTTTTGGCTGCCGGGCTTCCACTGCGGCTGGTAGGGAAACTCAACCCCCTCCCTCTGAGTTGCCCCGGTGAAGATAACCTGGTTCTGAGTCAGGACATTCTATGTCACTCTCTTCCAGGAGCTTTATTTACTACATTTTGTTTCTTTTACCCAGAACAGAATCACAGTCTGGAACAGAATCACAGTCTGGGTCATATGGTGCAGTCAATCGCCATGTGTCCTCAGTTTCCTTTGATTAGAACAGTTTCTCACTCTTTCTCTGTATCATCTGACTCTGCTCAAGAACATAGACTTATTTTTAAGCAAGTGTTATTTTTTTTGGAAAATGAAAATCCTAGATGTACAATATAAATAGTTGTTATATTTATCAACTATAGTTGGTTTTCTTTTTCTTTTTTTTCCTTCTCAGTTCTTAGGAAGTTATTCAAATCCAAATGTTAGAGTCTTGATGAGGCTTACTTAATTCAACTATTCAATAGGATAAAACGTTTTGCTTTGTTTTAATTTACGAGGCCATTTTGACATCTGTGTTACCTCCAACACATTTTCCATTTTGCTCATTTTGCACAGGAATTGTTGAGAAATTGTCAGGAATTGTTGAGAAATTGTCTTCATTTCTTTTTTTATCACTGTTCCCCATGGTAAGAGTCAGTAGGGTGCATTTAAGGAAGAATTGGAGAGAGCATTTCCCCATCCATGAACACTGCTACAATGGGTCCTTTATAACATCCTCAGTGTGCAGGGAGAGACTTTCCTGGACATGAGAGAACAGGTATCTTCTCATTCACCCTTGTACTGAGGTAATTTCACAGTATACATTTTTAAATGAGTGACTGCTGATTCAGCCAAATTTTATAGAAGCTTGGTTGTATGAAGTGTTGGTGTTACAGTAGTGAAATTCTGACTTAAATCCACTTAAAATACCCACATTTTGGTCTTTGCTACTGAAATCTATTTGTGTGACTGTCTCTCTTCTTTCAGAATAGTTTTCCATGCTTTTTTGAGAACTATTATTCTAAAGTATAGAAGGACTCAGTTAACTCCCAACTTTGTAGCCATCTAACCCAAAGTCATAATAGCAGCAGCATTTTATTTTTCTCTCTAGATATTTTTTCCTTTTTCAACTTTTCTGCTCAAGCAATAGCAGGAGAGCTATAACTTGATGTGAAAGTACTGTACAATTACTTTCTGTCCTATGAGTGGCCCAAACAAAACAGTTCACAAGGCAGATAGTTGGCCAAGATTCACTCAGCTTCTACAGGATAAGGTTGGTTCATGGATGACTGCAGGAATGTTCTGTTCCAGATTTTAAAACCAATTAAAAATTGGTTTTGTTCCAATTTCAGAGGCAATGCCAATATATTTTTGACCTCCAAGTTAAAAGAGAAGTTGTTTACAGATGCCTGTTGACTTTTGATAGCTTTCAATTATGGATACAGCAGCATATCATAGTCCTCTAATTTTTCTCCTCCTGCTTTAGATGTTTGCAAGTTCTTAGTAAAATATGTGGTTCTCAAAATAAGTTTGTGTTATCTGTAATTGTAGTCAATAGTAGTCTTGCAAATTTAGTCTGAACTTAGGTTTTGTTCATTCCTCTGTATTTTTTAATGTGGTTTTTTACCTCTAATGAATGTGGGGAAAAAATTTCTTGGACAAATTAATGAATCCCTTTTAGAAAAATACATATACTTATATTTTGGATAATTGATTTTTTATATTTTATTTAATGTGTATGCAACAACTTCATCTATGATCCAACCAAATTGATATAATACATGTTCAGTATGATTCTCAAGTATGAGGTCAGTAAGATTTAAAGTCATAGAGGCACCAAATATCACCTGTCTAATGGTGTTATTCTGTATCAGAAGAGTAGTAAAACCCATACAGATCTTTTTTAAAAGTATGTAATGATTACTATCATCATAAAGTAATAAAATTACCCTAAATTTCCCTAAAGTTACTTAATTTTCCCCGGTAAATTTTTGGGGTTTTTTTTTTGGATGGGGAGGAGCAGCACACCAGCAGTACTCAGGGTTTACTTCTGTCTCTGTGCCCAGGGATTACTCCTGGAGGGCTCAGGAAACCATGTGGAGTGCCAGGGACAAAACCTGGGTTGGCCACATGCAAGGCAAATGTCCCATCTCCTGCACAGCTCTCTCACCTTTCTGTAGTAAGTGTTGTGAATTTTAAAAGTAAGTGAATGATCTCAAGATTTAAAGGTCGATAAATTCCTTTTTTGTTTATTTGGTTTTTTTTGTTTGTTTGTTTTTGAGCCATACCTAGCTATGCCCAGGACTTAACTTTGCACTGCACTCAGGGATTGGGTGGGCATGGAGACTATACAGAGTGCTGAGAATCCCATCCAGGTCAACTGCATACAAGGCAAGTGCTCACCCACTGTACTATCTTTGCAGCCCCATGACTGGTAGATTCTTGTCTTGAATTATATAATCTTTATATTTAGATACTCAATTTACATTTATACTCTGAGATTATTGAAATAAAAGTTCTACAGCTTTCGGTAGTAATTTCTGCACTACCAATTTTAAGCATATTTGAAGATGAGGTGCCTTCATTTACCTGGACTTATTACTTCATTCAAACAAATCATTCTCCCAATGTTCTCAGCATTGACAATGTGTGAGATAACTTCAAAAACTGATTTCACCCTTTTTCTAGTTTTCATTAATGATCTACCTGAAAACTGCAAATACTACCAAAGGCTTACTTAGATCATAATATGGACCTAATGCTTCAGGAAACCAACAAATTACTGCCTAACAGCAGCTTTCTGGATTCCCTGGTGATTCTTTCTAAAAACAGCTATGCCAGAACCATGTTTTTCATTCCTACAGTGCATAGGAAGAAGGCAAAAAATACCATCCAGTTACTAATTTTCATCCGTATTTGATACTAAATGTGTTGAATCCTTATTCTTACTTTAGCAGTTTTTCTTCAATGTAATAGTTCCACAAGAAGATAAAAAAGGCAAACAGCAGCATAGACTTTTTTTGCTCATTAAATTAGCATATATACCTTAGACATGAGATGAAGTCATTCAGAAAAATGCCAACAAGCATAATTTTTATGAGAAAAATAAACAGCTCCTTACTTGGCTAAAATAGAATCGAAACCCCTGGGCAGCAAGATGGCAGCCACCTCAGAGCTTATTGGAAAGCCAGGTATGAGCCGGCGGTGACAGGGCAACTGCAACCTCATGGGAAGGGGGGCATTCCCAGCTCATCCTTCATGCTCTACCGAGGCCACGAGTTACCCCCCACGAGAGGCTCTCTGGCACGGCCATGGCTCCAGAGCCATAAGGACTTAATGCAGAGCCTGACAGCTTGCAGCAGAAAAGTGAATGGACTATGCGTTAATCCCTGGTACCATGCCTCCCCAGGAGGGAAGGGGTGTCGCTCCCTTCCACCTTTTTCACCCTGGGCAGCAAGATGGATGCCACCTCAGAGCTTATTGGAAAGCCAGGTATGAGCTGGCGGTGATGGGGCAACTGCAACCTCATGGGAAGGGGTGCATTCCCAGCTCATCTTTCACGCCCTACTGAGGTGACGAGTTGCCCCCCACGAGCAGCTCTCCGTCACGGCCATGGCTCCAGAGCCACAGAAACCAATCTCATAATTATCTGGCTCTTGGCAGAAATACCTCCAGACTTAATAAGTAAAATATCAGAAATCCAAAATCGCGCAGCCACAATATGCCACGCGACATCATATGGTTCTCATAACCAGCTGTAGAAGACAAATTATTTCACAATGCCTTTTCAGCAGTTCTGATTGTTGGGTGCAAACTCTAGACAATAATGGTGCATCTTTTGTCGAAATAATGAATGTAATCAAAGTAGATAGAGAGTTAAGTAGAATTCATCTGCCTCACAGGCATTGGGAAGGTTGGGAGCGGGGGTATATTGGGGTTCTTGGTGGTGAAAAATAAGTACTGGTGAAGGGAAAGGTGTTTGGTCATTGCATGACCGAGACTTAAACCTTTGTAACTTTTCCCACAGTGATTCAATAAATAAATATAAAAAACAAAATAAAATAAAATCGAAGCCATTATTTCAATTAGCCGCACAGTCAAGGCTACTCTAATGTACCTGTGGATTCATTTTGTTAAAAGGGATCTCACGCAACGAAGGTGTTCCAAAGTTAAACTAGAGAACTGGACCTGCCACTGGCTTCTAAACTGAAATGATGAAACTCCCTTTCTTTCTGCTTTTCTGTCTTTTATTCTGAGAGACATGCACATGAATTGCATCATTTTCTATACTTTCTAATTTTATCTCACTTTTCACAGAAATTACTTTCATTGTGGTTGTTTCTATTATATACTGTTATGCTACTTTTCTTTCCTTCTAAGTTCAAACTCTCAATTGTACCATTCTAGGAAAATTAAAATCCTGTATGGGGCTTAGGGTGTAACTCAGTAATGGAACACCTGCCTTGCATGTGTGAAGCCCTAGATTCAATTCTTAACACTGCAAAATTCATTAATTAATCCTATTGTGTTTATTTATCATAGAACATTTAAGCCACTAAATCTCTTTAGTTAATAAAAGCTAATATTGATTGTGATTTGATATATGCTAAGAACTGCTCATGAAATATATATACACATATATATACATACATATGTATATAGTTTTTTAATCCAACATAAAAACCATGTTTTACAAATGAGAAAGTAAGGGAGGCATGGTGCCGCCAGCAGGTCAGTCTGTACCTGTGAGGCGAGTGCATCAGCAGCCTGATGGCACCGTCAGACTTTCAGATACCCCCAAATTACTGCTGTGCCTTTGGCCAGACTCCAACAACTTGGGGAAAAGTTTACCAAAAAAGTAAATAGCCAAAAGTTAGGTATGTGGCCAAAAGGAGAGAGAGAACAGAGGGGAATGCCCTGCCACAGAGGCAGGTGGGATGGGGGGGACGGGGGGTGGGAGGGATACTGGGATCTGTGGTGGTGGGAAATGCGCACTGGTGGAGGGATGGGTATTTGATCATTGTATAATTGAAACCCAAGCACAAAATTTGTAAGTCTACAACTGTACCTCATGGTGTCTCACTAATAAAAATTTTTTAAAAAAATGAGAAAGACAGAGCTTAAGGAATTTTTCTGAAATTTGAAAGATGGCAGTAAAAAAATCAAGGTTCACTACTTGAGATTTTACTCTAGGAAAAAAATATGCCTGCATGGTGTGCTATTTCTACTTACAATACTTCTGGCACCAAATGTGGGGGATGAAGTTCTCACACCAACTAATTCTCTAGATGCCAACTAGGTATTCAGTTTGACCTCACCTGGAGTTAGTAAAAACCCCACAGTTTAAGGACTAAGTCTGATTAAACCTATCTGCTGTAGAGGCCAGCAACAATGAGTTCTACATACTCTACTTGGCTGTCACAAATTCAAAGTTGCCAGGGCTTCACTCCCTTAAGTGTCACAATTCACTAGAAAGACACAAAGAACTCAGGAAAGTGCTTTGTAGAAGAGATCAATAGAGAAAAGTATTGAATACCTGAAGTTGCCATGCTTGCTCCAGATTGCAGCCTCCTAGCAATTCAGTATGTTCACAAGCATCAAAGTTCTTAGAGCTCTGTGGTTTAGAAATGTTCATTGAACTTTTATTGCATAATCATGATTAATTTGATTATACACCATTGATGATTTAATTCAGCCTTTAGGCCCACTTCCATTCTAGAGGTACAGAGTGAGGTTGAAGGTTCCTGCTCTCTAATTGGATTTTGATCTTTGGCAACTTTTCTATCTGGAAACTCTCCCTGGGGGCCTCACTCACCAGACATCTAATTAGCATACGAAAGACATCACTCTTAAATTCTAAGGGTTTTAGGAGTTGTGTGCCAGGAACTCAGGACAGTGACCAAACATCTATTTTCTACATACCCAACCTTGCAGAAAAGAGCTCTTTATTTTCTTATCAGTATTTTAAAATTAAATTTTACTGAACCTTGTCCATTGTCAAGAACTTACAAAGAATAGGATAATTTTATATTCATCATTAGTAATTCAAGATTTTGGAATAAGAAGCCAAACTTTACAATACAACTTGTCATATTCGCTTTAATTATATCAGCTAATAGAGATACCTGTTGCTGTTCTTGGCCTCTAAAATAAGCTTATAGGGGCTGGAGCAATAGCACAGCGGGTAGGGCGTTCGCCTTGCACGCAGCCAACATGGCCGACCCAGGTTCGATTCCCAGCATCCCATATGGTCCTCCGAGCACCACCAGGAGCAATTCCTGAGTGCATGAGCCAGGAGTAACCCCTGAGTATAGCCAGGTGTGATCCAAAAAGCAAAAAATAAATAAATAAAATAAGCTTATAGACTGGAGAGGTAGTACAACAGCTAAGGTGCTGGCCTTGCATGTTGTCAATCTGAGCTCAATCCCCAGGACCACATTGGGTTCCTCAGAGTCCTGCCAGAAGTAAGCCCTGAACATAGCCAGGTGTCACCCAAAAACCCAAAGTACAAAATAAACTTACTTGCCTATGTCAAATTACATTCAAACTAGAATAATACCAAAAGATTTTCTGGGTCCTTTCCAACTGGAGACATCTCCAGGGTAAGTGATATTAATTTCAGAAAATATTTTGAATGGTTGTAAATGTTAAAAGACTGTTTAGATACCTGTTTAAGTAGTTTTTGACCTGCTGCACAAATTTAAACTTAGTAGCTTAACTTACTGATATAACTTAAGAGACAGAGAAAAATGAAAAACTAAAAATCATTTCCCATTCCTATAAACTTCAATGAACACTATGATATATTAATATTCTGTACCATAAAAATTATTTGCTTCTTTTGTGCCAAATATCTTTGGCATAAAATAAGTGTAAAGAATGCTAAAATGAATAAAACATGGACCCCGCCTAAAAGAGTATAGTCTCCTGTGCCCTTAGAGAAAGCCTAAACAGACTGGAGCAAGTCTAATTATGGTGATAGATAGAAACTATGATGGAGGTAGAAGTAGTCATGGGAAGAAGAATATAGAACATCATGACTCTTTGTATGAGTCAGAGGAGTGAGTTGCCCTGGGTTTTTGAGCTTAAACATTTATATAACATTTAAATAGTGTCCACCATGGTTTGTTATTCTAGAGAGGCTATGTCTCATATGACAAAAGGACAAGGTCCTTAGTCTTATAGACCCATTAGTCCACTGGACAGATTATAAAATTATGCAAGTGAAAAAAATAAGGTAATGTAAATTGCAGGTCAATACGAAGAAGAAAATAAAGAAGATCTTGGGAGCTTTAGTAGTTTGAGTGGCCAAGACAATCTTTCTATAGATTGGACACTCAAGTTGATCAGGATAGCAAATAGTCACGGAGTTGCCATAAGAATATTTAAATCCAGCCTTTTCCAGAATAGTAGGAGCTTAAGGGAACACAGGCAGAAGTCACACTCTAAGAACCTCATATGCCACTGGGGGCTATAAATGACTAAAACCATGCAGTTTCTAGAGATGGACCACCAGAGGAAGATGCAATAGTTTATTAGAAGACCCAGTTATGAAAATTTGGGTGAGGAAAACATTTTGGTCTGGCAAAAAAAAAAGTATGGCTTCTTAAAGCCCTGGGAATTTCAATCCTCTATATTACTTTGAATTTTTTATCAGCAATAAATGAATTGTTACTCACTAAAAAGAATATAAACGTAATCCTCTGACTTTTTAACACTTTATCTGCCTTTACAAATCTAGAGTTTGGGGGCTGGAGTGATGTACAGCAGGTCAGGTGCTTGCATGTGCCAACGTGAATTTGATCCCTGGCACCCCATGTGGTCCCTGGAGCCCTGCCAAAAGTGATCTCTGAGCAGTAAGAACCAGGAGTAAGCCCAGAGCACCACTGGGTGTGGCCCAAAAACAAAAGAGAGAGAAGGAAGGAAGGGAGGAAGGAAGGAAGGAAGGAAGGAAGGAAGGAAGGAAGGAAGGAAGGAAGGAAGGAAGGAAGGAAGGAAGACTGGCATTCAAAATTTAAAATATTTTTTTCTATTAGCAACTAGAATTAGGAGAATGTAATGAAAACTCTTTACATCCCATCGATAACTATCACCAATAAGCAATTTCCTAGGGTCTGTGTACCAAAGAACTCGGCTGCATACTCTCATTAAAATGGTTGCAATGCAGATTTAGTCCATTAAAGATTATTTCGTTCCTTTGATAAATTGTCCCCCTTTTGCCTTGAGATGTTATCTGAAGACTTATGATCAATAAGAAGCATTAAACTACCACTATGGGGTAAATTTTCAAAGTGATGCTTGGAATTTGCCAGTATGAGTCCCATTAACTTCAGTGGAAGTCCTGCAGCTAAACCTCTGCACATGGCTTTGAAAATGTTTCCCAATAAGCCTTTGCAGTGCTTTTTTTTCTCTTCTTAATAAACACCACAGAGCAAGTTGCTGCACAGCTGATTGCAGTATTTAAGAATGTGGATAATGTACTATGCAGTAGGAGGCTTTTAAAATTAGATTTTAAAGCTTCATGCCTATTAAGAGTCACAACAACAATGTAAATATATCTTTAATTCTTCAAAGAACACCTTTCTATAAAGGAATTTAGAGCTCAGTTAGAATATAGATCTCATAAAGGGGCATCGCATTCCTCTGAGAGATTTGTTTATCGCACATTACAGACAGAGAAACTAAATCTCTGTTAACTGGGGGTGCTTTTTGTTAGCCCCCTGAATCTGTGTTGAGCTAGGAAATGAAAACCAACCTCCCTATAGTTCATTACTCTGAAGCACTATCTCTTGCAGGAGCAAATTTAATTACACTATAATCCATTTAATCTACACATAGAAGAATGATTAGAGAGCAGGGAAAATGAACTTATTAACAGGTTGATGGGTGATTATGTTAGAAAATTTACAGTGTTTTTTTTTTTGCATGTTCTATATGGTGTACAATGGCTTGGTAAGAAATCATCCAAATTTTTTTAGCCATAGTTAGCAAAAGACTTCTTGATTTTTTTTTTTTTTTGCTTTGTAACATAAAGTTTACTCTTGAAAATGCTTGCAAAACCTTTTTCGTCAGAAATAAAGCTTACCAATATCTTTAAACTATGAAAGAAAAGAATGTATTAATTCCCCTCAACATTCCTTTGGGATTAAAATAAAGAATGACATTGGGTTAAATGCCCAACCGCTAGAATTCCTTGAAATAGAGAAGTGAGACATTGAAGTACAGCGGTTGGAGGTTTGCCTTGGATGCAGTCAACCCAGAGCCATTCTTTGATATCCCCAGATGGTCCCTGGAGCACTATCGGGAGTGACCCTGAGCACAAAGTCAAGCACAAAGTGTGGTCAAAAAAAGCAAATAAAAAAAAACCGAGAGTCTTGTGCTTTCAATCTCATTATCACTTGAACATGAATCTTTGCCTGCTTTTTTCCACTCTGGAGAAACTTGTATTCGCCCTTGAACTTGTATTCCCCTCTCTATCTCTCTACTTACATCTTTCTAGATAAATTTTGTTCAATACAAAAATATTTACCGGATAAAAATATTGGGCTGGATCGATAGCACAGCGGTAGGGCGTTTGCCTCGCACGCAGCCAACATGGCCAACCCGAGTTCGATTCCTCCACCCCTCTCGGAGAGCCCGGCAAGCTACCGAGAGTATCTCGCCCGCACGGCAGAGCCTGGCAAGCTACCCGTGACGTATTCGATATGCCAAACACAGTAACAACAAAGTCTCCAATGGAGACGTTACTGGGCCCGCACAAGCAAATCGATGATCAACGGGAGGGCCTTTACCTTTACCTTACAAAAATATTAAAAAGTAAACCGCGGTGAACCTTTTTCATTTAATTTTGATTACTTTTTGACTGATACCCTCTGTATAACAGTAGACACGCCATTGTCTATTTTCTGCATCACATTAGAAAAAGATAGTACTTTAAGAGATTCATAGATAAGAAATCTTCCCTTTGAAATTGAAAATAGTAGTAGGTTAGGAGTTGAGCTACCTAATGTTACCTAAAATGTTATGGTTTACATCAGTGATACGGAGAAACAAAACAAGACAAGAGTGTTGAACAATGATAAACCCAAGGCTATGGGTTACCAAGCAAATCTCCAGTCACTGCCCAAGTCAGTTGGATTGTCGCACTGTATCAACTGCCAGATACGAGCAACTGTGAGCCATAGAGAATGATATATTCCTTGATAGCTAGAGAAATACAAAGCCTCACATAAATGGGAGGCAACATAAAATTTATATATTTCTCAAGTGAAATTTCACAAGCAAGAAGGAACTGGAATGATATATTTAACATACAGAATGAAAAGACTCTTCAACCAAGAATCCTCTACCCTACAAAATTATAACTCGGATTTGAGCAAGTGATGAAATTATTACCAGACACATAATAGCTAAAGACATTTTCTTTTCATCTAAATCAGCTCTGTGCCTGAATCCATAAGCTACATGGAGAAAAATGTAGGCAGAACCCTCCATGACATTGAAGCTAAAAACATCTTTAAGGATGAAACATCATTGACCAAGAAAGTGGAAACAAACGTAAACAAATGGAACTACATTAAACTAAGAAGCTTCTGTACCTCAAAAGAAACAGTGAGGAAAAAATACAGAAAAAGCCCACGGCATGGGAAAGAATATTTACCCAATACCCATCTGATAAGGGATTAATATCCAGGATATAAAGACACTAGTAGAATTGTACAAGAAAAAAACCTCCAACCCCATCAAAAAATGGGGAGAAGAAATGAACAGAAGCTTCCTCAGAAAAGAAATACAAATGGCCAAAAGTCACATGAAAAACGCTCTACATCGCTAATCATCGCAAATCAAAACAACAATGAGATATCTCACACCAGAGACTGGTATACATCAGAAAGAACAAGGACAACCAGTGCTGGAGAAAATGTGGGGGTGAAGGGACTATCTTTCATTGTTGGTGGGAATGTCAACTGGCCCAGCCTTTTTGGAAAACAATATGGGCATTCCTTCAAAAACTAGAAATTGAGCTCCCTATGACCCCACAATATCACTTCTGGGAGTATATCCCGAAGGTGCAAAAAAGCACAGTAGAAATGACATCTGCACCTGTATGTTCATTGTAGCACTGTTCACAATAGCCAGAATCTGGAAACAACCTGAGTGCCCGAGAACAGACGACTGGTTAAAGAAACTTTGGTACTGACTGGTTAAAGAAACTTTACTACATCTACACAATGGAATACTATGCAGATGTTAGGAAAGATGAAGTCATGAAACTTGCTTGTAAATGGATGGTTATGAAGAGTATCATACTAAGTGAAATGAGTCAGAAAGAAAGGGACAGCCATGGAAATACTGCACTCATTTGTGGAATATAAAATAACATAATATGAGACTAACATCCAAGGACAGTAGAGACAAAGGCCAGGAAGATTGCTCCATGGTTGGAAGCCTGCCTCATGAGTTGGGGGAGAGAAGGCAGTTGGAATAGGGAAGGGATCACTAAGTCAATGATGGTTGGAGGAATCGTTCGGGATGGGAGATGTGTGCTGAAAGTAGATAAAGGACCAAATGTGATAGCCTCTCAGTATCTAGATTGCAAATCATAATGCCCAAAAGTAGAGAGAGAGCATGGGGGAAATAGTCTTCCATAAAGGCAGAGGGAGGGTTGGGAAGGAGCGTATACTGGGGACATTGATGGTGGAAAAATGTGCACCGGTGGAGAGATGGGTGTTCAATCACTGTATGACTGAAACTCAAACATGAAAGTTTTGTAACTTTTTCATGGTGATTCAATAAAAAAAATAATAATAATAAATCAGCTCTGTGAAGAATACTGATAACATCCTAAATGAATAAAAAGCAAGTGTTGAATGACAGAATGACCAAAATCATCATAGAAAAATGACAACAAATTCCCTTCTTCAAACATTTTCTCTAAACATCAACTGACTGAACTCTCTTATCAAAAGGAAATTCCCCATAAGTATTCAAAACATAAAAACATTAAAGCATATATTCTCAACTACATTGGTTGCAGTGCTGTTTACCAGATCCAAGTTCTGAACTACATTAAATGCCTAATAACAAAAAGGTCGATAAGGACTATGTGGTATATGTACATATATTCAACGTTTTTCATTTTAAGAAAGATACCTTTTAATTTTAACATGGATGGAACTGTAGTGTGTCACGTTAAGGAAAACAAGTTAAAGAAGGAGAAAGACAAATACGAAATGAGCTCACTCACAGGGAGTTTATAAAGAAACAAAGCCCGGGAACAGACACCATCCAACAAAAATAAACCCTTAGACCCTCACCACAGAGTTCAGGAAACCAAGGTGAGGGCAGGTCAGGCAGTGAACTGAAAGGGTCTAATAGACTGTGATAGTGTCACATAGATGGTGTACGTGGCATGGGAACATTGTGCCCCCAAGACATACAAACATTTACATCTTGCAAATTGTAATTTTAATGTTGCCTTGAAATTAAATAAATAAGGATAGCATTATAGGTCTGTTTTTTGTTTTTTTCTGTTTCGTTTTGTTTTGCTTGGGGGCCACACCCAGCAATGCTCAGGGCTTACTCCTGGCTCTGCGCTCAGGAATTATTTCTGGCAGCGTTCAGGGAATCATATGATTGCCAGATATTGAATCCAAGTCAGCCGCATGCAAGGCAAGTGCCTTACCAACTGTAGTATCTTTCTGACCCCAAATTGGGCTTTAAAAGGAGACAGGAATAAGACTTTTCCAAAAATATACCTTTAAATATAGTTATTTGAATTATTCTTTTCATGTAAAAAAATGTAGATCAAAAAAATAATAATTGTAACCCAACACCACCACCTGCCAAAAAAATAACAGTACTTTGTGCTTTGGTAAATTAATGTAAGCTTGATGGTTACGTTGAGTAGATATTGAGAAAACAATTAGATGTTTATATAGACTAAGGGTTGCGGAAGCAATCTACTATAGAATTTCATAAAGGACCACTACTTAAGTCTGACTTTACTTGTTAGAAAGTCCTTATTCAAGCAAAGTTTTTTTTTGGGAAGCCACACCTGATGATACCCAGGGCTAACTCCTGGCTCTGTATTCAGGGGTCACTTCTGGTGGGGTTCTAGGGTTCTGGAACCATTTGTGGTGTCAGAGATTGAACCTGTCTGTGTTTTACTATGACTCTGGCACACAGGAAGTCTCTCTCTTTTGTTATTTTGATTTTTGTTTGTTTAGGGAGCCACCAGCAATGCTCAGGGTTTACTTTTGGCTCTGCACTCAGAGATCATTCCTGGCCAGGACTCCTGGGTCCACTCGGGGTGCCAGTGTTGGTGCCGGGGATCAACTTGTGTCAGCTGTGTGCAAAGCAAATGCCCTAATCACTATACTATCTCTCCAGCCCCTAGGCAGGTGTTATTTAAAATTGTCAGCAAGGGGCTGGAGTGATAGCACAGCGGTTAGGGTGTTTGCCTTGCACATGGCCAACCTGGATTCGATTCCAAGCATTCCATATGGTCCCCTGAGCACTGTCAGGAGTGATTCCTGAGTGCAAAGCCAGGAGTAACCCCTGTGCATCGCCGGGTAAGACCCAAAATTCCAAAATAATAATAATAATAATAATAATAATAATAATATAAAAATAATAAAAAGAAAATAAAATTGTCAGCAAAGTCCAGTGGTGTTTTATAGTCACATGTTTGTAGCCAGTATTCAGAATTCCAGAATGCGTTCCCCCTACCCCCATACCTCTAAAAATCCTCATTCCTAAAACTTTTCTCTGAAACCGCTAGTTCCCCTAATGTCTCCAAGTCTCTCTTCTATCAAAATAAATAAAAATGCCATTTGCTCAAGAGTTAGTAATATTCAATGTGGCCAAATTCATGAATTTCAACTTTATTCTCACTTTGATTATAAACAGTATTGAAGAAACTTACTCATTTGAAAAGGGGTCAAGTTGGATCTATATGTCTTTCCATATTCTAAGTTAAATGCCAAGTAAATCCAAGTTTTAAATGAGATAAAATCATTAATTCTGGATGACAGAAATAGGTACCTTCCCTTACAATCTTGGAATCAGGAAGGCCTTTCTGTTTAAAGTTTTGAGGCCATAAAGTAAATATTAATATACTTAGGCTACAGAAAATAAATTTTACTACAATGAAAGGAGGAGAGGGCCAGAGAGATAGCTCAATGGGCTGAGCACACGCTTTGTATGCTGAAGGCTATTGTTCCATCCCAGGCACTGTGTGGTTCTCTCTCACCACATATCAGCAGAAGGAGTCACTGAACCAAACCAGTGAGTCTAGAGCTTTTTAGATGTATCATTTTAAAATAGTTGCTAGGAAACCTAAATGAGGATGGATTGTTAGAAGGTAGCTTTTTGTTTATTTATTTGTTTTCAAAGTTTTTTTTAATTGAATCACTGTGAGATAGACCCTTACAAAGCTTTTTATGATTAGGTTTCAATCATATAGTATTCCAACACCCATCCCTCCATCAGTATAAAACTCCTAGCACCAGTGTCCTCAGTTTCCCTCCAATCACCCCCCAGGTCCTGGTTTCTCTCCCATCACCCCCTCCCCAAGTCTCTCTCTCTCTCTCTCTCTCTCTCTCTCTCTCTCTGTCCTCTCTCTCTCTCTCCTTTTGAGTATTGTGATATAATATATATATGGTCATGGTCCTCCCATCGTTCATCGATTTGCTCGAGCGGGCCCAGTAACGTCTCCATCATGAGACTTGTTACTGTGCTTGGCATATCAAATATGTCTCGGGGAGCTTGCCAGGCTCTGCTGTACGGGCGAGATACTCTCAGTAGCTTGCCAGGCTCTCTGAGAGAGGCGGAGGAATCGAACTCAGGTTGGCCATGTTGGCCGCTTGTAAGGCAAATGCCCTACCTCTGTGCTATGGCTTCCTATATATATTCAAGGCCAGGGAAAACAGGGGCTAGGAGGGCTGGTCAATGGTTGGAATCTACAGCAAGTGTATGGAGGTGGAGTGTAGGTAAAATAGAGAAGGAACCAGTATGACGTATGACAGTGATAACACTGGACAAGAACTGTGTGTTAAAAGTAGCTTAAGGGATATACATGATAACCTTTCAGTATCTGTATTGCAAATCAGAGGGGTGTTTTATCTTTGTCTCTAGCTGGCTGTTAATTATGGTTTCATCTGAATTTTTTTTGGGGGGGAGGTAGAAGTAGGGGGTGTGCCTTCCTGGCCTCCTAAGATTAACCATCCCTGTGCTCCTTATCTTCACCTGTCAGAGCATACATTGCCCAATGATTGTGTGATTTGGTTCCCTACTAACTGTCCTTTCAAGCAAAAGTTCTTTGTCTACCCACTCCATACACCATCCATGAAATTAATTTTATAAACCCAGGTTCCAGCAGATTTTAGCCACAGTAACGTCTATGAATGAATTTTATAATCACTATCACTCTCACCGGGCTGGAGCGATGGCATAGCAGGTAGGGTGTTTGCCTTGCAAGCAGCTAACATGGCCCACTGGAATTCCATTCCTCCACCCCTCTCGGAGAGCCTGACAAGGTAGTATCTCGCCCGCACGGCAAAGCCTGGCAAGCTCCCCGTGACGTATTCGATATGCCAAACACAGTAACAACAAAGTCTCCAATGGAGACGTTACTGGGCCCACTAGAGAAAATCAATGAACAATGGAAAGACAGTGACGGTGACAGTGATCACAATCACTATCACTAGCACCCTGTTGTTCATCGATTTGCTCAAGCAGGCAGGTGCCAATAATGTCTCCATTCATCCCTATCACGTGCTAGTGTAGCCCAGTGGCATACTGGGGGCTCTTTCAGGGTCAGGGGAATGAGGACCATCATTGTTACTGATTTTGGCGTATCGAGTACACCACGGGTAGCTTGCCAGGCTCTGCCATGTGGGCAGGATACTCTCGGTAGCTTGCCGGGCTCTACAAGAGGTATGGAGGCTTTGGGGACAGCCTCTAATCACCTTTATAATTTTATAATATGCAAGCTCTTAGAGATGGACACATGAAAATTTTCAGATGCATATGCATGTCCATTCTACCCTTTTCAAATAAAAAATAATAACAATGAAATGAAGAAAAATCTTGTGACAATTCACCGGGCAATGAAGGATGAAAAATAAAAATTACCCTGAACTCAGCAGGACTTTTCAGAAGAATAATTTTATTTTTGTCTAAGAAATTAGGAATGAGTTCCCTACTTTATTTAGATCCTGTGAAAGTGATAATATTTTGTAACAAAGTGGAGTTTTTAGTTTTCACTCTTCTAATTGTAGGTTCCTTTACCAGAGACTTTTCTACTGCTTGCTGCCTTTTTCTCCTTCCCCCCACCCCTTATTTCTGCCTTCTGCAAAATGTTTTAAATATTTGATTTTAGCCCCTACCACAGACTCCAAATCTGTGTTTGGAATTTGGAGATCAAAGTACTGTAGCTAATCCTTAGGACGCTTGCCATCATGTGACTTAAGAATTCATCTCTTATCAAGTTTCTGTGGTTTTCTGAAGTATTTACTGGTCATAATGCTGAAATGTGCACATCTGAAACTATTTTTTGAATTACTTTTTCTTGATACGTTTCCATATTTAGTTTGTGAGAAAATATCTGGCTCCTGAATAGTATTGAGACTATTAAGCCATCTCCAAGCACTTTATAAATGATTCCTAAGTTAGATCATAACATCTTTTCAATAAACCTTGTTTTTTATTCTCCTTTAAACAGAGCATGTCTTATTCAGAAAGCTCACAATGATAGAAAAGGAACTGACACTGAAAAGTAATTGAGTCTAGAATAGGATTTTCCTCATAATTTCAAGATTTGTTATGCGACAATATATTTATTTCACCGTCTGAGCTACAGCTTTGGAAATGAAGTACCATGAATTCTAATCATGTCTCAAAGTAACTTCTTATATTATATTGTACAAGCTTCTCTGGGACACTATTTCTTTCATTTTAAGTACAGATAATAGCAATAAGCTTCTTAGGATTCATAAACATTTATAAATAAAAATAAATGTGAAAATTAGGAAACTATAAAAACTTTTAGTTTCAACGAGGTGAAGTTTTGGATAAATATTTTATTATTAGAAGGATGGATTTTAGGGATGTGTTTCATTAAGATTAGAGATACAGACTTAAAATCTAAACAAAAGAATATAGTATAGCTGCACAGCTAGTTGGTAGCATCTAGGATTTTCAGAATTTTATGATGACTGCCAAGTACTTGTTTTGGGCGTGCATTTAGTCAAGTCACGCCTTCAAAGCACTACCTTCTCGTTCTTCGCTGAAGGAAAAGTCCATTTTCACACCTCAGTGTTCATCCCTAAGGCTTATCCTGAAGCCTAAACTGCATCCATTTCTTATTTCTAAAAATAAGAAACTGTGCTTTGGAAAAGACTGACAGCCAGATGTACCAGGTAATTCTCAATTTCCCCAGATAATAGCATGAATTCCAATCCATAGGTGTTGTTCGCTTAGTGACATTTCAGTTGAAGTGGCATCTCCATCTGCAAAATCCACACAACAAAACCTATTCAGAGAACTTCCTGAAGATATCTTTTGAAAAAGTTGTAGTCATAAGTGGTGATAGTCAGAGCTCACATAGGCATTAGGTTTCTCAGAGAAAAAGTCCATATCCCAACAATACATAACATAATATTTGCCAAGATTTAGAGCCAATATTCTTTGAACTGCTTAGAGTAAATTCAAAAAGGGGCCACTGAAAGCTAGCTACTTTGCTTTCACTCTAAATTTAAACCTATCATGACAGGTTTCTGACCGTTGACATATAAACATTCCAGTTCTAACACAGAATGAGTTATCTAAGGCATTGGATTTCATGATGGGATGTAAGAGGAATTCCAGTAGAGTTTTGTGTTTGATCATTCATGGTGGGAATCCAAATCTTTTTTTAAAATCCGTGGTCAAACACTGGTCTGTGGTTCTGCTAAATTGAAACTACTACAGGTTTGCCATTTGGTGTGTATAAAAATAGGTACTGGGGGAAATTTTAAACATCTGAGAATTTCAAAGTATTGTTTCTAAAAACCTTTCTTTCGTTTCCTATATAAAGGAGCGTTGTGTAAAGTTGCTGTGTCATTGCCCTAAAACATTGTCTGAATCATTCAAAATACACGTGACTTTTCATCCCTTTGATTTATTGAAAGCCAGTAGACTTAAACCCAGGTGACTTACTCAAGATACTACAACATGCCTTAAATAGGATGTGTTTGCCTCCTACTCATTCACAGTGATTCTTTGAGGACAAATGCTTCTTTTCTGTTTTATAAATACAGAGACACGACTTCCCTACATCTGCCAATCTGTAACCTACATCTGAAATTAAGCATTTTGTGACCACATTCTGAAATAATAGTTTCAGTATATTGATGACATTGGAGGAAATTAGTCTTCTGGCATTAAAAAAAAATTCTATTGCCAGAACTCTTCCCTGGACTCTGGACTCCAACTTGCCCACTGTCTACCAGATGTCTGGAGAGAATCTTAAAACTAACCTAGCCAAAAATAAACCTATTAATTTTATCCTTCAAATAGTCCAAATGGGGGAGGATGGAGCGATAGCACAGCAGGTAGGGCATTTACCTTGCATGCGGCCGACCTGGGTTTGATTCCCAGCATCCCATATGGTCCCCTGAACAACACCAGGGATAATTCTTGAGTGCATGAGCCAGGAGTAACCCTGTGCATCGCCAGGTGTGACCCCAAAAAAGCAAAAAAAGAATAGTCCAAATAGTGCTCCTTACACACACACACACACACACACACACACACACACACACACACCACCACCACCACCACCACCACCACCCCACTCCCAATATCCCTAATCTGACATTGTTCAGTACTATGTTCACCAAAGTACTTAGGTCAATAGCCCTATTGACACCTTTTACTTTTGGCAGTAGCAGGGACTGCCAAAGCCTCACACATGCAGAGCAAGCACTGCCACTGAGTACATCTCTGACTCTGCATGAAAATAAATAAATAAGTAACCTGAAGTCACTCCCTTCTCTGTGTTACACATACATTTTTCCTGGAGCAAATCTCTGCCTTTATAATGTGTCCCAAGTCCAACTCATCCAAACTCTTCTTCACTTTAACCTTGTTCTTCTTTTTCATTCTCCTGGTTTTAGGGAATACATGTAGCAGTTCTCAGGGCTTAGTTCTGGCTCTATTCAGGGGCTCAGGGGACCCTATAGGGAGCTGGGATCATATCCAGGCTGACTGACCATGTGCAAGGCAAGCGTATTGCCTACTGTACTATCTTTTCCAACCCCTTTTATTGATAATTTTAATGAATATCATTGAAGATATTCTATTATTACTTATTCTATCTGGTGTCTAATATCATACTGGTATAATAATATACACTAAAGTAATAGAATCCAGAAACAGACCTCACTATGATTGTATTAGAAAAATTTTCCAAAAATGGTAGACTTTTAATCTTAAATAGTATTGTAAAAATAGACTGCCATTTAAGATAAATAAGATTAGCTCTATGTCATAGAGATGGATATAATTATTCAGAAAGTTTAAGACTTATGTATAAAATAGAGTAATGCTAGTGATTATAATATCTTTATAATGGTTATAAAGTTATACAAATCTCTGGCTTTGAAATAAAAACATTGTGACATGTGCAAAATGAAAATGCAGTTTGTAGGACTTTAATATGTTGTGTAAAGCCTCTGCTCCATGAATTTATTCAGGAACCTCAGCTAAATAAGCACTACTGCCTTCAGTAGATGGCTCCTGAGGACATCATTAGTACCAGCACATAACTAGCAGATAAAAAAAACCACAGTGTATATAGCTATGCATTTCCTCTCAGCCTGAAGTAGCTTGTCAGCTATATTAGTCTATCAAGAGCAAAAAAAACCTAGGGAAATATGTCCCCAAATACCTATCTACTTTCCAAGGAAGTAGTGACACTTCAGACATATCCATCCCTTCTTTAACAAATTGTGCTGGCAAAACTCGATGGCTACATGTAAAAAAAGTGAGCTCAGATCTCTGCCTAACACCATGTACAAAAGTAAGATCAAAATGGATTAAAGACCTCAACATCAGACAGGAATCCTTAAGGTACATTGAAGACAAAGTTGGCAAAACCCTTCATGACATTGAAGCTAATGGTATCTTCAAAGATGTCACGCCACTGGCCAAGCAAGTGAAAACAGAGATAGACAAATGGGACTATCTTAAACTAAGAAGCTCCTGCACCTCAAAAGTAACAGTGACCAAAATACAAAGACAGTCTACAGAATGGGAAAGGATATTCGCCAAATACACATCCAACAAGGGGTTGAAATCAAGGATATACAAAGTGTTGAACTCCACAAGAAGAAAACATCCAACCCCATCAAAAAATGGGGCGATGAAATGAACAGAAACTTTCTCAAAGAAGAAATCCAAATGACTAAAAGACACATGAGAAAATGCTCTACATCATTAATTATCAGGGAGATACAGATCAAAACAACAATGAGATATCATTTCACACCACAGAGACTGGCACACATTCAAAAGAACAAAAGCAACTGGTATTGGCGCAGATGTGGCGAGAAAGGGACCCTCCTTCACTGCTGGTGAGAATGCCGACTGATTCAGCCCTTTTGGAAAAAAGTATGCACAATTCTCAAAAAATTAGAAATTGAGAATGGGAATTTGACCCAGCAATACCACTCCTGGGAATATACCCTGGAGAGGCAAAAAAGTATAGTCAAAGTGACATCTGCACTTGTTTGTTCACTGCAGCACTGTTTATAATAGCTAGAATCTGGAATAAACCTGAGTGCCCGAGAACAGATAACTGGTTAAAGAAACTTTGGTACATCTACACAATGGAGTACTATGTAGCTGTTAGAAAAGATGAAGTCATGAAATTTACATACAAGTGGTACTACATGGAAAGTATCATGCTAAGCGAAATGAGTCAGAAAGAGAGGGACAGACATAGAAAGATTGCATTCATCTGGGGAACATAAAGTAACAAAATAGGAGACTAACACCCAAAAATAGCCGAGATAAATACCAGGAGGTTTAATCCATGGCTTGGAGGCCAGCCGCACACTCTAGGGGAAAAGGCAGCTCATATAGAGAAGGAAGCACCAAATAAAGAGTGTTGGGAAGATCCGCCCAGGATGGGAGATGCATGCTGAAAGTAGACTATAGACATGATTGCCACTCAATTCCTCTTTTGCAAAGCACAACACCCAAAAGGAGAGAGAGAGAGAACAAAAAGGAGTGCCCTGCCACAGAGGCAGGGTGTGATGGGGGGATAGGGGGTGGGAGGGATACTGGGATTAGTGGTGGTGGAGAATAGGCACTGGTGGAGGGATGGGTACTCGATCATTGTATAACTGAAACCCACGCACAAAAATTTGTAAGTGTACAACTGTACCTAATGGTGTTCCGCTAATAAACATTTAAAAAAAATACCCATCCTTGGCAGGGATTGAGCTACCTTTGCCAGAGAGATCATTCTGAATCATAAAGTAAACATGGTAACTAAGTGAGCATCTGCTTAACCAAAATACAGTCAAATTTATTTTTATAATATGGGCCAAAGTCTTTCTATCTGACTTAATTTCTATGACTTCTGACTGACATGAACCCTAAATTCTATCTTATAAGAAGAGCAATGAGGGCTGAGAGATAGTACAGTGGTTAGTTTTTATGTGAGCAACCATGTTTGATTCCTTGTACAGTTTATGGATGCCCAAGACCAGTCAAGAGTGATCCCTGAGCACAAAGCCAGAAGTAAGCTTCGAGTACAGCCAGGTGTGTCCCCCCCACACGTCACCCCCACTGCCCCACCAGTGCAAATCAATGCTTTAGTCTATCATATTGGCAAAGATCATGAATTTATTATAATATTCCAGATAATCATGAAAAGGCTTAGAATATTGCATATAGTAAAGAGTTCATTTAGCATCACTATCCAAACAGCTTATAGTAGCAAAGTAGTTTATGTTAGAAAAGCACTGTAGTACTCTCCTCCCATTGTTCATCGATTTGCTCGAGCAGGCACCAGTAATGTCTCCATTGAGAGACTTGTTGTTACTGTTTTTGGCATATCGAATACGGCACGGGGAGCTTGCCAGGCTCTGCCACGAGGGCATGATATTCTCGGTAGCTTGCCGGGCTCTCGGAGAGAGATGAAGGAATTGAACCCGGGTCGGCCGCGTGCAAGGAAAATACCCTACTCACTGTGCTATCTATCGCTCCAGCCCGTGTTAGCAAAGAGAAAGAAAAATATAAAAATAAAATATGTACAGTTTGCAATGTATGAGTCTGATGTTGCCATCATTTGGAAAGCCTTTTGATATCAAATCTCAAAATGTGACCAGGGATATGACTGAGTGATAATTTGCATCCTTGCATGTTCAAGGCCTTGGTTTCAATGCCCAATACCACATACCTCTACTTCAGCACTGCTGAATATTTTCCCCACAAAAATTTTTTAATAAAAACTAGAAGTATTTCAACATTCAATAAAATAGTCCAATCTCTAGAAATCTGTTCGTAAAAAATCTATGAAATTATATTTGTACTAGGGTCTTCATTTCAGCCTCATCATTATAGCAAATTATTAAAGTAACCTTAAGTCCATAGATAAATAAATATATTCCTTACATTTTCACGTGTCTAATTCTTGATATTTTATAGAAGCTTTTCTCTTTATAATCTTAAAATACTCATTTCCTTAAAATTATCCAAAATTTAGCTTAAATAAAAATCACTAAAAAATAATTAGTGACTATTATCAGCCACCACCATGCTGAGACCACTCTCTGCACACATGAAGGTACTGGCAGAGGAACAGAGGAATGCGGGTCCCAGGACTAAGATCTCCAAGCTTACTTGGATGGGGGCTGAGCATCCTTCACCCAGATCCTCCAAATTCCAGTAGGCGGGGGTCACACCCACCAACTGGCCCCCTGGCGCCATGTAATCCCATCAACGGCCAAGACTCAGAGACTATAAAACCCAGCTCCCAGAAGCACACAGCCACATTTGCGGCCACGCAACATCTTATTGTGACATGTTCTTATCTCATTCCTACTTGGACAAACTGGCAGGCTACCGAATATAATCTGCCCACACGGCAGAGTCTGGCAAACTCCCCGTGGCTTACCCAATATGCCAAATACCAGTAACAGTGATAGGTCTCATTCTCCTAACTCTGAAAGAGACTTGAATATGGCACTTTTTTAAAAATCTCAGGGCTAGGACAAAGGAGACGTTACTGGGGCTTGCTCAAGGCAATCGACGAATAACAGGATGGTCGTGATCATGAAAAAATAATTTACAGATGTGGAACAAAACAAGTGGTGTGAGATAGGACTTTAATCATTAAGAATAATTTTTGTGGGACTGGAGAGATAGCACAGTGGGTAGGGTGTTTGCGTTGCACACGGCCGACCCAGGTTCGATTCCTAGCATCCCATATGGTCCCCTGAGCACCGCCAGGAGTAACTCCTGAGTGCACAGCCAGGATTAACTCCTGTGCATCACCGGGTGTGACCCAAAAAGCAAAAAAAATAATAATAATAATAACAATAATAATAATAATATATTTGTTCCCCTTTTGTTTTTCCCAGAGAAAACAAGATAAAAATGAGCTTAACTTACAAGAAAATTTTTCTTTGCTATTAAAGAAAACTTTCTGAGATTCCAGAATCATTTGTAAAAATGTTTAAGTTTAATGTCTACAGACAATTCTAGGAACCAAGCAGTTCTTTGTAGTCTACCTCAAACAGAATTTTATCTTTCTTTCCTAATTTGTACGTTGAATAGATGTGGTCAGAATGTTCAATATTGGTTTTTTTCCTTGACTTAGAGAAAGAGCTTTTAGATTTTCACTGTTGAATATATTAGCCATGGGTTCTATATGTAAACTTATTATGATGATAAATTTTATTTCATTCCTCACTTGCTAGAAGTTTGTCCTCAAATTTTGTTGTAGTGTGTCCAAAATTAAAAACAGCACCGTCTTCCTCTTGAGAGTCTCCTACATCTGAATCTATGATGTGTGCTCTTGGCAATTTCTTCTTAGAAGTCCATGTTCTCTCTCGAATGCCTCTGTTCTCTTTCCCTCCCTCCCTCTCTCTCCTCTTTCTTTTTCTCTCTCACTAATACTTGTCTAAATAAAAATAGTTTCATTCCAAAATCAATAAACACATAAATTACTAGCTTAGAAACATTTAATCATGCTTTGTTTAATCCATATGAGAGTTCTTTCCATTATGATCTTAACTGTGGCATTTTTGATAAACGCATTATATTATATAATTTTACAGCATGCATCTAATCGATTTCAGATATACAACTCACCTTCCTTTAACCTAATCTTTGGATCCATAATAGGGTGGCCTTAGCAATGAATCTGCCTTATAATGAGAACTTCTTAGCCTGTTACTGACAAATTCCTTTTATGAAGTGTCCTTGGTGATAATTCATATTGCTGACTAATACTGGAACAAAGTTCCAGGAGAATCTAATAATAGGCTCTTTCACAATTCCTATTGTCTTAAATATCATTACAATATGTACTTCATTCAGATGCTATCAGTCTCCTCAACTATCAAGAATTCATCCACAAATCATTCAGTAAGTACATAAACCTGTTTCCTAATGCCTTATAAGTCTCTGTTGCACATCGCCACTGAGCTGCTTATAATCAATAACTCTCTGTTCACTATTTCCCAACTTGGTTCACATCTGTTTCCTTTGGGAGGGGCAGACTTTAGGAGCTCAGAATTAGACACCTTTTTTCCCATGTCATTTGGAGCTCCTCCTTTTTTTTTTTTTATTAGCAGCAATTCTATTTCTTTCTCTAGCCCCATTTTCTCTTGCTGCATCCATAAAAGCACCATCTGTTTTTAGTCTTTTTATTTTTGCTTTATCCTCCCTGTTCTTTTCTCCTCCCTGAATGTTTTATTCTATGACAATTTATTCTTGTTTTATTACCACCTGCTTTCCCAGCCTATCCTTTCTTCTACACCCCTACCCGTGTCGCCCTGGATTTTCTTATCAAAGGAATGGCATGCTTTGCCTCCTCGGGGCACAGCTTTGGAGTCAAGTCGTGGCTAGCTCCATCATTTAGCGATGTTGGACCTTGGTTACTTGTTCACTGCAAACCTTGGTTCTTGACTTGTAATGAGGAGTTGGTCATGATACTTTCTATCCTTATAGAGTTGTTTGCAGAGTTAAATATAATACTGTACATCAGGCTTGCTCGACCTCAGCACTACTGAGATTTTGGGCTGAGTAATTTTTTTCTGAGGGTTCTGTGCATTATAGGATGTTTTACAGCAACCTGGCATCTACCACTAGATGCCAGTAACAGCATCCTTCTCGCTGATGGCAGTCAAATACGTCTTGCAGACATTGCCAAGTGTCTTCTGGGAGGCAAATATGTCCTGGTTGGGAACCAGGGGATGCACAAAGAAATTATGCAATGCCTGCTGGTACATAATGGAAACAATAAATATCTGTGATATATTGACAGAGAAATGTTAATTTATGATGGACATATAAAGCTTTGAAATTAGCTGCTTAATTCATGAATGGAAACAAATATAGAATCAGTAGGCATCAAAAACTTTAAGTTTCCACCCTATACCAAAATATGGCATCTTCACTTAAAGAACTATTTTATGACAGGAGCCAGGAGGATTGGTCAATGACTGGAAACTTGCCACAAGTGTCCAGGGTGTAAAGGGCAGTTAGGATAGAGAAGGGACCAGTATGACAATGATAGTTAGAAATGCTCACTCTAGACAAGAACTGAGTGTTAAAAGTAGGTGAAGGGCTATACATGATAACCTTTCAGTATCTGTATTGCAGATCATAATGTCCAAAAGGAATGAGTGAGAAGAGATTGGGGGTGAGAGAGAGAGAGAGAGAGAGAGAGAGAGAAATGAGAGAAATGTCTGGCACTGAGGCAGGCGGGGAAGTTGGGGGTGGGGATATTGCTGTATTACTGTTGGGAAATGTACATTAGAGAAGGGATGGGTGTAGGAACATTATATAACTGAAACCCAGTCGTGAGCAACCTTATAACTGTGTATCTCACTGTGATTCATTTTTTAAAGTTAAATAATTATAATAAAATAAAATGACCATTTATATAATTAGTTAATTGCACAGCTGAAATTACCCAATTTTCCCTCCACTACATTAAGATATAGTTGATATAGCATTGTATAAATTTAAACATAAAATCTTGATAGTCATATATTACAAAACTACTGTTAACTGATACTCCATGTCGCATAATTGTCATTTTTTTTTGTAGTGACTACATAGATCTAGTCTGTTAGGAATTTGTGAGTATATGTTACAATATGATTAGCTACAGAACACCCCTCAGATATTATTTATCTTAAACTGGAAGTTTGTACTCTGAAACTGTTCCCAATTTCTCCCAATTCCAGTCTCTGCTGAACATAATTCTATTCTATTTCTTTGTGTTCAAATTTTTCAGGTTCCACTCGTGAATTATATTGTATATATTTGTCTTTATATGATTTACTCCGTTTGTCATAATGTCAGTGAAGGTCCATGTTGTTATAAATTTTAGGATTTCCTCTTTCTTATGACAGAGCATTAGTCTATCATGCATATTGAAATAGATTAGAGAGAGAGATAAAATAGATAGATGCCACATCTTTTCTGTTCATTCATCTGTTAAATATTTAATTTTATCCCATATCTTGGCTGTTGAGAATAGTTCTATAAGAACACGGATATACTACTATCTCTTTTAAGATCCTGTTTGTTGTTTGATAATCATTAGTTTACACAATTCTCTGTTTTAGCAGTACAACTCATGCCTTTTCATAGTATGTGTTACCATCCCACAACCCAAAATACCAATTTTCCTCCACCACAATTTATTGTTGAAATCCTATTTAAATATCCACTGGATATGTACCCAGAGTGGGATTGTTAGATTATATGATACTTCTATTGTTAGTTATTTTCTAACATCTATGCTATTTTCCATACGTTATACAGTTTTACAAAGTTAACATTCCCACCAAGCAAATACAGGGGTTCCCCTTTAAAAAAAAACAAAATAGAATCGCTCACTTTTATTATTATCATTTTTTAATTTTTAATTAAGGCATCATGATTTATAATACTGTTTATGATCATTTTATTCATACATGGTTCCAACATCACGCCCATCGCCAGAGTGCGTACTTCCCTCCACCAACATCCAAAGGGCCTGTCCTTCACCCCTTACCCTAAGCTCAGTTCTTTAAAGTGTCTAGTTCTGTTGCCTTGGGCCATTTGTCACTCCCTTACTAGGTTTCTTTATATCCCACATAAAAGGGAGACCATTCTTTATCTGTCCTCTCCTTCTGACTGTTCCATCCAAATAGTGGC
This sequence comes from Sorex fumeus, assembly GCF_029834395.1. Lineage (NCBI taxonomy): Eukaryota > Metazoa > Chordata > Mammalia > Eulipotyphla > Soricidae > Sorex > Sorex fumeus. Next base: position 11,510,573 of record NW_026606065.1, on the reverse strand, counting down.
AAATTGCCTAATTTCATCTCTTCTTATAACTGAGTAGCATAGTATTCCATTATGTATATGTACCATTTTTCTAGTTTCTTTATCCAGTCATGTGCTTTTGGACACTGAGAGATAGTTTTCAGATTTTGGCTATTGTAAATTGCACTGCAATGAACATAGCAACATAAATATTTTTAAAATTATGTTTGGGGGCCTTTACAGCACATACCTAGAATACTTGTTATTTCTCTTTTTTTAATTTAGTCACTGTGAAATTAAAAAGTATTCATGATTGGGGTTTAGGCATACAATATTTAAACATCCATCCCTCCACCAATGCCCCCCAATCTATTACACTTGTTATTGCTTGTCTTCTTAATGATCTCCAGTTTACAGATGTCAAGTGCTCTGGGTTTTATCTCCATCTTCCTGATGATTAGCATTATTAAACAAAATTTCATGTATCTGTTGACCATTTATATGGCTCCTTTGAAAAAATGTCCATTCAGTTCCTGTGCTCATTTTTAATTGCATTCTTAGTTTTGCACTATATTACAAGAGGCATTTATATATTCTAAATATTAATTCTTTATCATGCCTATATAAAAATGGGCACTGGTAGAGGGATGGGTATTTGATCATTGTATAATCGAAACCCAAGCACAAGCATTTGTAAGTCTACAACTGTACCTCATGGTGTTTCACTAATAAAAATATTTTTTAAAAAAATGTTCACTTGCATTCTATATATTGCCTTTTCTCCATTTTTGATCATTTTCTTTGCTGTACAGAAGCTTTTCAGCTTCATGTAGTCACCCCCTCTCTTTTTTTTTTGGCCTTTGTTATGTATTTCCTTTTATTATCAAATCCAGGAAAAAATATTGCCCCACCTATGTTCAAGGAGCTTATCCCTAATGGTTTCTTCTGGAAATTTTATCATTTAGGTATTTAATACATTTTGAGTTACAGTCTTCAGTTCTGCAATTTCTATTTTGTTATATTTTCTTTTTGTTGCAATTCTCACTATGTCCATGCACTGTTCTGACCTCAGTATCTTTATGACTATGGTAAATCAATTACCACTATTTCACTAAAATCTAAAATCTGTTTCTAAAGGTTTGTGTTGTATTATACTTTTATTTGGATCATATTCCTGTTCTTTATGCCCTTGGACTGACTAAGGTGACCTTATCTCTTCCTAACAGATTGGTCTCATGTAGGAGATGAAGTTGGCCAATCAGCCAGCCTGTATTTCTGTCTCACCAACTTTAGTGTTTTGTCTCATAAACCTTTGTAATTGTCTAGCCATCTTCTTTGTTCTTAGTAGCCCTTAATAGTTAAGTTATGAGCCAAGATTCATCATGCCCCAAAGGATACAATCAGAACCTAGATACTGTAGGGCCTTCAGAAGCTGGACCCTTAACAACAAGTAGAAACAACTAGAAAAAAAAACACAGTTAGGCCCTTCCATGGAGAAAGTAGATGGGTGTTTGGGTTTTTATTGGGTTGGTTTGGGTTGGTTTGGTTTTGGTTAGGTTATGGTGCATTGGTTTGGGGGGATGTCTCCCAAGGAGGTGGTTCAGTGCTTGGGCCTGAGGATATGTGGTTGCTCTGAGCCCTACAGTGCCAGGGATTGCCTGGGTCATCCAGCAGTGCTCAGAGGCCTCCAGGGCTGCACAAGTGATGCTCAAGGATCCATGTGGTGCCAGGATCCAATCAAGGCCAATGATAGCAAGATATGTGCTTTGACCCTTGTGCTATCTCTCCATCCCTCAGATGGACGCTTTGCCAGCTCCCTCTGCAGTACGTCTGGTTATACAGACCCAGTGGCAGGCTCCTGAACATAACGGTTTTCTCTAGTCTTGTGGGACTTCTGACTGCAAATCTGAGTCCAGATGACTCAGGAATCCTTCCCTCAGGCAGCAGTCTCAGAAGCTGGTGAATCAGATACATATGGCAACAGCACCTTTCAAGAAATAGTCGCAAACTCGAAATGCGTTAGATGAAGAGGCTACGCAGTTGTCCCAAGCTTCCCTAGTATCTGGGAAAGATTGCAGGCAGCTCCGAAATACAGACTAAATGAGACTGACCCTCAGCAGCTGCTTTTAAATTCATAGATATAATCCTTTCAGAGAAAGTCTGGGAGATGATATTTCTGCCCGTCATTCTTCAAAGTCCTACAATGTACAAGTGCTCACACCCACTAATAACACCTTTTCTGTTTGCTCTAGGCCTGCCTAGGGTCTATTGACTTTCAGAGCTAAGCGTGAGGTAGGGAGATGTATCTGACATAGGAATCTTTAAAGGTAAGGTGCTAGAGATGGGATCCAAATACTTTTCTTATTGGAGAAACTAGGGGTTAGAAGTTTCCTCCTATTTGTCTGAAACTACTGGAAGTGCGGTTTATAGTGACTGTATCTCAGGTTTTCCAACCCATATAGATACAGGTATGTTCTTGTTTGCATTAGATGCATTAGTCCTTTAGTCCATTTCTGGGCTCCTTTCAGGGAGAACAAAGCCATATTTAGCTGTTCATTTGGAGAGACTATTGTCAGAGAAAAGTTCAGGAACCTTCTATGATACCATCTTTAAAGACTGTCCCTATCCGTGGGACTGGAGCGATAGTACAGCAGGTAGGGCCCTTAACCTTACATCTGGCCCACCCAGGTTCGATCCCTGGCACCTTTTTTTAGACCCCAAACACTACCAGGAGTATTTCTTGAGTGCAGAGCCAGGAGTTACCCCTGAACATTGCCAGGTGTGGTGCAAAAAAAAAAAAATAGACTGCCCCTATCCTATTTATTTTTTAAAATAGGGAGCAGAAATTGTATAGCAGTTATGCCATATGCTAGGAACAAACCTGGATTCAATGCCCAAGCTTTATCAGTGGCAGTCCTAGAGGCCTCCAGCACCACCAAAGTGGCTGGGGTTATTATCAGCATCACAAGACCCGAGCAGTGGCCCTGGCATCAGCCCTCTATCCCCCATTGTGCTAAGAATCACTGGTGGAACCCCTGGCCTCCTAAATGCCACTATGGAGGTTCAACTAAACTAAAATATATATTTTATTTTTTTATAAACTTTAATGACTGATACCTATGAACTAATATTGTAATAGAAATCAGCACAGGATAATGAAGCAATCTCTTGATTGACTTAATGGTAGTTTAGATTGCTATTCTAATTATTAAGCCACTGATACGGGAAGCCAACAAATCTCAAACTCTATTTCTTTTTGTTTGGGGGCCTGACCCAGTGGTGGTCAGGGGTTGCTCCTACTCCATGTAGTTGTTCAGGGGACCATGCGGAGCCTTGGATCCAAACTTGGATGTAGTAAAATTCTAGTGAATGACTTGTGACTGCTTTCACTGTTTGCCATTTGATTGCTCACATGCAAAGCATACACTCAGTCTTTTGAATGATCTCTCTGACCCTCAAGCTACTTTTGAAGTGTTTATTAATCTAAGTTCATTCTATCAATGAATGCCTGCCATGACCTGGACACTCTTTTAGGTGGTTGGGAATATAGAAAACTGTCCGACTTTGTGGAAGCTCTAGTGTAGAAAGTAATGAAGTACAAAAGTAAGAAATATTTAAGTAAAAGTAAAGATTACTCATAGCTTATAAATTTCAACATAACATTGGTCTATAAATGTTTTCGTCAGTGCTGTAGCAAAATTCTAGTGAATTACTTGTGACTGCTTTCACTGTTTGCCATTTGATTGCTTATATGATTTCCTTTTACTGAACTCTAGCTTTCTCATCTGATCTGAATTACAATGAGGGTTTTAAATTAAATCTGTGGTTACCTCTGAGTATTTTGTGACTTCTAACATTTTGGTTATGATCCACTGTGTGTATAATTTTTTAATTATCCCAAGCCACCACCAGTGTTCCTTTTATCTTTTTTAAGTTTTCTCTAATGAACTAACCTCATACCATACAATTTTGTGCTATGCTTATCAATGCATAGCTGATTTTTGTTGGAGTAATACAATATATGTTTTGTGTGTCTTGCTTTGTCATCTGTACAGTAAGATCTACAGAATACCTAACATAGTTGTTATAAAGATTTCATTACATAACATCCTTCTAAAAAATTTTTTAATAGTAAAGAAATTTCAAACACAAAGCAATTTCTAGAAGTGCTGTATTCTCTACACCCATACAAGTCATTCCTTCCATTCTCTTTTAGATGTTTTAATAATGTCCTCCTTCTTTATACTCGGAAGGAAGAGGAATTACAATGATAAATTAAAACAAACATATATCTAACAAGGTCATATAAGAAATATCTCTTATATGTAAACCATTTGTCTCAAGAGAAAATCTCCCCAATGATGAAAATCAAGAAATACTTTTACTGAATTCTCATGTTTTAAGTTTGTTTTTCTACTCTAAAAAATTATTGTTTAGAACTCCATTACTGAAATTAGTAACAGAAACTTAAAAACCCCTTTATTCACCTACCTACCCCCGTCTCTCCACCCATTAGAGATATTATTGGCAATAGTCTATGTATCGTCACATAGTTCTTTTTAATCGTATGATCTATGTTTTATTAAAATAGGATGACATTGTGTATATTGCTTTGCAGTTGACTTTCATTCAGTAAAATAATTACTTTGGTGTCTGTGTCAACATACTCCATTCCTTCTCATTTCCAGTGCGCATTTGTGGCTCCCTGCACCCATCTCCACAATGTCACGTGGTATTCAGATCTGACTGGAGAAGGTCCCTGGGCTTAGCCTTGTACTGCCAATCCCTGAGCACCTGCCTCTGAGTGCTTACTGCTATGGGGCATCAGAATTACGAGTGCAGAGGTCTTTAACCACACTAGGAGACTTCCTCAGTGCAAATGAAGAGCAGAATGAAGACATTTATAGAGCAGTTAATCCTGAGGCTCACAAAATAGGATAAGTGCCGCCCCCCTCAAAGGGAAATTCCCCATTGGATTGTGGGCTCCCAATCACACACAACATCCTTCCAGCCAGAAGGAAATTCTATCTGAGGATGTTAAGGTCAGACGAACTTATTTTAAAATTGCCATAGGAGACCATTGATTCTCACTTCACTTCTCCTACTTTAAAGCCGGCCTACTTCACTCTTGGAGAAATTATTTACTCTTAGAGCAATTAAGTCCCTCTTTTATCTTCAATGCCTTCAATGGCTGCTCTTTTTTCATTTTGTAGCTTAGAAAGGGCAGCTCTTTTTTAAGCCAAATGTCAATATGTCAAACATTAGTCTCACGAAATGCAGTGTGTTTAACTACAGAGTCTACCTAAATAGATGATAGGATTTCATTTGTGTACAAATTTTACTCATCATTAACTGACCAGATATAAAGAGTACTCTCTGGAGAGAGATTATTCAGCTAGTTGAGCCTCTGTTTAAAGAATCTATGAAATTGCAGACTCAACAACACAAGGGAGTTTTTCACAGAAAGAAGCTACAAACACCATTAGCAACAAAACAAGTGGTATAATTAAGCAAGCTGCAGTTCCACAACTGGGTAGGTGACCATAATCCTGTGGCATCAACCTGGAAGCCATGGGAATGGGGCTGAGGCAGAAGCTCTTGCTGCCGAACAGGAATGCTAATACAACCAGAATGTTGTGGTGTTCTGCACCATCATCCCAAGGCTCCCTGCAACGCTGGACTGTTTGAACACCTTGGTCCAGTTATGTAGCAAGTGGTTCAAAATTGCCAAGGCAAAGTATAGACTGGGCAAGGACTGAGAACATAAACAATAGGGAGGTGCTCTTCTCCTGCTCCTGCTCCAGGCTTAGGTTCTGTATCTGGATTTGGGTCGTTCAAACCAAGTCCAACGTAAGCCCTTTAGAAACACTGTTTTGAGGGGGGCAACAATCTTAGTCATGCTACTTATGACTACTTCAACCTGTTTCTTTCAGATACCATTGTGCTTATCGCTTCAATCGCAGTTGTTTCTGCAAAAACTCAGGGTAACATTTTTGCCACGTCTGCACTGAGAAGTCTCCGTTTTCTACAGATCCTCCGCATGGTGCGCATGGACCGGAGGGGAGGCACTTGGAAATTACTAGGCTCCGTGGTTTATGCCCACAGCAAGGTAAGATTTGCTTTCTGAGCTTATGGAACAAGCTATTTATTAACAAGGTATTTATTAACATTTCCATGGACTCCTGTAATATTTAGCAAGCTTCTCTCTCAGAAGCAAAGTTTGTCATTTCAGAAATGATTAAAGCAATCTGGGGACACAATGTAAATGGATTACTTAAAAGCCATAAATATCAAAGTAGTAAAATGAATGAAATTAGGCATAAATTGTTTTCTCATATGCATAGTTTTTCACCTCTAAAAATATTTCATTCCTTTTTACATCCAGGAATTAATCACAGCATGGTACATAGGATTTTTGGTTCTCATTTTTTCATCTTTCCTTGTCTATCTGGTGGAAAAGGATGCCAATAAAGAGTTTTCTACATATGCAGATGCTCTCTGGTGGGGCACAGTAAGTATAAAAATCACTTTTTATTGTTTGGATATTGTGACATGTTGCCTATGTACTCACAGCATAATGAGCTCCTTATATAAATATTATAATGATGAATGGTCTCAATTAAAAAGATTAACTTCCAAATATTCAATTTTATGAAAATGTATAGCATTTATAACCATCTAAGTACCCCATCTATTTGGTTCAACAAAGTTAAATCATCAGTAGTATTTTTGAATGTTAGCCTGTTGCTCAAAGTAAAACAGAACGTTTTTAATTGTCAATAAAATGTTGATAAAATGCTTGTTTTGAGTTGGTACAGCACAATTTAAATTTCAGTTGTTACATTAGTTAACCATTTATTAAAAAGATTATCTGGAGTCAAAAAGAAAGAGCATGGTACCTAAGTGAAAGATAAAGGAATTAAATTTTGATGCAAAATGTGAAAAAGAGAGGCTGGGAGAGATAGTGCTGTGGGTAGGGCTCTTGCTTCCACACCCTGACCCAGGTTTGATCCCCGATTCCCAGTTCCCAAATGGTCCCCAGAGCACCACCAGGGGTCATGCCAGAACAAAGCCAGGAGTTGCACCTGAGCATTGCTGAGTGTGGCCCTAAAACAGAGAGAGAGGAAGAGAGAGAGAGAGAGAGAGAGAGAGAGAGAGAGAGAGAGAGAGGAAGAGAGAGAGAGGGAGAGAGAGAGAGAGAGTTACTCTTAACTCTTTCTGGGAACTAAAATTATAGACTCCTGATTTCAAACTTTCCACCCATAAGATGACTTTTCCTTAGTATGATTGTTAAAGAATAGCTTTCCAAATAAAGAAAAGTAAAATGATGACTTTGGAAATGATAGAAAATAGATACATACTGAAGGTTTCATTTTTCTGCATTTAAATCAATATCAAGGTGAGTGCAAAGGACAGTTCACATACCAGAAACTTAGACATATCAGCAACACATCTATTTGCATATGCAAAGAGAGGCAGAACCAACTTCTTCCACAACATAAAAGGAAGTTCATTAAACCTTCAGTGGACAAGATTTATTGATATCTATAGACATAAGGTTTTTTTTGTCTTGCCACTAGTTATTTATATCCTAGAGAGTTGATAACTAGCTCATTGGTCATTAAAAGTACAGAGTTCTATAAAATCAGAATTTGATAACTTGAGTCTACTCTAACTAATGCATAGTTTTCTACTAAAGCAAAAAATGTCTCTAATTTTACAGATTTTATGTAGTGAATATTTTTTTCATTTTATTTCTTAAATATGGAGCGAAAATGTGGAGCGATAGCACAGCGGGTAGGGCGTTCGCCTTACAAGCGGCCAACATGGCCGACCCGAGTTCGATTCCTCCGCCCCTCTCGGAGAGCCTGGCAAGCTACCGAGAGTATTCGATATGCCAGACACAGTAACAACAAAGTCTCCAATGGAGACGTTACTGGGCCCGCTCGAGCAAATCGACGATCAACGGGAGGGCCGATTTTACAGGATTTCTTAAGACATTTCAAGATGATGTTGTGTGAAAATTCACAGTATTTGCAGATTTTTTAAAAGTTTTTATATCTCTTTGGTCCAGCAAAGTTAAATTCTCTTATACATCATCACTAATACTCATTAAGTGCCTGATTCTTGCCAAAATAAAGGTAAAGGTAAGGTAAAGACCAAAATAAAGATGCATCATTTTTTAAACTGCGATTAAAATTTTGGCAAGTTGTTTGCTTGTACTTTGAAACACAGATTAAGTTAATATTGCCGCATTGTTCATTACTCATCAGAAGTTTATTTATGAGTGCTAGATATCTTGTCAGGGATAAGGAAAACTTGCCAAGCCTTGCATTCAGCAGATACGTTCGTTGCACAGCAGCAATACAATAAGTAAGAATTACACATGCATTCACCCAAACATTAAGATTTGTTTTAAAATCTGAATAAATGTTTGCAAGGTTGTGCCATTTAGTATAAAAATATTCTATTGGTTTAATAATTTGGTTTGCAGCTAATTTTCCTACTAAACCCCACAGCAATATCGGACATTTTGAAAGGAAGAAAGTGGGAAAACCCAAAAGAGAAATCATCTGACATTCTTAAAAATACTTTTATGTGCAGAGAGCAAATGAAAATCTATGACTCATGGAGTGGGGGGGTGGGAGAGGGGGCGGATAACTGTCTAAACTGAAACAACAGGAATCTTTTCCAACCTGCAAGGAAAGACAATTTATTATCTTCTAAACTGTCATAATGAATGTATTACTTTAAGTCTAGTTTTCCCTCTTTTGAATGGTTCTAACATGTTTAAATGACTGACACACTCAGGTAGACTTCCTCCCATTGAGATATAGTTGTTGGGTATATTTCAGCATCTCTCTCTTTATCTTTCTCTCCCTCTCTCCCTCTCTCTCCCTTTTCTCCTTATTACTAATAAGAATTTCTGATCGTGTGTTAAACAGTGTGTGGGAAACTCTTAATATGCCTCTCACTTAGTCATCAGCTTGTTTCCTTTGCCAGAAAAATCCACTTAGCATGTTTTTCAAGGTCATATTTGTGACTTTCAGGGGAAGAAACATTCTCATTGATTTCCATTACAGTGTTGGTATTTTGACTTAGGTTTAGCCTACACTTAATGGGTTCCTTGAATGGCCTAAATATGTCTCTCACTTTCTAATGCAGTCTTGAATAAGAAAGTAAAAATCTTTTAAAATGCCAGACTTCTGAAACAAAAAAGGTCTTGTTGGTCCATTGTGGGTTGGTTGATATTAAGTGAGTCACCAGTGAAACTGGAGCCTAAAAAGACTCTAAGGCAAATAAGAGCACTTATTTTATCTACTCAATATGAGAAGAATATGTATTAGGTCTTCAGTCTTATTTTTAAAAAAAAAAGTCGTGACTATTATTCTTTTTACTAAATATTAACTATGACTTTAATTAAGTACATGGCTACTCTGGCAGATAAAAATCACTGTGCAAATGAAGAACACCTTCATATCAAGGGAAATATTCAGAATAAATAGGGAAATCAAAGAATCCAGAATGTTTTCTAAGTGCTAGACTTTAACAACTAAAGGAAATCACCTTCATTTTTAAAGTCACCCTTATATTTATATCAACTTTAAGTATCAAAATGCAATTTGTGATCCATCTAAGTACTGGGGGAAGTGACTGCTCTCCTGTTCACTTAATGATAGCCATTGATGTGTGCGCATCTCCTTGACTGCACCCCAGGATAGCAGTGTTAGTTCTTTAATTAGCATTACCCATCCTTGCTACTATTTTAATAGCATAAATGAACTATTTTAATAGCATAAATTAGATAGTGAATTATCTTAGAAGTACTATGTTTTGTGTACTCTGTTGCATTGTCTCATTATTAACTGAACATTAAGGGAATACCATATTTTAATTGTAACTACACCAATGTCTGTTGCCTTTTTTGTTTTTTAATATACTTTGTTGCCAAGGAATTCTGGATATTTTTTTCCAGATTGAGTTAGTATAGTATATTCTTGGTTATTAAAAGACTTGTGTATTTCAGGACAGATAGGTTGTTCCATAGCTGGAAGCCTCCCTCATAAGGAATGGGGAGAAGGTAGCTGGAATAGAGAAGGGATTGTTAAGAAAAAGATGGCTGGAGGAATCGGTCGAGATGGGAGATGTGTGCAGAAAGTAGATAAAGGACTAAACATGATAACCTCTCAGGGTCTGTATTGCAAACCATAATGCCCAAAAGTAGAGAGAGAGTATGGAGAATACTGGCTACCATGGAGGCAGGGGGTGGGTGGGAAAGGGGGGTATACCGAGGACATTGGTGGTGGGGAAAGTGCACTGGTGAAGGGATGGGTGTTTGATCATTGTGTGATTGTAACCTAAACACGAAAGCTTGTAATTATCTCATGGTGAGTCAATAAAATTTAAAAAAAAGACTTTTGTATCTTTGAGACTTTGAAATGGTAAATATTTATAGTGTGTAATAAAGCATAGTACATAGTTCTATGATCTTAATAACCTAATGAATGTTCAGTTTTTATAAAAAACATGACCTAGAAGGATATGTCAGACATACCTGTTTGTAATTGTGTATGACTTTGTTCTCAGTTCTTATGTTTTTTATTTTTCTGCTACATACATGTCAATTTTCAAAAGTTAAAATTTTAGAAGTTAAATGTTATTTTAAAAGCCTAAAAATAGAAAAAAAATTAAATCAAATTTAAAATCTCTTTCCATTAAGAGGATGTATAGGGCTGGGGCTAGAGCAGTAGCATAGCAGCTAAGACACTTGCCTTGCCTGTGACCAACCCAGATTCGATCTCTGGCACCCCATATGGTCTCTTACACCCCTCCAGGAGTGATCCCTGAGTTAAGAGCCAGGAGTAAGTCCTGAGCACAGCTGCAGGTAACCCAAAAACAGTAAATAAAGAGGGTGTTTTAAACTTTCCAAGCATTTGGTTCGCCTACCAATTTTTGGAAGGATTCTGTAATTGATCAGCACTGCTTACGGACAATAACAATTCATCTAATACTAGTTCCAGCTCATGGGATTAAGTGAGACAATGAACAGTAAATACCTGTCGCTAAGACAATCGAAAGTACCCAGTCAAAGATGGTGGATACTGTTGGTGTAGACATCACTATTGTAGACAGTTGATGAACACACCTTTATAAGTAGCACTGTAGCACTGTCTTCCCGTTGTTCATCGATTTGCTGGAGCGGACACCAGTAATGTCGCCATTGTGAGACCTGTTACTGTTTTTGGCATATCGAATATGCCACCGGGAGCTTGCCAAGCTCTGCAGTGCAGGCAGGATACTCTTGGTAGCTTGCCAGGCTCTATGAGAGGGGCAGAGGAATCAAACCCGGGTTGGCCGCGTGCAAGGCAAACGCTCTACCTGCTGTGCCCATGCTATTGCTCCAGCCCTTTATAAGAAGAGGAATAAAAATTATCTAAAGATTTCATAAAAAAAAAAAAACACATCTTAAGCACAGAAAAGGTTTAGAAGTTGGAGGTTTCAGTAAGGAGAGGTGCTAAATTTTGAAATCACGTCTAAAGAACATTGATGGAAGAGGAGGTGGAGGAGGGGCCAGAGGCAGTCACTCTGTTATCAGGGCATTGGCAGCTACAGGAAAAGAGGATCTTCTGGAGATCAGGCGATAATTCAGCAATTAGGATGCAAGACCCAGGTTTGATTCCCTGCATCACATAGTTCCCTGAACATTACTTGGTATAGCCCTGGAGGTCCCCAGCACCACCAGTCTGGCCCAGGAAATCCCCAGCATCTTGGGACTTAAGCAGCATTGCATCCACAGGTCCTTGCATTAAACCACTGGCCAGTTGACCAAGAATCTCTAGTGGGGCCTCACAGGCCTCCTTAGTTCTGCTTGAGAAGTCTCCCTCCAAAAAAGAGGATCAGGGGCTAGAGTGATAGCACAGCAGGTAGGACATTTGCCTTGCACGCGGCCAACCAGGGTTCAATTCCCAGCATCCCATATGGTCCCCGAGCACCGCCAGGAGTCATTCCTGAGTGTAAGAGCCAGGAGCAATCCCTGTGCCTCGTCAGGTGTGCCCCAAAAAGAAAAAAAAAGAGGATCATCCATTGCTCCACTTAATGGTGTATCCTATAATTATTTTTTCTTTTGAGTTACTTTAGATTTATTCTGAAAGAATACGAGAGTCAATTTTCCTGAAGTTATTTTTTATTGTTATCTCCTTTTTCCCATTATTTTTTGTCCTTTTAAATTGCTTTAGATTTGTCTAAAATAATTTAAGATCAGGTTTTCCTGAAGCAATTTTTGTTCTGATAATGAGCTTTTCTTGAAGACCAGCTTTTTCCATTTCTTCTTATTGGCATTACTGTGATGAAGTTAGTGCAATTGGTTTTTAAAAGGGAGGGGGGGGAGAAATTATTTAAACAACATAGCTGGTATAAATCTACCTTTGAGGAAGCACCTGGTTACAACCTCTACCTGAAACCATGTGTCTAAAATGATTGCTTCGTGCTTACAGAAAAACTTGGTATCCAGTCAAAGTTACTCCTATGGTTCATACTGAAAATCTTACAACCTTTCTCTAAGCAAACCAATTAGACATCTCTTCTTATAACGTAGTATAATGTGCTGTTAGTTATATTCAGCCCAGATATATGCCCTGGTTTTCATTTCCTGGCTAATCTAAGAATAAGACATTGTGAAAATCTGTGGAATAAACAAAGATACTCTTGCCTTTGATGATACCAGTAACTTCCTTACATTGAATATAAAATGCTTTCTGAAAACTTTTACAATCTGTTGTTCTATTACTTAGTCCTGGTTAAATAAATGTTACCAATTGTTTCTTACTAATAATGCTTTGTGTTGGATGGTATAAAGGCTTTATTGGGCCATGAGATAATCAACACATCACTTTTTATTCACAATTATCAACTCCCAAGGATCTCAGCTATTATGAGTATCTACAAATCCGACATTTTTGGCTTTTATGTATGAAGAATATTGAGCATTTCTTTGAGAAATTCTTTCCAAAGAAGTTCTAAATTAGTTATTAATTCTTATCATAGGAAGTCCTTATCATAGGAAGGTTTTTATGTTTAATAATGTTTTTAACGTTACTCAAGACGGTATTAGTGCATAAACATTGAGCACATGTGTGTGTTAAAAAAAAAACGCACTCACCATGTGCGTTTGGTGACCATGAGCTGCTTCCCCATCTCAGCCACTACTGTTAACCATGGCATGAAGGAGGGAACAGGGCCACCAAGCTCATTGGTGATCAGTTGTCATTTATTCCAATCTCTGTCTCTTCCAGACTCATACTCCTCTCATCCTAGTCTCACATACCCCACCCAGTTTCACTCTCTGCCCATTCCATTCTTACTCTCCCTGCCCCCATTCCTATCTCCCAGCACTAGTTAAGAACAAAACATCAAAGGTTGGGGGTAGTAATTACACATAGGTGAGATAGGACAATCAACATATGAAAATCCCTTCCTTCCAGGGAAACTTCTTCTATAACAAAGATCTCTTCCTGCTCAAGGGTAGAAATTTAGTCTCCTTTCCTTAGTCCATATCCACTTAAATGGTCAATTTAAATTTACTTCTTAATAATCTTTCTAGTCATTTTTATAGACAGTAGGAGATATATTAAGTTTATTAAGTTTAAAGATGTGGGGGAGGACATCTCACTGTATATTCGAGACTATAATCCTCAAGCCAGATTAGTCCTTCCTAACCCCCAGTCAGGTCCTTAACTAGATACTTCTTTTTGGGTCAAGGCAGAGTTTGTCCATGACCATGCTCCATAACTTATTATAAATTTTATGGCACTTGGCCTGTCCCTTTTTGATGCTGAGATAGATCATAACTGACCCTGGGTCCATCCAAATCCCTTCATCAGTACCCTCCTTAAGAGGTGCTAGGAACTAAGGGCAACTGAGGTTTAAATCAAGTACATATGACAGATGCCCAGGAGTAAATATTATTCAGAGTCAATTAACTCCCAAGTTGCAAAAGCATAGCATTAACTGTCTTCCTGTGTCTATACAAAAAGGACATTGCTCCAAAGTAAACTGCAAAGGACATAAGGGAAAGAGAAAAGCAATATTTCACTTACATATAAAAAATCCAGAGTCCTTAGAAGAATCTGACTTTAAAAATTACAGGGTCTGATTTGGGGATATAGTGGGAGGAGTGATAGCACAGCAGTAGGGCGTTTGCCTTGCACGCAGCCAACATGGCCGACCCGAGTTCGATTCCTCCGCCCCTCTCGGAAAGAGTATCTCGCCCGCACGGCAGAGCCTGGCAAGCTCCCTGTGACGTATTCGATATGCCAAACACAGTAACAACAAAGTCTCCAATGGAGACGTTACTGGGCCCGCTCGAGCAAATCGAAGATCAACGGGAGGGCCTTTACTTTACTTTTACTTTACTTAGTGATTAACAGAGGAAGCATAGCACAAAGAAGATAAAGGTGAATACCAAGGAAATGGGAGTGCCTTGGAAGCTTTGTGATGGGTGTTACTCAAAAAACCTAAACTCCTTGCAGCAGAGGAGAAAGGAGAAACCAATGTTACCCAATGCACATGCTGTATAGAGAAAAATAAAACAGAAGAATTAGATTCGTCATATTAACTTGTTTATTATCTCTGTATAATTAGAAAAATAATGTTACCAAAACACAAAGTAACTGTGTATTGGGTATAGTTGGGATATATAGATATGCTTTATCACATACTATACAAATGTTTGTCACTATTCACCATCACAATCATCCTGTTGTTCGTCGATTGCCTCGAGCAGGCACCAGTAACATCTCCTTCTTCCTAGCCCTGAGATTTTAAAAGAGCCATTTCAATGCTCTTTCAGGGTTAGGAGAATGAGACCCATCATTGTTACTGGTATTTGGCATATTGAGTACGACACGGGAAATTTGCCAGACTCTGCCATGAATGCGTGTCACTATTGTTATTTCATATTTGACCACAATGAACCAGAGAGAACCACAAGTGTTAAAATGTTTGCTTTGCACAAAACCAGCCCCATTTTAATCCCAGCACTGCATATGGTCCCCTGAGCACTGCCAGGAGTGACCCCTGACAACAGAGCCAGGAATAAGCCCTGAACACCACCTGGTGTGTTCCCTACAAAAGCAAACAAAAAATACTTTTACCATTAACGAAATAAAACAACATAAAATTATATTGCCCTGATCCTCTGTGAGCTGTATTACGGATTCACTACCAGGAGCTCACCATTCTACAAAGAAGAGATCATCGATGTCAAAAGAGGGGGTCAGCAGGGTGATACCATTTCACCAAAACTCTTCAGTGCCACCCTCGAGAACACCAGGAGATGACTGGAATGGGAAGGAATGGGAGTGAAGATAGATGGTCAGCAACTACACCACCTCTGTTTTACTAAAGACAATGTTCTAATAACACCAAATATTAGCCAAGCAGCACAAATGCTGACCAACTTTGACCATGAGTGTGGAAAGGTCTACAGCTGAATCTCACGAAGACAATGTTTATGAGAAACAGCCTCGTTCCTGATGTTCCATTCACTCTCAATGGAACTACCATCTCCAAATGCAACAGTTATGTGTACCTAGGTCGAGAGGTCAACATGACAAATGACCTGGCACCTGAGTTACACAGGAGGAAGAGAGCAGCTTGGAACGCCTTCAAGAGCATCGAAGAAATAGCTAAAAGGACGAAGAACCTCCGGTTCCAAGCACATCTCTTCGATTCCACTGTTCTTCCTGCATTAACATTAACAAGATGAGAACGCTATTGGGTCTCCCAAAGAGAAATCGAAAGAGCTATGCTTGGAGAATCACGTTTCACTCAAATGAGAGAAAGAATCCGGAGTTCCGACCTTCATCGACGATCAAACTCAGGGACGCTGTCTCGTTTGCCAAGGCATCAAAAATCAGATGGGCTGGACATGTAATGAGATTTGGAGACAACCACTGGACCAGAGCCGTTATGGACTGGATTCCACAGGACATCAAAAGACCGCGTGGCCGCCCACCTACCAGATGGTCAAACTTCTTCGTCAAGACACTGAACGATCAGTTTGAGGCTCTTCCTGTTCCTAGAATGAACAGACGCCATTGGGCTACACTAGCACGCGACAGGGACAAATGGAGACATTACTGGCGCCCGCTCAAGCAAAATCGATGATTAACGGGAAGTCAAGTGATCAAGTGACCAAGCCCTGAATTATTCACTCCAGCATATTCCAAATTATATGATGTCCCCACTTCAGGAGGTTTGGATGTATGAAGATGTATGAAGATCAAAAACATTTCTAAAATCAACTGTACATGTTCTGTACCCACTACTGAAACTAGGTGCACAGGAAGTGATGATGGAAGAAGGGAAGAAAATAGAATAGAAGCAAAAGTTGATGAGTAAGAAGTAATGAGAGGGGATCCAGGGAGAGAGAACTGTTACCAAGCTGCAAAGAATTATCTTTCTTCGGACTGGAAGATCGCTCTAAGGATTCGTGTGCATGCGTTGTATGTGCAAGGCTACAGGTTTTATCTGTAGCACCACATTCCCTGTCTTACCCCATCACTTCCAGGCTGTCCCACTATCAACATACACTGGATATTATCCCACCAATATTGCAGGAAATGGCCAACCATTTCAGGGAGAATCCCAAAATAATAATCTTTACTACTATTATAGTAAAATAATTCTCCTTATTTAAAGACCCCCCCCCATTTTGGTGGGATTATACAATGCTGTAGAACTCTATAAATAAAATCTCTACTATTCACATGAATGCATTAGCTGTACAGTGGTATTCATAATTATAATTTGACTGTAGTGTCTGGCATCCCATTAAAAACCAAATCAAGACAGCTTGGACTGGATGCTCATTTGTTTCTAAGGATTTTTCCTGAGGAAGCATTCTAAATTGCTAAACACACAAAGTTGCTCCCATCCACCTTAGACTTTGCTACCACCATCGCACCTGTGTGCCAACATTTGCAACCCACAGATTTTCAGAAAATAGCTTCTCTCACCTGCATGACTGTAATTGAGCATATGGAATATGAGAACATAAATTTATTTGAGCTGCTCCCATCTGCCAAATCACCTTCAAGTAAGTGATCCAACTGAAGAGACAGCACCAACTTCCAGACCTCCTGAGGTGCAGTCACGGATGGATGTGGGTCAGACCCTCTCATATGCTGCTCTGCATGTCAGGTCATAAGCTGAGAATGCAACTACCAGCCTCTTCAATAGGGCATAAAGGCTATAATAAGTAGCATCTTCTCACTGAATGAAAGCATTACTCTGCCGTAAATATATACTGTGAGAGGTAATTCAGAAAAATGTATCATTTCTTTTTTGTAAATAAATGCAGTTTCACAAGGATATTGTCAAATACTTTCAATGAGTAGTAAATCTCTAACAAGTAAATACAGAAATAAGAGAGCAAACCAAGGAAAGAAGGGAGAAAGGGAGAGAAATAACCTATCCTGCATGGGATGACTGGTGTCTCCCTTGTAAATTCTCAAAATCGTAAATTAAAATGAGATTACTTCCAATAGAGTGAATTGCATTCTGCTGTGATTGCCTTCAGCCCTTAAAGATGACTTATAGAGTTTCTCATTACTTGGTTTAGCACTGAAAGATTCTTAGATTTCTGGAACAAATAAATGTTTTTGTTTGTTTTTTCATTTTGTTTCGTGGGCTACGACCAGCTGTGTTCAGGATTTACTCCTGGCTCTGTACTCAGGGATAACTGGTTGGGCTCAGGGAACCATATGAGGTGCTAACGATCAAACTCAGATTGGTTATGTACAAGGCAAGTGTTTTATGTGCTGTGTACTATTGTTCCAACCCATTTGACAAAGACATTTTTAACACAGTTATCGAAGAATACACAACAAAAGAGCTTATGCTCCGTGGCTCTCTGGAGAAATTCAGCTGGTCAACAGTAGGACTCTCTAACTGCTAGGCAGACATACACATTGTGTTTTTAGGGTATTTTGGCCTGAAAGTCCAGAAAATCAATGAACAGGATACACCAGAATTTCAACCACTCGCCTTAGAAATTCAACTAGATCCAAAAAAGGGGTCATGTGAATTCATGGAAGAGTTTCACATAGTTTCATTGCAAGTACATCTTAGAAACACCACCATTTTCTCTCTGGCGTTACCTGTCTATTTACATGGAGAGTCTTAGTTGTTCCATCTGTCATCATAAGAAGTGATTCTCCCTCTGGGCTCGAAACAGGAAAATCACCACCAAACCTCTCCATGGTGTGAAGGAAGGCGAAACTATCACCCTTTTACCAGATCCTTCTAAGACCATGTAAGATGTAAGCCTGAGGCCTGTAAGATTTTTACCAAGCAACATCTGGACAACTTTGAAATCAGAGAGGAGGAAGTGGTTGAAACCAGGCCTTGCTTCTGGTTACTCTGTACCCACTGAAATTAGGTCACCCAAAAGCCTGATCGACTGCATAGAAAAGGTGGAAAGTCTTTGTAATCCCCAGGGGGACTTCAGAATGGAGTTCTCAGTGTTTTCTACCTCACATATCACCCCTCCCAAAGAGAAGAGCCACCCTAAGCTCAGAATAAAATCGAGCAGGAATTTTTTATTTGAAATAAAATACTGAGCATCTCATCATTTTACCACGGGTTCTTCTTCAGGGTTAAAGACACTGACCTAAATCCCATTTACTGTGCACTGAACCAAGGAGAGTAGCTGAAAATATCTTATTAGAATGTAACTGAAACCATAAATGTAACATTGCTATAACTAAACAATGAAATTTCTCCTTCAGTTTATTGCTAATAAACTACAATAACAGGACTAAGATATTTTACCAAAAAAAAAAGTTTAGTGGGTTAAAATCTGCCTACATCAATCTTCCAAGATTGATTCTGAAGAAGATATTTTTTGAAAAAAAATATTCGAACAGACAAATTCCAGATTTCAAGCAAAGAAATTAAAACAATAATCCAAAATATCCCCCTGACACAAAACCCCAGAGCCAGATAATTTCACGAACAAATTCTAAAAAAATATTTAAACATTACTTAAGACCTATATTTGTCAAACTCTTCCCCAAAAATTGAAGAACAGGAGATGCTTGCAAGTACATTTTGTGAAGCCGGCAGTACCTTGATACAATCACAGACAAATACATCACAAAATAGAAGAAAAAAATACAGATTAATACTCAGACCAACATCTCTGATGGAAAAAAAATGCAGATATCTTCAACAAAATTTTATTAAACTAAATTCAACAGTACATTTAAAGGATCATAAATCATGACCAGGTGAATTTTGTTCCAAGAGCACAAGGATAGTTCAGTTTATGAAAGTCACTAAGTGTTATACACTGCTTCAATAAAAAGATTGAAACAACATAATCATATCTATGACAGAGAAAATGTAGTTCATAAGCATTAACTCCCATTTTTTATTTTTTAAAATGGTAAAAATTAGTGTGGAAGAAACGTTTTTAAATATCATAAAGGCCATTGATGAAAAATCCGTGGATAACATCATACTCAGTAATGAAAGATTGAAAACTTTTCCTATAAGATCATATACAAGGTTTCCCACTATCACCACTATATTCAATATAATATTACAAATCCTACCTTAGAAATCAAACAAGTCAAGAGATCAAGAGAATTGTGATAAAGATAAACAGATAAACAACAGGTAACCCTGAATTTGACCAACCCGGGTTGATCCTTCGCACCCCATATGGCCCCTCAAACTCTTCCAGCAGTGATCTCTGATGGCAGAGCCAAGAATAGCCTGGAGGACCACTAGATATAACTCAAAATAATTATGGAAAAATAAATCCAAATGTTAAGAAAGAACTAAACCCTTTATTATTTGAAGATTATCTGATAACTACTTAGAAACCCTTGAGACTCCACTAAGAAATCATCAGCAACAACAAGACGGTATAGTAAAGTGGTTGTAAGCAAAATAAAGATATGTTGCATTTCCATATGTAAATAATGAAATAGAAGAAAAGAAATAATAAATCCATCCCATTTTCAATTTCATCAAAAAAATAATTAAATACTTAGAAATAAACTTAACAAGTAGGTGAAAGACCTATAAAATAAAATATTATAGAAAAAAGTGAAACTTAACTAAAACTGAGATGATACGTTGAGTTCAAGGAGAGGAAGTGTTAACATTGCTTTTGGGGCAGAGGCGGGTGTAGCATGGGGGTACATACCAGTAGTGCTCAGGGCTTACTCCTGGCTCTGCAGTCATGCACTCAGGAATCACTTCTGGCAGGCTCAGGGACTATACTGGGGTACTAGGGATAGAACCTGGGTGAGCTGTGTGCAAGACAAACGCCCTACCCACTGTACTATCACTCTGGCACCCTACTTTATTTTATTCATTTATTTATTTGTTGCTCTTTCGGTCACACCGGTGATGTACAGGGGTTACTCCTGGCTCATGCACTCAGGAATTACTCCTAGCAGTACTTGGAGGACCACATGGGGTTCTGGGAATCAAACCCGGGTCGGCCGTGTGCAAGGCAGACGCCCTACCCACTGTGCTGTCCGCTCCAGTCCCACCCTACTTTATTTTAAGGCAATTTACTGGGCAGAGAGATAATACAGAAAATAAGACACTTGCCTTGTATGCCATCAAACCTTGGTTTGATCCCAAGTACCGCATGTATTACTTTGAGTAGCATTGCTGGTCACTCATAAGCATAAAATCATAAATAGCAACTAAGCACCATCAGGTGTGGCTCAAAACCCAGGGTTTTTGCTCCCTCTAAAAAGGGGATAACAGTTTTCAAGTTCAACTTAATTTCTATCAAAATAACAGTGGCATTCTTCAAGGATATAGTGCACACATTACTGAAATTTGTATAGAACTATAAATACTCTACAATTGGAAATGATCCTGAAGAATTACACAAAAATTAAATTCAAGATGGATTAAAGACATATATGTTAAACTTGAAACCATAAAATACTGAGAGAAACATAAGCAAAATACTGCATGGTGTTGCCAACAGTGATGTATTTGGGAAATCAACTCCACTGGCAAGAGAACAAAAGCAAAAATAAACTGGGATTTCATCAAACTAAAACATTTCTGCACAGTGACATTAAACTATCACTAAAATGAGAAGACATCTTGGACTTGGAGAAAATTTTCATCCAACATACATTTGTCAAAGGGTTAGCATTTAAGATATATGAAAAACACATAAAACACAACAGTAGCAAAATAACATCATATACCGTGGTCAGAGGTCCACGAATAAACCAATTAGGGCACATGCCTAGGATAAACTCAACTCAGATTCAATTCTTCATACCATATGATCTCCCAGGCACTTCTGAATGTAGCCCTGGTGGCCCTTCACATGGCAGGGCCCACACAGCACTCTATCTTCTTGAGCCCTCAAATCAACGTAATTGGTTGCATATCAGTGACAGTGACCTCCGGGGTTCCTGAGTACCACTTGGGAGGCCCCCAAAATATAGTTGGGTAGAAGAGATGAATAGATACTTTTCCAAAGGATACATACAGATGGCCAACAGACATGTGTGGGGGCAGGAAAGGAAGCTTCTCATTACTTATCTAGAAATACAATTAAAGAAGCAGTGATCAATCGCTTCTAACCGACTTACAGTGGCCTCTGTCACAAAGATCTGAAAAGCAAATGTTGGCAAGGATTGTGGAAAGAAAGGGATGCTGAAACATTGTTGGTGAGAATGCCAACTCTTCAGTCTCTTTGAAAATCAGTGTGAAATATTCCCAAAATGCTAAAAAAAAATAGGCTTACAGAGATTAGTACCAGGAATTTTGCTCCATAGCTTGGAGGCTAGCCACACATGCTAGGGGAAAAGGGATCTCAGATAGAGAAGGGAGCACCAAATAAAGGGTGTTGGGAGGATCCTCCGAGGATGGGAGAAGCATGCTGAAAGTAGACTATAGACCAAACATGATTGCCACTCAAAATGCCTCTTTTGCAAACCACAACACCCAAAAGGAGAGAGAGAACAAAAGGGAATGCCCTGCCACAGAGGTAGGGTGGGATGGGGGGATGGGGGGTGAGCGGGATACTGGGACTGGTGGTGGTGGAGAATGAGCACTGGTGGAGGGATGGGTACTTGATCATTGTATAACTGAGACCCAAGCACAAAAATTTGTAAGTCTACAACTGTACCTCAAGGTGTTTCAATAATTAAAAAAAAATAGACTTACAATAGGATTCAGGATTTTCACTCCTAGGTATCAAACAGAAAATATAGAAAAACACTAATTCAGAAGGACATATGCACTTCTCTGTGTACTTCCATTGTAGCCTATTTGGGCTCCCAAGGAGTGCTCAGGGGGCTGAGGGATCACTATGACACTCAGGAACTGGGCCAGTTGTCTCGTTGTCTCATTGTTAGTGCCAAGATGGAGGGCTGACACTGAAAACCTCTAGGGCAAACATGGGGGCCTTTGGGGCCACACCTGGCAGTGCTTCAGGGCCATGTGGTGCCAGGCATCCCTGTGCTGTCTCCCTGGTCATTACTGCCCTATGTACAAAGGTCAAAGATATGGAACAAATCCAACTGCCTAACAAGAGGAGTGGATGGATAGTAAAGACAGGACATACATATGCACAATGGAATATCACTCAGCTATATGAAAAAAACTAAATCTTGCCAATTATGACAACATGGATAGAATTGGAGTGTCACATTAAGTGAAATAAGCCAGGAAAAAAACACAAATACTGGTTGATCTCACTCACATGAGTGCTAAAGGGGTAAAGCAATGGATCAAAATTAGGTGCTAGAGCAAGGGGTGAGGGAAAACACAAAAATAAAGTGATCCGTGGCTGGCACACGACCCACCCGGGTTTGATTCCCAGTATCCCATATGGTCCCCCGAGCACTGCAAGGAGTAATTCTTGTAGTGCAAAGCCAGAAGTAATCCCTGTGCATTGCCGGGTGTGACCCAAAAAGCCAAAAAATAATAATAAAATAAAAAACAAAGTGACCCAATAGATACAAAGAGATTTAGTGGGTGTAACTATTTGGGGTTTTTTTTTTGCAAGAAATGTAAAAGTGCCTCTAAAACATAGGCCATAATGTAAACCAATGTTACCTCAACAAAACTATGTGTAATAAAATCATCTGCACATATTTAAAATTAGTATCCTATAACAAAATTGTTATGTAATATAATCTCTGTTGAGAGTCCCTCCAGATATTACTGGTGATACTAGATCATCCAGGCTTCTAGGTCTGAGAAATTATCACTCTCTGAACTGGGATAAGCCTTCTCTGCTTAGCTGACGTCTTGTTAATGTTGTGTGTCATCCCTTATGGACTTGATACCATCCTCATAGCCCCTAGACTTTCCCCTGTGCCAAGACTTTCAGTCCCCACAAATGATCCTGTCCTTCTCCATCACTGAAATTGAAGGGAACTGACTCCTCACTCCTATTCCTATTCCTGCTGTGTCCATATCTTCACCCCTGCCCATGCCCTGCCTTGGACAAGGTGCTTTTCACATCAGGTCAATCATTATGATTGTATCTACTCTCCTCCTCGGACCTCATTGGATAGCTCGCCTCATTGTGAAAAACCACCACCCCCTCTCTGCAAACTTGTGCAGGAACATCCAAAAAAGCCTCCCTTCAGTCAGAGATCATAGTCAATTTTTTGTCCTGCGTTTCGCTATACCTGTCACCAATGTACTTGAAAGCATTCAGCACTTATCAAGTAAGTATTGAGTGCCTCCTACTTTCCTACAAACATCATGCAAGATGTTAGAGAGATAACAGAGAGCAGACACATGGTTCTTCATTCGAATAAAGAAAATAAGGAATCTCCCCAAAGGAAAAAAATTAAGCTAACTGGCACTCACAACCATTGCTGTCAAGCAGCTGTACTGGTGAGCAAAGAGACTGTTGTAGACAAAGTGGTCCGTGATGGCTCTCTGATGACAGATCTTAGGGATGAGACCTGCAGGGTGAAGAGGGGTCTTGGGAAGAGCAGGGAGAAAAGTGATTTCTCTGAGGAAACAGGACTGCCAGTGGCTGTGAGGCAGAAATAGCCCAGCTTGTTTGAGGGGCTGATTGGATGCTGTGGTGAAAGTGTGGGGCTCAGTGATGAAATCAGCATCTCGATGGGTCTGCCCAGACCATAGTAAGGAGCTGAGACTTGATTTCAGATTCGTGGAGCAGCCACTGATAGAGAGGAGAACAAAAATAGTATCTTTGGCAGGCATGTAGGGAAAACTAAGAAGCAAGAACAAAAGCAGACAGGCTCACAGGGGTTGCTTCAGCAACCTGCCCACCATGAAGTCCCTGAAGCCAGAGAGAAAGAAGTGAATTTGCGGAGTCTTTGAGAGGTAGAATCTGCAGATACAGCTAGCAGATACAATGATAAGGGAAATAACTGTGTCTATTTTGTTTTGTTTTGTTTTGTTTTGTTTTTTCTTGACCAATCCAACAGTGCTAGCCCTGTAGTGCTGAGCATTGAACCCAGGGCTTTACACATGCCAGGCCTGTGCTCTACCACTTTTCTAGGTGATAGGGCTCTTGAAGATGGAGGGGAAAAGCACGTCTGAGGTAGTGACTGACTGAGTGAAAAGGAGAGCTCTGTTTTAAAGGTAACCTGTTTTAAACTCATTGAGTTTATATGACTATGTGTCCTTCAAATAGAAATGCAAATCTGGAGCTCAGAAGGGTGTTCCGGCCTGAAGACATAAATTGACTGTGTTCAGCATAAAAATGGTATTTAAAACCCTGCAAACTTTTCAGATCACCCAGGGAAAAAAAGAAAAACTAAAGGGGACAGAAGAGAAAGGAAAGTTAGAAAATAGAATTTCTTAAGAGAACCAAATCTTAAGAATCCAGTATTTAAAGATTGAGTGTAATAGGAAGAATCACAGAAAAAAAAAGTACCCAACAAATTCATGCAAATCTTCCATAAAATGATTCTCAGACTTATAGAGGGGGTGCATCCAATTAAACCCCTTATAAGAAGTAAAAAATTATAATTAGCTTACTTAGTCTGTTATAATCAGTCTGTTAGTTCAAACATACACTCAGTGCACCTAACCTAACACACATCCCAGCTTAGCCCACTATACCATAAAAAACATTAGCCCTTAATCATAGGCCAGAAAAGAGGCAGAATCACATTATCTCAGCTGTACTTAGGGCTTCCTCCTGGCTCTGAGTTCAGGGATCACTGCTGGTGTGCTCGGGGAACATACAGGGTGCCAGGTATTAAATCTGGGTTGGCTGCATGCAAGGCAAGCACCGTTCCTGCTGTCCTATCTCTCCAGCCCCCAACAATAAATATTTATACTGACCTCCCTAAAACGCATGTCTTTATTCTCCATTCCCATAGAGTCATTTTGCCACTTTTCCGGTTCAAAGACACTCCCTGATTTAGCTTTATCATACTCAGATCAACCATGCTGCAGCCCAACTGAACTAAACTGTTCCAGAAAATATAAATTTACTTTCCAAACCTACCCAAGCTGTTTCACTGCTATGCCACTGGTCATCTGTTTCCCCCCCTACTTAAATCATCCTCTTCTGCTTCTCAACATGTTGCCCTTCTTTCAAAGCCTGACAATTCTATCTCCCAAGAAATCTCCCTTACATTCCCCTCAGCCAAATTTAATCAGTTTTATTATTTGAATTCCCACAGCAAATTATTTGTCATCTGCCACCATTTCTGTTTGACCCCATTTTCTGCTTTAATGATTTGTGTATAATATGTCTCCCTTCTTATATTGTAAATATCTTCAGACAGGAATTCTGTACCTCTCAATTTTTCCACTACAAATCAAAATATGTACCTTGCACACACTGGAATTTGAGGACGTGCCTGCCAAGCTAATACATGGGCGGTCTTAATTAACAAATTACCGTTTTGTGTATAAATCCAGTCCTAAACCCATAGCACAATCAATTTCTTTAACACTGATGGTTATCCACTGTCTTAACCTTTCTTTGAAACCACTTAGAAAAGATATAAAACTGTTAGAAGAGAAGAACAAGTATTTAGGTTATTCCTTTCCATAAAAAAAAAAATGAAGTTCTATTCTGCGTCACGGAAAATTAGAGCGTAGTAATAAAATGCGTCACCGGGACCTGTGGAATAATGATTTAGTGGAGACATTACTTTGCCTCCTGTTCATAGGTTCTAACTTTCCTCTACAGTACTTAAGCCACATGTTCTATTTCTTTTGTTTTTAGATTACACTGACAACGATTGGCTATGGAGACAAAACCCCCCTAACTTGGCTGGGAAGATTGCTTTCTGCAGGCTTTGCACTCCTTGGCATTTCTTTCTTTGCACTTCCTGCCGTGAGTATCTCTGCAAAAAAAAAAAAAAATTAAGCGACTTTAATTACATCTTAGAGGTTTATTGATATGGGATCTTTCACAATTGGATGTGCTGGGAATGTATCTACGTATCTGTATAATTTACCAGAATAACTTTTCTGACAAATGTTAACTTTCCTGCATGTCTACCATTGGGTCATTTATGAAGCAAGGTCTTTCCTTAGAGATACTTAACCTGATTTTATATCAGCTAGAGCTTTATGACCAAATAATAACCCAAATGGCATCACCTCTCAGTCTACTAAGACTTAACATATCTATAAAGATTTAAGTATCATCTTTTCAAACTGATCACTTCCTTTGTTATTGAAATGTTACTTAACAGAAAGCTGTGCACGAATGGACTATTTCCCTCTTTAGATCGATTTGAGTGAAACCTCAGGCGACCTTAAAAAGTTTATAATTATGTCAGATGATATATCCCTGTTGTCATCATCATTGATTTTTCGTAATGAGCAGCTTCTGCCTCTGACCAGAATGAAGAGCACATTTATCTTCTCCCAAGCTTCTGACTAATTTTTCTTAAATAGATGAGGCATGCCTCGCTGACCGTTACTTCATCCTCTTGTTTCTTTAAAGGCAGTCGGCCACAATATTCCATTTTGCCTCTATCCACAAACTCTTACTGTGTTTTGCGTCATCTCTCCTGGGGAAAACGCGTCCACAAAAAGACAGGTTGAAGCAGTGGCATCCATTATGCTTAAGGAACAGTAGCCTCAGTCTTGCTTCCAGACACAAACTGACGCAAACCACAGCCCCTGCCAAGCGGATAACGCAGAAACGTTCTGAAGGAAGCCGGAGGAGCATGGGGTTCTCAGCACTCCAGCCATTAGCCAACAGGGCTCCTCCTTGACCTGACTGTGAGTGCAGAGTTTCTCAAGCAGGGGCCCATACAGGCCTCCTATAGGTCTCCAAG
The DNA here is from genome assembly GCF_029834395.1 of Sorex fumeus. Lineage (NCBI taxonomy): Eukaryota > Metazoa > Chordata > Mammalia > Eulipotyphla > Soricidae > Sorex > Sorex fumeus. Next base: position 11,483,319 of record NW_026606065.1, on the reverse strand, counting down.
ATATTCTGAGGGATCCACCAGAGAAGAACATGGAAAACGGAAGTTAGGGAGTAGAGCAATAGTATAGGGGGTAGGGCACTTGCCTTACACACCACCAACCTAGGTTCTCTAGCCAGCATCCCCTGAACATTGCCAGAAGTGATTCCTGAGAACAGAGCCAGAAGTTACCCCTGGGCATCACCAGGTGTGGCCAAAAATTTTAAAACAGAGCCATAGCACAAGATCTGAGGACCACAGGAAAGTAGCAAGGTCCGAAGGGTACAATAGTCGGGAAAAGGTGGAGAAGCACTGATGGAGTGATGTGCTTGTATTTCCCGTGGCCAATGTCAGACTCAATGTGACCAGCCGGATCAGCCTATTCTGTACCTCACAACATCATGGAGAAGCAGAAAACATCCAGCACAAATTTGAGCTTTAGACTTTAGTTGGAACGGAAAGCCCCCTTACTATGTATTTTTGTCAAACTCTACCAGTGTCACTGTATCCATTTGCTCGAGTTGCTAGATAGCAAGGTACACTGAGTGGCTTCACAATCACAATCACAAATCATCCTGTTAATCGTCGATTGCCTCGAGCAGGCCCCAGTAACGTCTCCTTCATCCTAGCCCTGAGATTATATTCAAGGCTCTTTAGGAGAATGAGACCCATCATTGTTACTGGTATTTGGCATATTGGGTACGTCACGGGGAGTTTGCCAGACTCTGCCGTGTGGGCAGGCTACATTTGGTAGCCTGCCAGTTTGTCCAAAGTAGGAACTGAGTGGCTTAAACAACAAAATTCTATTGCCCTGGGTCTGGAGCAATAGCATAGCGGGTAGGGTGTTTGCCTTGTTCACGGCCAATGCGGGTTCAACTTCCAGCATCCCATATGGTCCCATGAGAACCACCAGGAGTAATTTTTGAGTGCAGAGCCAGGAGTAACCCTTGTGCGTTGCTGGGTGTGACCCAAAAAGAAAAAAAAACTATTGCCTAACAGTTCTAGAGTCTGGAAGTTGGAAATCAAGGAGCTAACAGGATTGGTTATTTAAGAGCCCTACGGGAAGAGTCTATTCCTGACAGCTCGGCTTGGCTTAGAAATGGCTGACACTCCCTGAGGCTGCACTTTGTCTTTTTTTGGGGTCTGTCTTGAACAGATTTCCCCCCACAGGACATGGGTCATATTGGATTAAGACCTATCCTAATGGTTTCACTGTAACTTGATTACTTCTGTAAAGGCTTTATCTCCAAATAAGGTCACTCGGCAAGCTACCGAGAGTATCTCGCCCGCACGGCAGAGCCTGGCAAGCTCCCCGTGACGTATTCGATATGCCAAACACAGTAACAACAAAATCTCCAATGGAGACGTTACTGGGCCCGCTCGAGCAAGGTCACCTTTGGTTCTGAGGATTAATATTTTGGAGGAACACAGTTCTGCCCATCACAATATACTTGGGTATGTTTCTTTATCACTGTAAAAGAGAAAGAAGAATCATTCAGAGAAATTTTGTGATGACAAATGTGATCATGAACACCCAAAAGACATGAAAGGCTGTTTTTATTTTTAAAAGCACTGTAGCACTGTCCTCCCATTGTTCATTGATTTGCTCGAGTGGGCACCAGTAATATCTCCATTGTGAGACTTGTTGTTACTGTTTTTGACATATCGAATACGCCACAGGGAGCTTGCCAGGTTCCGCCGTGCATACTTTTAAAAATGAAAAAAAAATTATCATAAGAAAAGTTTTCATGAAAGTTTACGTCTTGGAGCTGGAGCAATAGCACAGCGGGTAGGGCACTTGCCTTGCACGCAGCCAACCCAGCTTCGATTCCCAGCATCTCATATGGTCCCCTGAGCACCGCCAGGGTTGATTCCTGAGTGCAGAGCCAGGAGTAAACCCTGTGCATCGCCGGGTGTGACCCAAAAAGCAAAAAAAATAAAAAGTTTACTTCTTGCAGAGCCGGAGCGATAGCACAGTGGGTAGGGCATTTGCCTTGCACGTGGCCGACCCAGGTTCGATCCCCAGCATCCCATATGCTCCCCCAAGCACCACCAGGAGTAATTCCTGAGTGCAAAGCCAGGAGTAACCCCTGAGCATTGCTGGGTGTGACCCAAAAGGCAAAATAAATAAATAAATAAACTTTTTAAAAAGTTTACTTCTTGACCTCTTTGAGTCCAAATTTATGTTTCTTCTTGGGAAATGACTAAATCAAGGCAAGTCAAAAAACAACTTGCATATCTTGAGTTGATTTATGTAGCTCTTTCAACAAGTCAGAACAAAGACTCACTCAATAACCAGATTCCCTATAGGAAAATACTTGTAGAACAATGAACTGCAATCTTAAAACATTTTTTCTAAAATAACAGCACAAAATACCTGCTGCTTTTATATTTATACTTCTCCTTTTGTCACACATATAACAAATTCTGTGATAAAACAACAACACTAAGCAGGGGCTATTCAAATAAGCAGTGGTAGAAACCTGGGGATAGTTAGTACTCTATTGAAGTTGCTTGCCCAGCATGCAAGATTTGATTCCTGATACCACATGGTCTCCCAAGCAGGAGGTCCTGGGCGTTGCCTGAGGTTGTTCAGAAATCCCTTAGACCACAGGTTCTGAGCAGTATTGCGTCTTTGAGTCCTGGCACTGAACCACCAATGTTAGTTGAGAATTGTCAATAGGACCTACAAGTCTCCCGGTCAACCATTTTGGAGATATCCTCCCGCAACTCTCTCCTCAACACAAACAAGTAAGTAATTGAGTACAGGCTGTCCTCAGAGGAGAGCCTTCTGAGGCTAATTCGCAGCCTATTTTTTTCTGGAAAAAAATGTGTTTTTATTCTGCTAAATAACATCAAAATCCATTTGGGAAGATAGGTCATACCAATATAAAATTATATATTTTTTCACTTTATTTTTTTTTAATTTTTATTAGTGAAACATCATGAGGTATAGTTGTAGACTTACAAATTTTTGTGCTTGGGTTTCAATTATACAATGATCAAATACCCATCCCTCCACCAGTGCCCATTTCCCACCATCACGGATCCCAGTATCCCTCCCACCCCCATCTCCTCCATCCCACCCTGCCTCTGTGACAGGGCATTCCCTTATGTTCTCTCTCTCCTTTTGGGTGCTGTGGTTTGCAAAAGAGGCATTGAGTGGCAATCATGTTTGGTCTATAGTCTACTTTCAGCATGCTTCTCCCATCCTGGGAGGATCCTCCCAACACTCTTTATTTGGTGCTCCCGTCTCTATCTGAGCTCCCCTTTCCCCTAGCATGCGTGGTTGGCCTCCAAGCCATGGAGTAAAATTTCTGGTACTAATCTCGTCGCAGCCTAT